>NC_091979.1:37305301-37605301 GCF_044704955.1 Pristiophorus japonicus
AATCAAATGTTCAACATGTCCAGCAACACAGAATACAAAGGCAAAGCAGGAGCGTGGTCCCCAGCCCGCATACATTACAACAAATTGCATACACCCAGATGGAGATATAACACAGCCATCACCTGCGGACATGAACCTCACTTTCCTTCCCCCCTCACCTTCTTCTGCCTACCTCTACCCCTTCCCCTCCTCGCTCCACAGCGTCTGGCCGAGGAGCTCCTCAGGCGGTGCCTCATTGGGGGGGATGAAGGCAGATGTGATCATTGCACATTACGGGAGCGGGGGGTGTCGAGGGGGGCCACATTCTCTGATGCAGAAGCAGGATCTTGATCCTTGCTCTCATCTGTCGTTCGCAGTGGTGGTGCAGAACCTAGGGGTGGCATGCTGCGCTCTGGGACCTGTGCCAGCAGTGCTCCTGGCTATCGCATCCAGGGCCTCCGCCATCCGCGGAATGTACACCGTCATGGTGGCCAGCTGTTGGGATATGCCCCCCAGTGCTTCGATGAGCTGGTCACCAATGTCTACAGTCCTCCTGGACAACTGTGCCATCTCTCTGCTCTCACGTGGCACTCGTGGAGCAGACCTGCCGCATCCACAAAACCTCCACGGTGTCAGCGCTGTCCTGGGGACAAATGGGGTGCCTTGTGGTGAGGTGCTTGGGGCCGGTACCTCCAGGGTGGAGGCAGGAATGACTGGAGGACCTCTAGATGGCCTTGGGGTGGAATGGCTTCTGGAGCGTGGCGAAGTCAGCGCTCTTATCCGTGGAGAACCAACCCAGCGGATTGATGGGCGAGAATCGGAGCTCCTCAGCAGCAGATGTAGGATCGTCCGGAGAGTCAGGCCCTGCGCCCCCACCTTATGGCCTCTGTGGTCTTGCCTGGGGCTACGCTGCTGGCTGAGCTGCAAAACACAAATGAGGTTATTAGAGGTGAAGGGGGTGCTAAGGTGACAAGGTGAGTCCAGCGCTACACACAGCATATGCACGACAAAAGCACCACGGCTCTCAAAATCATCACAGACATCACGTTCCACAACCATCAACATATTTGCATTGCAATGATTATCATTAGGCCAGCATTATTTCTAGAAATCATCTGTCATATATGATTGTTCGGATATGAGTGGGTATGGCATCTATTGATTTTACATTACACAATGGTGTAAGCTTTACTCACATGGCATCACTTCAGCTTCTGCAGATGTGTCCGTGACTGTCCGGGTGTGCTTCCCCACGTGTGCGAGCACATGCTCCTCCATGTCAGTGATGTCGCTGGGGACTGGTGGCCCCTCACTGTTTGCCTCTGCACGGACCTCATCGTCAATAACTTCTTCTGTAAAAGGTGACAGGACGACATGGCATGAGATCATTGCGTGATATCATTGCTAGGTACTGTCACAGAGACTGATACAACATGTAACCGATAGATATAATCATGATTATTATGATAATTATCATTCTTTACCTAAAGACGTGCACCGTGACCGAGGGCTTTGAGTAAAACATTCCCAGTAAAAGTGAAAGACCTCACATCTGCTGATAGTCACTCATGACAGTTACAAATCAAATTATATAAATACATAAGTGTAAAGTCCTGTCCCTGCAGTACAGATTCACACGAGGCACATACTGAATTCAAGGTCACTCAGGACCTGCACCTTTATTACACAGCTCTCGAAAGCCACACTTGCCTGAGACCTGTCCTTATATACCTGTCTGGGACAGGTATCCAGTGTCTCCTGCAAGTGCACCCCTGGTGGTTACAGGTCATCTCTAGTTACAGTCATGTATAGCATGGTAAGATACAGTTATGTACAGTAATGTGAGATACATGACATCACCCTCCCCCAAGGTCTTATTTTATTTATAGGTTCAGTCTCTCAGGTGGTCTACGCTCTCGCGTGGAGCGTCTTAGTTGTGGTTCAGTTGTTTGCCTTGGTGCCTGTTTTTCTTTCGGTGTGATTGCTGGTATCTCGCCTGGGCTGTCTGTTTCGTTCAGTATGATTGTTGGTGTCGTGCCTGGGCTGTCTGTTGGGATTGCCCTTTCCTCAGGTTGTTCCCTCTGTCTGTCCACCAGGTGTGGTGTGAGTTCCACATTGTAGTCTGCCTCTGGTTCAGCAGTGTTATCAGTGAATCTACTTTTTACTTGGTCTACATGCCTCCGGCAGGTTTGGCCATTGTCCATTTGTACAACCAGTAGCCTATTTCCCTCTTTGTCTGTTACTATCCCTGCAAGCCATTTGGGACCCCGGGCCATAGTTTAGCACAAACACTTTGTCCCCTATCTCATTCCACCTCCCCCTCGAATTTCGGCCATGGTACTCGGTTAGCTTACGGCGCTTTGTCTCAACGATTTCATGCATGTCTAGGAGGATTAATGAGAGCCTTGTCTTTCAGGTCCGTTTCATTAATAGTTGCGCGGGGGGAACTCCAGTCAATGAATGCGGACGAGATCTGTATACCAGCAGCAGTCGCAACAGGCGGCCCTGCAGAATGGGACCTTGGATTTTGAGCATGCCTTGTTTAATGATCTGCACTGCTCGCTCTGTCTGGCCGTTGGAGGCTGGCTTGAACGGTGCCATCTTAACGTGATTTATGCTGTGGTCACTTATAAAATCTTGGAATTCTGCGCTGGTGAGGCACGGATGATTATCACTGACCAATATGTCAGGAATGTCGTGCGTTGCGAACATGGTTCCAAGGCTCGCCACAGTGGTGGAGGTGGTGCTCGACTTTAAAATGGTGCATTTGATCCACTTAGAAAATACGAGGAACATGAATGGACCCGCATAGTCTACGTGCACCCGCGACCACGGTTTGGTGGGCCAGGGCTGGGGGCTCAGTCCGGGCCTCCTTGGGGGCATTACTGAGTTGGGCACAAATGGTGCACCGTCGGACGCAGAGCTCTAAGTCCGCATCAATGCCAGGCCACCAGACATGGGATCTTGCTATGGCCTACATGAGAACGATCCCCGGGTGCTCGCGGTATAGCTCCCGGACAAATGCCTCTCTGCCTCGCAGAAGCCATTACTACTCGGCTGCCCCACATCAGGCAGTCTGCTTGTCGTGACAGCTCATGCATGCGCCTATGGAAAGGTTTGATCTCCTCGGGGCAGGCATCGCGAGCCTCTGCCCAGTCACTGGTTAGGACACATCTTTTTACTCGGGATAATGTGGAGTCACTGGTCGTCCAGGCTCTGATTTGGCGAGCCGTCATGGGCGAACCTGTAGACTCAAAGGCATTGATTGCCATGACTATCTCACAGTCCTGTTCGTCAGACCCTTCCGTGGTCACCGGTGGTAGCCTGCTAAGTGCATCGGCACAATTGTCTGTGCCTGGTCTGTGCATTATGGTGTAATCGTAAGATGCCAGCATGAGGGCCCACCGTTGAATGCACGCCGAGGCGTTGCCGTTTATCGTCTTGCTCTCGGATAGTAAGGACGTGAGGGACTTGTGGTCGGTTTCTATGGAAACTTGGCCCCGAAAAGGTATTGGTGCATCTTTTTGACACCGTACACACACGTGAGCGCCTCCTTCTCCACCATTCCGTACCCGCGCTCCGCCCGCGAAAGTGACCTGGAGGCATAAGCTATGGGTTGTAATTTACCTGCATCATTGACATGCTGTAAAACGCACCCGACCCCATATGCTGACGCATCACATGTGAGAACTAACTTTTTACCTGGATCAAAGAAAGCCAAAACACTGTTGGAACACAGAAGGTTGCGTGCCTTATTGAAGGCGCGTTCCTGGGCGTCCCCCCAAAACCAATCGCACCCCTTTCTGAGTAGCACGTGGAGAGGCTCCAGCAGCGTGCTTAAATTCTGCATAAAGTTCCCAAATTAATTGAGTAGCCCGAGAAAGGCGCGCAGTTCCGGGGCCTGGGTGCCAGGCGAATTGCTTCGGTTTTGGACTCTGTTGGGCGGATTCCATCAGCGGCAATCCTTCTGTCCAAAAATTCAACCTCGGGCACGAGAAACAGGCACTTGGATTTCTTAACTCTTAGGCCTACCCGATCCAACCGCTTTAGTACTTCCTCCAAATTGCGGAGATGGGAGTCGGTGTCCCTGCCCTGTCATCTTGAAATACAACCATCCTTAGGGTGGACTTGAGCAGACTCACCATGTTGCGCTGGAATATAGTAGCTGCCGACCTGATGCTGAATGGGCATCGATTGTACATGAAAAGGCCTCGATGTGTGTTGTTGATGGTGAGTAGCTTAGACTCTTTGGTCAGTTCTTGCATCATATACGCAGATGTGAGATCTAGTTTTGAGAAAGGTTTTCCTCCAGCCAATGTGGCAAATAAGTCCTCTGCTCTGGGCAGCGGGTATTGCTCCTGTAGGGAGACTCTGTTTATGGTAGATTTGGAGTCCCCAAAGATTCGTACGGATCCATCAGGCTTCATGACTGGGACGATGGGACTTGCCCACAGGTGAGATAATACCTTCCCGCGGAAGCCTGTCCAGTTCATGTTCAATCTTTTCCCTCATCACATAGGGCACAGCTCTAGCCTTGTGATGGACCGGTCTAGCATCCTGTGTGATGTAGATTTTGACTTTAGCCCCTTTGAAGGTGACCACACCTGGCTGATAGAGATGTTCAAATCGACTTAGAACTGTTGAGCAGGAGGTCCGTTCCTCTGACGACGAGAGCAGCTGATAAGGAGTGCGAGAGTAGGAGTTGGAGGCCCAGAGACCAGCCCAACCAGCTGCAGACAAAGATAGAGGGGTACGAAATCGAGAGGTGACGTCACAGCCAAGCTGGTAAGTGGTTGGCTGTTCGACTGGTAAGTATAACTCTCTTTTAGACTGACTTTTAGATTGGTTTAATTGACAGCGAACTAATAAGTAGCTGTAAGGTGTTTAATTAAATTTCAGTAAGTAAATTAATTTAAGGGTTAAGTCATGGCAGGAGAGCTCGGACCCATGTCATGCACCTCCTGTGCTATGTGGGAAATCAGGGAGACTTCCAGTGTCCCTGACTACTATGTGTGCAGGAAGTGTGTCCCGCTGCAGCTCCTGACAGACCGCATGACGACACTGAAGCTGCAGATGGACTCACTCTGGAGCATGCGCGAAGCTGAGAATGTTGTGGATAGCACATTTAGTGAGTTGGTCACACCGCAGATAAGGGTTAGGACAGATAGTGAATGGGTGACCAAGAGACAAGGCAAGAGCAGGAAGGTAGTGGAGGAGTCCCCTGCGGTCATCTCCCTCCAAAACAGATATACCGTTTTGGATACTGTTGGGGGAGATGACTTACCAGGGGAAGGCACCAGCAGCCAGGTTCATGGCACCATGGGTGGCTCTGCTGCACAGAAGGGCGGGAAAAAGAGTGGGAGAGCTATAGTGATAGGGGACTCTATTGTAAGGGGAATAGATAGGAGTTTCTGCGGCTGCAACCAAGACTCCAGGATGGTATGTTGCCTCCCTGGTGCAAGGGTCAAGGATGTCTCGGAGCGGCTGCAGAGCATTCTGGAGAGGGAGGGTTACCAGCCAGTTGTTGTGGTACATGTAGGCACCAATGATATAGGTAAGAAGCGGGAAGAGGTCATACTAGCTGAATTTAGGGAGCTAGGAGTTAAATTAAAAAGTAGGACCTAAAGGTAGTAATCTATGGATTGCTACCAGTGCCATGTCAGAGTAGAGGAAGCAGGATAGTTAGAATAAATACGTGGCTTCAGCAGTGGTGCAAGAGGGAGGGAATCAAATTCCTGGGACATTGGAACCAGTGCTGGGGAAGTGGGACCTGTACAAAAAGGACGGTCTGCACTTGGGCAGGACTGGAACTGATGTCCTAGGGGTAACATTTGCGAATGCAGTTCGGGAGTGTTTAAACTAATATGGCAGGGGGATGGGAACCTATGCAGCGAGATAAGGCGAAGTAATATGGAGTCAAAAACAGATGGTAGAAAGGTAAAAAGCAATAGTGGAACGCCGAGTAAACAAAGGCAAGAAACAAAAAGGGCCACACTACATCATAATTCTAAAAGGAAAAAGGGTGTTAATGCAAGCAATATCCGTAATAAGGTGGATGAATTAACTGTGCAAATCGATGTTAACGGATATGATGTGGTTGGGATTACGGAGACGTGGCTCCAGGATGATCAGGTCTGGGAACTCAACATCCATGGGTATTCAACATTCAGGAAGGATAGAATAAAAGGAAAAGGAGGTGGGGTAGCATTGCCGGTTAAAGAGGCAATTAATGCAAAAGTAAGGAAGGACATTAGCTTGGATGATGTGGAATCCAAATGGGTAGAGCTGCAGAACACCAAAGGGCAAAAAACGTTAGTGGGAGTTGTGTACAGACCTCCAAACAGTAGTAGCGATATTGGGAGGGCATCAAACAGGAAATTAGTGGTGCATGCAATAAAGGTGCAGCAGTTATCATGGGTGACTTTAATATGCATATAGATTGGGCTAACCAAACTGGAAGCAATACGGTGGAGGAGGATTTCCTGGAGTGCATAAGGGATGGTTTTCTAGACCAATATGTCGAGGAACCAACGAGGGGGAAGGCCATCTTAGACTGGTTGTTGTGTAATGAGAGAGGATTAATTAGCAATCTCGTTGTGCGAGGCCCCTTGGGAAAGAGTGACCATAATATGGTGGAATTCTACATTAGGATGGAGAATGAAACAGTTAATTCAGAGACCATGGTCCAGAACTTCAAGAAGGGTAACTTTGAAGGTATGAGGCATGAATTGGCTAGGATAGATTGGCGAATGATACTTAAGGGGTTGACAGTGGATGGGCAATGGCAGACATTTAGAGACCGCATGGATGAACTACAACAATTGTGCATCCCTGTCTGGCGTAAAAATAAAAAAGGGAAGGTGGCTCAACCGTGGCTATCAAGGGAAATCAGGGATAGTATTAAAGCCAAGGAAGTGGCATACAAATTGGCCAGAAATAGCAGTGAACCTGGGGACTAGGAGAAATTTAGAACTCAGCAGAGGAGGACAAAGGGTTTGATTAGGGCAGGGAAAATAGAGTACGAGAGGAAGCTTGCAGGGAACATTAAGACGGACTGCAAAAGTTTCTATAGATATGTAAAGAGAAAAAGGTTAGTAAAGACAAACGTAGGTCCCCTGCAGTCAGAATCAGGGGAAGTCATAATGGGGAACAAAGAAATGGCAGACCAATTGAACAAGTACTTTGGTTCGGTATTCACTAAGGAGGACACAAACAACCTTCCGGATATAAAAGGGGTCAGAGCGTCTAGTAAGAAGTAGGAACTGAGGGAAATCCTTATTAGTCGGGAAATTGTGTTGGGGAAATTGATGGGATTGAAGGCCGATAAATCCCCAGGGCCTGATGGACTGCATCCCAGAGTACATAAGGAGGTGGCCTTGGAAATAGCGGATGCATTGACAGTCATTTTCCAACATTCCATTGACTCTGGATCAGTTCCTATGGAGTGGAGGGTAGCCAATGTAACCCCACTTTTTAAAAAAGGAGGGAGAGAGAAAACAGGGAATTACAGACCGGTCAGCCTGACATCGGTAGTGGGTAAAATGATGGAATCAATTATTAAGGATGTCAAAGCAGCGCATTTGGAAATAGGTGACAAAATAGGTCCAAGTCAGCATGGATTTGTGAAAGGGAAATCATGCTTGACAAATCTTCTGGAATTTTTTGAGGATGTTTCCAGTAGAGGGGACAATGGAGAACCAGTTGATGTGTGTATTTAGACTTTCAGAAGGCTTTCGACAAGGTCCCACACAAGAGATTAATGTGCAAAGTTAAAACACATGGGATTGGGGGTGATGTGTTGATGCGGATTGAGAACTGGTTGTCAGAAAGGAAGCAAAGAGTAGGAGTAAATGGGTACTTTTCAGAATGGCAGGCAGTGACTAGTGGGGTACCGCAAGGTTCTGTGCTGGGGCCCCAGCTGTTTACATTGTACATTAATGATTTAGATGAGGGGATTAAACATAGTTTCTCCAAATTTGCGGATGACACTAAGTTGGGTGGCAGAGTGAGCTGCGAGGAGGATGCTATGAGGTTAGGTGAGTGGGCAAATGCATGGCAGATGAAGTATAATGTGAATAAATGTGAAGTTATCCACTTTGGTGGTAAAAACAGAGAGACAGACTATTATCTGAATGGTGACAGAGTAGGAAAAGGGGAGGTGCAACGACACCTGGGTGTCATGGTACATCAGTCATTGAAGGTTGGCATGCAGGTACAGCAGGCGGTTAAAAAAGCAAATGGCATGTTGGCCTTCATAACTTGGGGATTTGAGTACAGGGGCAGGGAGGTGTTACTGCAGTTGCACAGGTCCTTGGTGAGTATTGTGTACAGTTTTGGTCTCCTAACTTGAGGAAGGACATTCTTGCTATTGAGGGAGTGCAGCGAAGGTTCACCAGACTGATTCCCGGGAAGGCGGGACTGACATATCAAGAAAGACTGGATCAACTGGGCTTGTATTCACTGGAGTTCAGAAGAATGAGAGGGGATCTCATAGAAACGTTTAAAATTCTGAAGAGTTTAGAAAGGTTAGATGCAGGAAGAATGTTCCCAATGTTGGGGAAGTCCAGAACCAGTGGTCACAGTCTAAGGATAAGGGGTAAGCCATTTAGGACCGAGATGAGGAGAAAATTCTTCACCCAGAGAGTGGTGAACCTGTGAAATTCTCTTGCACAGAAAGTTGTTGAGGCCAATTCACTAAATATATTCAAAAAGGAGTTAGATGTAGTCCTTACTACTAGGGGTATCAAGGGGTATGGCGAGAAAGCAGGAATGGGGTACTGAGGTTGCATGTTAAGCCATGAACGCATTGAATGGCGGTGCAGGCTCGAAGGGCCGAATGGCCTACTCCTGCACCTATTTTCTATGTTTCTATGTTTCTACATGGCGTGAACATCATCCCATTTCCAGTTTAGCTCTGCCAGCCAGCTTCTCCCCAGCAGTGCTGGGAGATCTCCGGGGACAATCCACAGGAGAAGTCGGTTCACTGTCCCTTTGTGTGTGACAGAGAGCATGGCGCTGCCGAGGACTTGGACGATTTCTTTGGTATAGGTCCTTAGTTTGGTGCCGACCCTTGTGAGTTTTGGTCTGTCTCTTTTGTGCGGCCACAGTTGTTCAAATTGTTGAGCGCTCATGAGAGATTGACTCGTTCCCGTATCCAGCTCCATGTTGACGGGTATCCCGTTGAGTAGGATCCTCATCATTATTGGAGGCGTCTTGTTGTAGGAGCAGTGGCCATTGATCGCGTTGACCCGCTATGCATCGGTGTCCCGGGTACTGTCCCCACCGTCTTCTGGTCCGCTTTCCGACCCTTCTGATTCGTATACCAGCTGAGCTGCCGCTTTTCTGCACATGTGGGCCAGGTGCCCTGTTTAGACGCAGTTTCTGCAAACAACATGCTGAAATCTGCACCCCTTTGATGAGTGCCTTCCCCCACATCTCCAGCACAGATCGCTTACATTGTTTCCAAAGGATGAGCTGCGAAAAAGGTTAGTAAAGACAAACGTAGGTCCCCTGCAGTCAGAATCAGGGGAAGTCATAACGGGGAACAAAGAAATGGCGGACCAATTGAACAAGTACTTTGGTTCGGTATTCACGAAGGAGGACACGAACAACCTTCCGGTTATAAAAGGGGTCGGGGGGTCTAGTAAGGAGGAGGAACTGAGGGAAATCCTTATTAGCCGGGAAATTGTGTTGGGGACATTGATGGGATTGAAGGCCGATAAATCCCCAGGGCCTGATGGACTGCATCCCAGAGTACTTAAGGAGGTGGCCTTGGAAATAGTGGATGCGTTGACAGTCATTTTCCAACATTCCATTGACTCTGGATCAGTTCCTATGGAGTGGAGGGTAGCCAATGTAACCCCACTTTTTAAAAAAGGAGGGAGAGAGAAAACAGGGAATTATAGACCGGTCAGCCTGACATCGGTAGTGGGTAAAATGATGGAATCAATTATTAAGGATGTCATAGCAGTGCATTTGGAAAGAGGTGACATGATAGGTCCAAGTCAGCATGGATTTGTGAAAGGGAAATCATGCTTGACAAATCTTCTGGAATTTTCTGAGGATGTTTCCAGTAGAGTGGATAAGGGAGAACCAGTTGATGTGGTATACTTGGACTTTCAGAATGCATTCGACAAGGTCCCACACAAGAGATTGATGTGCAAAGTTAGAGCACATGGGATTGGGGGTAGTGTACTGACATGGATTGAGAACTGGTTGTCAGACAGGAAGCAAAGAGTAGGAGTAAATGGGTAATTTTCAGAATGGCAGGCAGTGACTAGTGGGGTACCACAAGGTTCTGTCCTGGGGCCCCAGCTGTTTACACTGTACATTAATGATTTAGATGAGGGGATTAAATGTAGTATCTCCAAATTTGCAGATGACACTAAGTTGGGTGGCAGTGTGAGCTGCGAGGAGGATGCTGTGAGGCTGCAGAGCGACTTGGATAGGTTAGGTGAGTGGGCAAATGCATGGCAGATGAAGTATAATGTG
This sequence comes from Pristiophorus japonicus, assembly GCF_044704955.1. Taxonomy (NCBI): domain Eukaryota; kingdom Metazoa; phylum Chordata; class Chondrichthyes; family Pristiophoridae; genus Pristiophorus; species Pristiophorus japonicus. The sequence goes on from NC_091979.1 coordinate 37,315,772, forward strand.
GATAAATGTGAGGTTATCCACTTTGGTGGTAAAAACAGAGAGACAGACTACTATCTGAATGGTGACAGATTAGGAAAAGGGGAGGTGCAAAGAGACCTGGGTGTCATGGTACATCAGTCATTGAAGGTTGGCATGCAGGTGCAGCAGGCGGTTAAGAAAGCAAATGGCATGTTGGCCTTCATAGCAAGGGGATTTGAGTACAGGGGCAGGGAGGTGTTGCTACAGTTGTACAGGGCCTTGGTGAGGCCACACCTGGAGTATTGTGTACAGTTTTGGTCTCCTAACCTGAGGAAGGACATTCTTGCTATTGAGGGAGTGCAGCGAAGGTTCACCAGACTGATTCCCGGGATGGCGGGACTGACCTATCAAGAAAGACTGGATCAACTGGGCTTGTAGTCACTGGAGTTCAGAAGAATGAGAGGGGACCTCATAGAAACATTTAAAATTCTGACGGGGTTAGACAGGTTAGATGCAGGAAGAATGTTCCCAATGTTGGGGAAGTCCAGAACCAGAGGTCACAGTCTAAGGATAAGGGGTAAGCCATTTAGGACCGAGATGCGGAGGAACTTCTTCACCCAGAGAGTGGTAAACCTGTGGAATTCTCTACCACAGAAAGTTGTTGAGGCCAATTCACTAAATATATTCAAAAAGGAGTTAGATGAGGTCCTTACTACTAGGGGGATCAAGGGGTATGGCGAGAAAGCAGGAATGGGGTACTGAAGTTGAATGTTCAGCCATGTACTCATTGAATGGCGGTGCAGGCTAGAAGGGCCGAATGGCCTACTCCTGCACCTATTTTCTATGTTTCTATGTTTCTATGTCTGGCTGATCTCTCTTGAGCTTCTCTCAGTTTGTAGTTGCTTGCTCGCATTGTGGGTTGATGAGGTGTGAACGGCCGTTCATGTGGCCCTTGATGGCTTCTGGCGCCACTGCCTGCTGTTGAGGGCCTGCTTTCCTGCCTTTGTCTGTGTGTGGGGTAGCAGCTTGTTTCATGCTGTGAATCCCTTGTTCCAATGTTTTGTTAGTTGTCGTACCCGCAGTGTAGATCAACCTCGTTTCTTCTTCTCCTGCCAATAATGTCTGTGCAATCAGTGCTGCTGCCTCTAGGGACAAGTTCTTGGTCTCTATGAGCTTTCGGAATATGCCTGCGTGGCCTATTCCTTCAATGAAAAAGTCTCTCAGCATTTCTCTCCTCAGTCCATCGGAGAACTCACATAAACTAGCCAACCTCCGAAGTTCCACCACGAAGTCGGGTATGCTCTGGCCCACACATCGTCTGTAGTTGTAGAACCTGTGTCTGGCCATGTGTAGGCTGCTCGCTGGCTTCAGGTGGTCTCTTACCAGTGTGCTCAGCTCTTCAAACGACTTGCTTGCTGGTTTGTCGAGTGCCTGCAAGTCCTTCATTAAGGCGTATGTTTTCGAGCCACAGCTGGTCAAGAGATGGGCTCTTCTCTTGTCTGCCTTATTCTCGCCTAACCAGTCTTTGGTTACGAAGCTTTACTGGAGCCTTTCTATAAAGTTCTCCCAATTATCTCCAGCATTGTATTTTTCATCTGAGCCATTGGTTGCCATTCTGTGGATTCTGTGATCCCGTAACTCGTCGCCACTATAAAGTCCTGTACCTGCAGTACAGATTCACACGAGGCACATACTGAAGTCAAGGTCACTGAGGACCTGCACCTTTATTACACAGCTCTCGAAAGCCACACTTGCCTGAGACCTGTCCTTATATACCTGTCTGGGACAGGTGTCCAGTGTTTCCTGCAAGTGCAGCCCTGGTAGTAAGGTAAGCTTGTGGTTACAGGTCATCTCTAGTTACAGTCATGTATAGCATGGTAAGATACAGTTATGTACAGTAATGAGAGATACATGACAGTAAGTACATGTAAATCAATGGGTATTCAACATTCAGGAAGGATAGAATAAAAGGAAAAGGAGGTGGGGTAGCATTGCTGGTTAAAGAGGAGATTAATGCAATAGTTCGGAAGGACATTAGCTTGGATGATGTGGATTCTATATGGGTAGAGCTGCAGAACACCAAAGGGCAAAAAACGTTAGTGGGAGTTGTGTACAGACCTCCAAACAGTAGTAGTGATGTTGGGGAGGGCATCAAACAGGAAATTAGGGGTGCATGCAATAAAGGTGCAGCAGTTATCATGGGTGACTTTAATGTGAATATCGATTGGGCTAACCAAACTGGAAGCAATACGGTGGAGGAGGATTTCCTGGAGTGCATAAGGGATGGTTTTATAGACTAATATGTCGAGGAACCAACTAAGGGGGTGGCCATCTTAGACTGTGTGTTGTGTAATGAGAGAGGATTAATTAGCAATCTCGTTGTGCGAGGCCTCTTGGGGAAGAGTGACCATAACATGGTGGAATTCTACATTAGGATGGAGAATGAAACAGTTAATTCAGAGACCATGGTCCAGAACTTCAAGAAGGGTAACTTTGAAGATATGAGGCATGAACTGGCTAGGATAGATTGGCAAATGATACTTAAGGGGTTGACAGTGGATGGGCAATGGCAGACATTTAGAGACCACATGGATGAACTACAACAATTGTACATCCCTGTCTGGCGTAAAAATAAAAAAGGGAAGGTGGCTCAACCGTGGCTATCAAGGGAAATCAGGGATAGTATTAAAGCCAAGTAAGTGGCATACAAATTGACCAGAAATAGCAGTGAACCCGGGGACTGGGAGAAATTTAGAACTCAGCAGAGGAGGACAAAGGGTTTGATTAGGGCAGGGAAAATAGAGTACGAGAGGAAGCTTGCAGGGAACATTAAGACGGACTGCAAAAGTTTCTATAGATATGTAAAGAGAAAAAGGTTAGTAAAGACAAACGTAGGTCCCCTGCAGTCAGAATCAGGGGAAGTCATAACGGGGAACAAAGAAATGACAGACCAATTGAACAAGTAATTTGGTTCGGTATTCATTAAGGAGGACACAAACAACCTTCCGGATATAAAAGGGGTCAGAGGTTCTAGTAAGAAGGAGCAACTGAGGGAAATCCTTATTATCCGGGAAATTGTGTTGGGGAAATTGATGGGATTGAAGGCTGATAAATCCCCAGGGCCTGATGGACTGCATCCCAGAGTACTTAAGGAGGTGGCCTTGGAAATAGCGGATGCATTGACAGTCATTTTCCAACATTCCATAGACTCTGGATCAGTTCCTATCGAGTGGAGGGTAGCCAATATAACCCCACTTTTTAAAAAAGGAGGGAGAGAGAAAATAGGGAATTATAGACCGGTCAGCCTGACATCGGTAGTGGGTAAGATGATGGAATCAATTATTAAGGATGTCATAGCAGCGCATTTGGAAAGAGGTGACATGATAGGTCCAAGTCAGCATGGATTTGTGAAAGGGAAATCATGCTTGACAAATCTTCTGGAATTTTTTGAGGATGCTTCCAGTAGAGTGGACAAGGGAGAACCAGTTGATGTAGTGTATTTGGACTTTCAGAAGGCATTCGACAAGGTCCCACACAAGAGATTAATGAACAAGGTTAAAGCACATGGGATTGGGGGTAGTGTGCTGATGTGGATTGAGAACTGGGTGTCAGACAGGAAGCAAAGAGTAGGAGTAAATGGGTACTTTTCAGATTGGCAGGCAGTGACTAGTGGGGTACCGCAAGGTTCTGTGCTGGGGCCCCAGCTGTTTACATTGACAATTAATGATTTAGACAAGGGGATTAAATGTAGTATCTCCAAATTTGCGGATGACACTAAGTTGGGTGGCAGTGTGAGCTGCGAGGAGGATGCTGTGAGGCTGCAGAGTGACTTGGATAGGTTAGGAAATGTGGATAAATGTGAAGTTATCCACTTTGGTGGTAAAAACAGAGAGACAGCCTATTATCTGAATGGTGACAGAGTAGGAAAAGGGGAGGTGCAACGAGACCTGGGTGTCATGGTACATCAGTCATTGAAGATTGGCATGCAGGTACAGCAGGCGGTTAAGAAAGCAAATGGCATGTTGGCCTTCATAGCGAGGAGATTAGAGTACAGTGGCAGGGAGATGTTACTACAGTTGTACAGGGTCTTGGTGAGGCCACACCTGGAGTATTGTGTACAGTTTTGGTCTCCTAACTTGAAGAAGGACATTCTTGCTATTGAGGGAGTGCAGCAAAGGTTCACCAGACTGATTCCCGGGATGGCGGGACTGACATATCAAGAAAGCCTGTATTCACTGGAGTTCAGAAGAATGAGAGGGGATCTCATAGAAACGTTTAAAATTCTGATGGGTTTAGACAGGTTAGATGCAGGACGAATGTTCCCAATGTTGGGGAAGTCCAGAACCAGTGATCACAGTCTAAGGATAAGGGGTAAGCCATTTAGGACCGAGATGAGGAGAAACTTCTTCACCCAGAGAGTGGTGAACCTGTGAAATTCTCTACCACAGAAAGTTGTTGAGGTCAATTCACTAAATATATTCAAAAAGGAGTTAGATGTCGTCCTTACTACTAGGGGGATCAAGGGGTATGGCGAGAAAGCAGGAATGGGGTACTGAAGTTGCATGATAAGCCATGATCTCATTGAATGGCGGTGCAGGATCGAAGGGCCGAATGGCCTACTCCTGCACCTATTTTCTCTGTTTCTATGTTTCTAATGTAATACTTACTCTTGCGGGTCCCACAAGGTCATTCCATTGTTTGCGGCATTGGTTGCCCTCACGCACCTCGTTGGTCACCGACAAGACCACCTCTGCTATCTCGGTCCATATCTTCTAGTAGGCCATTGGGGTGGGCTGCCCACGCCCTCCCTGTGTCAAATCACCCCAGCGTAACTCAACCTCCTGCAGGAGGGAGGCATTTGCCTTGTTCAAGAACCTCCTGGCTCTTTTGCGCCCTCCAATGTACTCCTCTCCCACCTCACTGTTCTCTCCAGCATCAGTCTCCACAGTGTGTTGTGATGCCTCTTCCTCTCCCTCCATTATCGACCAAATTCGGGCAAATATGTGGCTGGTAACAGCTAATTTTTGTTTCCCTGTTTGCTGTGAAGCTCTAAAGTCTCCCTCCTTCCTCCCAAAGAAGCCACACCACACCCACAGACGCCTTCAGTCCCTCTCAGCTCCCTCTCTCTCTGTCTCCTCTTCTGCGCATGTCATGATGACCCTTAACCTCCTGAATCGTGGGAATTGAGCGTTGCCATGCCGTTGCTAAGGACGGAGACACTTTACTGCAGAAGGTTAGTGAGATTGAACACTACCGTCCATTTCAGATCGCTCAAGGTAACGCCTATTTTAAAAAATGGAGCCTAGGTGCGAGAAGCCAGCGATCTGAAAACCCTTTTTTACCACCCACACCGGAAATAACACCCATTTTTGGGCGATAAGCATAAAAGTGGAAAATTTAGCCCATAGTATTCTGCAACTGGGCCCCATGACACTATACTGTACTTACGCTACATGCAGATAGCAGAAAACACATTTCAGTATTCCGATGTTCCTAACCAATCATAAATTGGTCTGCCTTCTCTCTTCTGGGGTGATAGAGGACAAGATATAAAGAAGGCGTTTCTTATCTGTGCCCCTCTCACCTCTGCCCCTCTTACTTATGCTATAGGCCCTGTGAAAGATGCCATCATACAAGTGGGGTGCCTGCAATGCCTGTACACTCAAGGACCTGTCTCCAAGCCTTCATCAACAACAACAGGTACTTTGTGTTATAGAATGGTAGAATGTGACAGCATTTGGCTCAGCCAGTCTGCACCAGAGCTTTTCTCCAAAGGAGCCACTCGGGCTCCTGCTCGCTCCTCATACCCTTTAGTACTCCTCTTTCAAGCAAGTTATATCGTTCCCTTTTCAAATAATCTATGGACTATGGTTTGTAGTCCAGCACTCCACATTCTAACCATCCCATGTATAAACATTTCTGAACAACCTCTTTAATATTTTTTGTCATTATTTTAAATCTGTCCCCACCCATTATCATCTCACTGACCAGTACAAGCAATCCATCACTATTTAAATTTATGATATAATTCTTCATAATCTTGAACTCTTCTTTCCGGTTACTCCTTCGCCTTTTCAACTTTAATGGGAAAAAAAATAACTTCTCAATTCTCTCTTCTTAACTGTAAGACCTCACCCCTGGTAAAATCCTTGTGTACTTATGATGCACAATTTCCATTGCTTTTTTTATCCTTCCTATAAATTTGTGCCCAGAATTGTACTCAAAATTCCAACTGGGCCCTAACTAGGCAGAGGCTTCCTTCTCCTCCTCTAAGATCACAGCGGGTAGGAGAATTTTAACCCCCAAAATAGGGGCGGGTATGGATCAGGTGAGAGGTTAAATTGTTAAAAATCGGAATCCCAACCCCAACCTACCACCAATCCACCCACTTCCAGCTTTAACGGAGGTGGGACAGAGGGGCGGGGGGGGAGGGGGTGTGGTGGGGATGTGGAGGGGTGAGCGGCGGCCAACCAACCCGCTCCCAGAAGACAGGTTAGCAATTTAAATATTATAGTGAGCTATGTGCCTCATTATAATCCACGACTTCAAATTTAACTCTGGCCGGTTGGGTTTCTCAGGCCTCAGGAAAGTTGTGGCTAATGAAAGGCGAGGACTGCTGGATCCAGGAGGTAAGTGCCTTTCCACTTCTCTGCTGGATCCAGCGTACCTGCCTCACCAAATCCCGGTGACATCCCCCCCCCATCCCCCAACCCTTCCGATTCCCCCAACCTCCCACACGCGGCCTCTGACCTTCCCATGAGGCCTCTGACCTCCCCCATGGGGCCTGTGACCTCCCCCATGAGGCCTCTGATCTCAACCCCGAGGCCTCTGAGCTCACCACACACTGCCCCCCCCTCCCCCTCCCACTCCCGCCCCGGCATCTGATCTCCCTCACTCCCCCACCCGGCTACAAACCCCCCTTCCACCACCGGCCTCCGATCCCACAGGCCTCCGATCTCCAAACACCTCCCTCCACCGGCCTCTGATCCCACAGGCCTCCAATCTCCGAACACCCCCCTCCCCTCGGCCTCTGCTCCCCGGCTGGGGCCTGGTGCCGAAGGCCTGCCCGCCTGCCAGCCTTTCAAACTGTCTGGCTGCAACGGGAAATGGAGAAAGAATACTTAATCAGGTTCTGACGCTAAATTCAGCAGGGCCGGAGGGAAATTCATTCTTCCCGACCTCAGTCCAGCCGCCACACACCCCACCCCCCCCCCCTCCTCCCCCAGCACCCTACTCCCTCCCCCACCTCCAAGTAAGAATCCAACCCACAATGGATCACTCTTATTCTGACCCTGCAGATGAGAATGTGGAATGATCAGCAGTAAAGAGAAGCAATTGTTGCAATTTCGATAGTACATCCATGGAAGGATTTTGTATAACAACAAAGCTTTGCAAAAAAGAATTGGGATCGATAGGGCCTGTTTTGTACTTCAGCAAAACGATTAAATTAGCTTTAAAGGACTTCCATTAAATATTATTGCCAAATATATTGTACAGTGTGTAATTATAATAGCTAAGACTGTTATACATGAAGTAATAAAAGTAGCTGTAAAATGTAATGGAAAAAATTCACCAGACACTGAAGAATCCAATCATGGACGATAACAAAATGGAATTCCTTTAATTCTGTTCTTAGCATTTTGTAGGTACTTCTGAGTTTTGTTTTGGGACTTCTGAGTTCGAGGACTGGAAATTTGGTTGGAAGGTTTTTAAGGCGGCAATGTCAGGCGGTGGTTAAATTTAGCGGCGGAAAATAGTTAGCGACGGGAGCAGCAAAATTCAGTGTTTGCGTCCTGACAGTGGAGTGAAGCACTAAGGGAGGCGTTCCACACTTATCTTAGGGCACTCGGCTGGGCGAGCAACTGAATATCACACGCTAAAGAGCCGGCTTCGTAGCGCCCTAAGAGAGGCCTCCCAGCAAAATAAAGAATTGGAACAAAAAACACCCAAAACATTCCCTATACATTACTCACCCCAAATAAAGTTAAATCGCATAAGACAAAGAAACCAATCACACTTCCCTCATACAGTCATTCCTTCCCTTAGCGCCCCGAGACAGCTCTGCATGCCAGCTTTCTCTGGCGGGGACACGACGGGGCGCTACGAGTGCAGCGCAAACAAAATTTTCCATCGGTGTCGATACCAGGGGCGTTGAACACCGGCTTGATGCTCCCGGGCGATACTCCTCAGCGCCACCGGTACCGGCACACTGAATTAGCCGAGCAGCACGAATGCCGGGCTGCAGAACCCTTTAATGCCCCTGTAGCGCTCACCCCTCACGCCCCCCCCACCCCCCCATCCCCCGCCCTTATTGTTTTTTAAAAATATTTTTGTGTCCGGATCAAAACAAGTCATTGAAGTACTTCCTGTAGTCCCCAGGGCCTGTGTATGTCTAAGAACTCTGCTGCGTATTTGACTGCAAAATGTACCAATCATGTTGGTAGTTGTCACTTGTAGGCCTCAGGCTTTTTGCGCCGAGAAGTAAATATTTCAGTTTTGTGAACCGTTTAACAAGTACTTCGATTGACACCGATGAAATCTTGAGTTTCCACTGTGCACTTGTCCTCAGCGCTATTTTCCTCTTTTTCCACCGGTGCAGATTCAATGTAAGCTTGCTCTCGGGTGGAATTTAATTTTGGTAAAAATAGTGAAAGGATCTCAAAGAGTGACTGCCATTTTCAAACAGTTAGGGTAGTGGTGATGACAAACCTTAGATTCGTTCAAGATGTCCTTATCAAGGGACTTTTTTTTCTGGCTGGGGTAGATGAGCTAAAATAGCCTCCCTCGTCTTATCTTATCTTGCGACCTTGTGAGTCGTTGCGGGTGATCTCTCATCAGTGGGTTCAACTTCCTTTGTGTGCTATTGTTAGAGCTTCTGTTAATGTATTAGCACAAATTCCAGTCAGTGAGAACAGTGCAGACACAAATTTATACAAACATGTTAAAAACACTGCACTTGAAAAGAAATTAAACCAAGGGATGTAATTTCTCGATAAACACTTCGGCACCATCAACCTAATTACTCTCGTGTACAACAGAGAATGGCAGGAAGATGTTTTCCTGTCAAAAATCCTATTCTTTCCGCAGCGTAGGCCGTCACTGAAGAATTCTACAGATAATTCCCTAAGCTCCATAGAAAGCTACTGGAGATCATAAGAACATAAGAACATAAGAAATAGGAGCAGGAGTAGGCCATTGGGCCCCTCGAGCCTGCTCCGCCATTTAATACGATCATGGCTGATCCGATCATGGACTCAGCTCCACTTCCCTGCCCGCTCTCCATAACCCCTTATTCCCTTATCGTTTAAGAAACTGTCTATTTCTGTCTTAAATTTATTCAATGTCCCAGTTTCCACAGCTCTCTGAGGCAGCGAATTCCACAGATTTACAACCCTCTGAGAGAAGGAATTTCTCCTCATCTCTGTTTTAAATGGGCGATCCTTATTCTAAGATTATGCCCTCTAGTTCTAGTCTCCCCTATCAGTGGAAACATCCTCTCTGCATTCACCTTGTCAAGCCCCCTCATAATCTTACACGTTTCGATAAGATCACCTCTCATTCTTCTGAATTTCAATGAGTAGAGGCCCAACCTACTCAACCTTTCCTCATAAGTCAACCCCCTCATCTCCAGAATTAACCTTGTGAACCTTCTCTGAACTGCCACCAAAGCAAGTAAATCCTTTCATAAATATGGAAACCAAAACTGCATGCAGTATTCCAGGTGTGGCCTCACCAATACCTTGTATAGTTGTAGCAAGACTTCCCTGCTTTTATACTCCATCCCCTTTGCGATAAAGGGCAAGATTCCATTGGCCTTCCTGATCACTTGCTGTACCTGCATACGAACCTTTTGTGTTTCATGCACAAGTACCCCCAGGTCCCGTTGTATTGCGGCACTTTGCAATCTTTCTCCATTTAAATAATAACTTGCTCTATGATTTTTTTCTGCCAAAGTGCATGACCTCACACTTTCCAATATTATACTCCATCTGCCAAATTTTTGCCCACTTACTTAGCCTGTCTATGTCCTTTTGCAGATTTTTTGTGTCCTCCTCACATATTGCTTTTCCTCCCACTTTGTATCATCAGCAAACTTGACGATACAAATACATTATTACATAAGTTACATGGAATTAAAGAGAACCCACAGCTGAGAAACAGGACATGTAGCCCAACAGGTCTATGCCGGTCTCTTCCCATCTTACATTATCTCACACTATCAAACACATCCTTCTATTCCTTTCTCCCTCACATACTTATTTTGCTTCCCCTTAAATGCATCTATGCTATTCACCTCGACTATTCCCTGTGGTAGCAAGTTCCACATTCTAGTCACTCTTTGGGGGAAGAAGTTTCTCTTGAATTCCTTATTGGATTTATTAGTGACTATCTTACATAAATGACTCCTAGTATTGGACCCCGCCTACAAGTGGAAACATCTTCTCTGCATCTACCCTATCACTTTTCCTGCAGAGTTTCATTGTCCACTTATTGGGGGGAGAAATTCGTCTGCTTAGCGCCTCCCATGATCGCCTGAGGCAGGGGCACTAACAGGGCGCTAGGGGGTTAGCAAGCGGGCACGATGAAACCAGCGACGCCCGCGGACTTCAGTGGTGGTTTAGCGCTGGCACTAACTCTTACACACTGGGTCTCTCGCGCCTCGCAGATCGTGATGTCATAAAGTTCGCAGCGCCCCGTTACAGCCCCAGATGTGAAATTGCCTCCCGCCCCTTGCTGTATCGCTGGGCGTCAACAGCGGCAGGAAGAGGAGGCATTCTCAACGCAGCTGGCCGCTTGGGGAGCGCTAATTAAAGCAAATGGTTTTCAGGTAGGCCAAACTTTATTATTTGCACCAGTCTGGTGCCTGCTGAAAGTTTTTGCTGTTTCACTGGTGCAAGCTATTCAAGCCCTCCACTTTGTGAGAGTGTTTAGGGCTGTAATGGCAGTCACGCAGGTCACCTTGCAAGGCAGAAATGCCGAGAAGTAGGTTGTGCACCATCATTGGCCCTTTCCTTTAAGCGAGGGAAGTAGCCTCTGATGCCGGTAGCATTGCACTCCACACTGCTCAGCGCTCTGGCGCTACCGCCCTGCTCTCTGACTTTAGCGCCCTAAGAGAAGTGGTTAGCATTTGATTTAACGCTCCACTTCCTCTTGGAGCGCCAACATTAAATATCGCTGGAGGAGAGAATGATTAGCCTGGCACTACTTTTTGTAGTTTTCAAAAGTTACCGCCCCAAGCGGGGCGCTGCAGAATTTCTATCCCATTGTATCCATACTTCCCTTCAGTGTAGGGTTCTGCAGTTTTCAAAACGAAGTAAACTCTATCAAACATAGAAACATACAAAATAGATGCACGAGTAGGCCATGCGGCCCGTCGAGCCTGCACCACCTTTTAATATGATCATGGTTGATTATGCAACTTTAGTACCCCATTCCTGCTGGTGCCTTTCGGCTGTGATAAATTATTGTCAATCACAATGACCATCCAATTATGTATGGACAAGAAGAATAACATCAGTTCCTACAGGTAGTTTCATCCAAGAGGACATGGCTTATCCAACAATAATCTTACCGTTATTGCAAGTAACGTTTGTCAGAGGAAAGATATTCTCATCAGGGTAGGGCTGTACAACACTGATATTTTGCTAATTCACTTTTAATTGTTAGGAAGACTAGAAATACATGTCTCTGGGAAACTTTCTGGGCCAATGACAGCAATATCTAACCAGTATGCGTGGTTGATCCAATCGTAGTTAGACTTTATCTGTTGTACTCCTGCTAGATCTTCAACTGCAGTTATCTTTCCAAATTCAAATTCCCTCCCTTTCCCGTGGCATTGCTATTCTTCCTTTTCAAATACTTTCTATTCCTTTCTCCCTCACATACTTATCTTGCTTCCCCTTAAACATTATTCACCTCGACTATTCCCTGTGGTAGCAAGTTCCACATTCTAGTCACTCTTTGGGTGAAGAAGTTTCTCCTGAGTTCCTTATTGGATTTATTCGTGACTATCTTACATAAATGACTCCTAGTATTGGACCCTGCCTACAAGTGGAAACATCTTCACTGCGTCTATCCTATCACTTTTCCCACAGAGTTTCATTGTCCACTTATGTCTCAATAGTCAGGCGGGGTAAAACATTTTGGGGCCGAAATTGCCGCCCTCCTTAAGGTCCATTACTGCCTCTCAGAGGCAAGAATGGGGCGGTAAGGCCTTTGCTACCGGGGGCAGGCGGGTGGGCCGACCCATCAGTAAATTGCCCCCGGACCGTGGACGACGGAAACGGGTTTCCCCCCCCCCCCCGGTGGGCACGCGCCGAACCCTTACCGCCCAGCAAGGGAAATTGCCCCACGGGATCAGAGCCGCCGCCGCTCAGTGCCCCCGACAGCTTTTCCCGGCGGGAAGCTGCCGGTGGCTGGGCGGCGCATCTGCCCTTAAAGGGGAGGGCGCACCGCCGCGACCGCCATTTTATTTTAGGATATGCTTAGTTGTACTGCAAAAATGGCCACCATGCTCCACCCTTTGTCTATGATTGGTCTCCTTGGAGGATAAGCCACACTCTGAAGTTTCTCCGGAATGTGTAACTGGAACCGTTCATCCCAAGGCCTCACTGACTTGCAAATTGCAACTCGATCCACTTTGACTTCCTGAAGCGACAAAAGACAGACCTCCCCAGAAGGGCCAGCCAAAGTGCCTTACCCCAACATAAGTGCATGCCTCCCCCAGCCGAAGTGCCTTACCCCAGTGCAAGTGCTTCCTTTCCTGCCCCCTCTCCCCATCCCACCATAGATGGAGAGTTGTGTATGGATTGTTCACAGGTTTATTGGGTAAGAAGTAAATAGTGACAGTGTCATGACTTCTGGATATCATCCACTCCAATGATGTCCCTTGTAGTGGGTTGGAAGAATGTGATTCGTCTTCCCTGAGTTCTCTCTCTCCCCCTCTGACCTCTCATCCACCCCTGTCTCTTCCCCCACACCCCCAACTCCAGTCTCTTCTCCCCAGTCTCTCTCTCTCGCCCAGTATTTCTCACTCTCCCCCCAGCCTCTCTCTCTCTCCCCCCAGTCTCTCTCTCTCCCCCAAGCCTCTCTCTCTCCCCCAGCCCCTTTCTCTCCCCCCAGCCTCTCTCTCTCTCCCAGCCTCTCTCTCTCCTCCAGTCTCTCACTGTCCTCCCAGTCTCTCTCTCTCTCCCAGTATATCTCTCTCCCCCCCAGTCTCTCTCTCCCCCAGCCTCCTTCTCTCCCCCAGTCTCTCACTATCCTCCCTGTTATGTTCAGAATAAATTCACAGGACTGTATCACAAGCTCAAACTGTTGTGACCTTGGTCTCTTTATTCAGACTCCAGAGTGAGGAAGCAGCATGGTGGATCACCTTTTATACCTGCTTGCCCCAGGGTGCACAGGTGACCCTTAGGTCTCCCACAGGTGTGCCCCTTAGTGGCAAGTCTTACATTTTGGTAAGGTTTACATACATACATAACATCACTCCCCCCCCCAAACTCTTTCGTGCAGGTTATTTGCAATTGAGGTGATCTGGCGCCCTGTGTCCCCGGATCGATCGCCTGGGTCGAAGTCCTGACGTGGTGGGTTCATCCTTGTGGTTGACGGCGAAGTTGATCGTGTTAGTGGGTTGCTGGGGGCCAGGTCCTTTCACAGTGGTTCCTGGTTATCTGTAGTTCGCAGTTTGGTCTTATCCAAATGCTTTACTCGTCAGCCCGGTACATGGTTTCACAATCAAACGCTCCGTTTTCACCATATACACTCCATTCCCCCCCTTGGCTAATGCGGTGCTAGCGGCCCAACTGGGGCCCTGAACATGGTCTACATCACTTATTCTGATGTCGCGTGGAAGGGCCATGCAATTATGGTGCTGATGGCATACAGAAGGCTCGGTTCTGAGTGATTCTGTCTGGTGACTGCGTAGCACCCAGGATAGCCGGGTCTGTAGGGAGACTACCGTGACATGCGTGGTGCTAGATTTGGTGATTTGGGCTGCCTGCTCCGGGCTATTGTCGCTGACCCTGAGGTCTGGCAAGCCCAGGATGCCCGCAATGGCCTTGAGACTTTCGGTAGTGGCGGGAGGGCTTGTGGTCCCCGTGGACCTTGGGCCATGGTATGGGGGCCCCGGACCACCGACTATGTGTAGCCGCCCTGCTTTACTTTGCAACGTTGGGATGGGTCTTTCATCTCTGCGACGGATAGGTTGCCACATCCCCTCTAGCAGTTCACCTTTGGCAGGCGGTAACGTGGGATCCTGGCTGGTCCAGGTCCTAAGCTGGGGGGCCATTACGGTTGACACCTCGCTTTCTAGCACTTCCATGACCTGCTAGGAGTTCGGGCAGTCGAGCGGCCTATAAAGGCCAAAGAGTCGAGGAGGCGGCCACAGGAGCGGGAGTTCGGGCAGTCGAGCAACCTATAAAGGCCCTAGAGTCAGAGGGGGCTAGCTGGTGCAGGGGCAGGGCAGAAGAAATTGAAGTAGGACATCAGAGCCAAGCGGGTAAGTGATTGGCTGGTTGGTGATTATTTGATCTTTTATTTTTCTTATCAGTAAGAAACCTTTGGCATTGTTACAAATTAAGTTAATCTAAGGGTTAAGCCATGGCAAGAGAGCCCAGACCCATGTCATGCTCCTCCTGTGCTATGTGGGAAATCAGGGACTACTACGTGTGCGGGAAGTGTATCCAGCTGCAGCTCCTGACAGACCGCATTGCGGTACTGGAGCTGCGCATGGATTCACTCTGGAGCATCCACGATGCGAAGGGTGTCGTGAAAAGCACATTTAGTGAGTTGGTCACACCGCAGGTAAAGGTTGCACAGCCAGATAGGGAATGGGTGACCATCAGGAAGAGAAAGGGAAGCCAGGTAGTGCAGGGGTCCCCTGCAGTCACCTCCCTCCAAAACAGATACACTGTTTTTTTGTGTATGGAGAATGAGTCAGATTGAACACTGTGAGCTCAAAGTAAAGTATGACCTTAGTCTTTTATTGCAGGTCTCCAGAGTGCCTCTCCAACCTGTGAAGCCTTCTTAAATACCTGTGCTCCCAAGGGATTATGGAACCCCTTGGGACTCCAGGGGATGAGCCCTCTGGTGGCTGTACAGAGTAAATAAAAGTCCACAAAAATAACATCACTCACCTCCAAAGTCAATAATGTAACTATTTACAATATGAGTCGATCTGGGGTACTTCTTGCCCTGGTTGATCATCTTGGTGTGAAAGCTGGCGTTGTTGAATCCTTTGTTGGGTCCTCGCTGGGCTGCTGTGCAACTGGCCTTGCTGGGCTGCCTGGTGTGTTGGGCCCTGCAGGGCTGCTGTGGATGATGGGTTCTGCTTCGTGGTCAACCGTGGTACTGGTTGCCACTGGTGTGTATGTTGGGTGATCAAAAAAGGTAGGGTCCAAGGTGGGTTGCTCAGGATAGTCCGTGAATCTGAGTTTGATTTGGTTCAAGTGTTTCCAGTGAATGAGTTCATTTGAAAGTTTGACCCGAAACACCCTGCTTCCCTCTTTGGCCATGACGGGGAGCCACTTGGGAGCTTGTCCATAATTTAATACAAATACAGGATCATTGATTTCAATCTCACGTGACACATTTATGCTTTCATGGTATGCACTTTGTTGAAGCTGCCTGCTCTCTACCTGTTCATGTAGATCAGGGTGAACTAACGAGAGCCTTGTCTTAAGTGCTCTTTTCATGAGCAGTGCAGCGGGTGGGATCCCAGTGAGTGAGTGGGGTCTCGTGTGGTAGCTAAGCAGGATTCGGGATAGGCGAGTCTGCAGTGAGCCTTCAGTTACCCTCTTCAAGCCTTGCTTGATGGTTTGCACTGCTCTCTCTGCCTGACCATTGGACGCTGGTTTAAATGGGGCAGATGTGACATGTTTGATCCCGTTACGGGTCATGAATTCTTTGAACTCAGCACTGGTAAAACATGGCCCATTGTCGCTCACCAGGATATCGGGTAAGCATGAGTGGCAAACATGGCCCACAGGCTTTCAGTAGTGTGGAAATGTATTTTTATCTAAGCTGATACCATACGGTATTTGTGTGCCTTTTGATTAAAATGGAGTCCTGGCCCTTCCAGAACTTTCTGCATTTTAGCAGCCAGCTTGCATAAACAGCTAAACCTGCTGTTAGATGGCTGATGGTTATCAGACAGCTAGGAGACAAGTCATGCTGAGACAAGTAACCCCCCATGGTGCTCTCCTATTGTCTACACTACAGGAGTTCCATGTCACCCCACCCTTATCTTCTAGCCATTATCTCTTTCCTTTACCTCATCCATTTGAAGCAAACAGGTAAACTGACCAGGAAATTGGATAATCCTGACACAATACAAGACAGGTGATAGCCCATTACCTATGACTCATGGAGTAATGGCCGTTTGGCTTTCTGATAACCTTGACAAAAGGAAATATCTTGACACCATGTCAGGACCAGGATATAGTAATTAACTCTTTATCTGTATTCACTGACTGTGAGACAGAGCAATACACAGGGAGAGGCCAGAACTTGGGTTTTACTGTATAAATATCTTGTGAAGCTGTACCATTGCGGAGGTGTTCATTTAGCCCTTGACTGAGTGAAACCTACCCCTTGCGAGCAAGTAAATTAAAAGGGAAACTTCTATCGGAGCTGTAAGTGTCGGAGTCATTCTTTTCTGAGGTCGAGATTTCGACAGTAGTGGCAGCGGACGTGCTAGCCGACATTGTCTCACATTCAATCCACTTGGAGTATGCGTCTACAACCACAAGGAACATTTTACCTAAGAACGGGTCTGCATAGTCTTCGTGTACCCTGGACCACGGTTTGGAGGGCCAAGACCATAAATTTAGCGTCGCCTCCCTGGGTACATTGCTTAACTGTGAGCATGTATTACATCTGTGAACGCAGGACTCTAAGTCCGCATCGATACCACACGTGGGATCTGGCTATCGTTTTCATCATCACGATGCCTGGGTGGGTACTATGCAGGCCATTGATGAAGGTGTCTCTGCCCTTCTTGGGGACCACTACTCGATTGCCCCACAGAAGGCAGTCTGGCTGTACAGATATTTCATCTTTGCGACGCTGGATGCTCTCTCGTCCCGTGGTCTGAACTCACCTTCGTCTCGTGGTCTGGATGCACTCTCGTCCTGTGGTCTGGATACTCTCTCGTCCCGTGGTCCAGACGCTCTCTCATCCCGTGGTCTGGATGTACCTTCATCCCATGGTCTTGACGCACTCTCGTCCCATGGTCTAGATGCTCTCTCGTCCCGTGGTCTGGACGTATCTTCGTCCCATGGTCTAGACGCACTCTCGTCCCGTGGTCTGGATGCTCTCTCGTCCCGTGGTCTGGATGCTCTCTCGTCCCGTGGTCTGGACACACCTTCGTCCCGTGGTCTAGACGCTCTCTCGTCCCGTGGTCTGGATGTACCTTCGTCCCATGGTCTTGACGCACTCTCGTCCCGTGGTCTGGATGCTCTCTTGTCCCGTGGTCTAGACGCTCTCTCATCCTATGGTCTGGACGCACCTTCGTCCCGTGGTCTGGACGCACCTTTGTCCCGTGATCTCGACACACTCTCGTCCCATGGTCTGGATGCTCTCTCATCCTGTGGTCTAGACGCTCTCTCGTCCCGTGGTTTGGATGAACCTTTGTTCCGTGGTCTAGACGCACTCTCATCCCGTGGTCTAGACGCCCTCTCGTCCCGTGGTCTGGATGGTCTCTCATCCCGTGGTCTAGACGTTCTCTCGTCCCGTGGTCTGGACGCACCTTCGTCCCATGGTCTGGACACACCTTCGTCCCGTGGTCTAGACGCACTCTCGTCCCGTGGTCTAGACGCTCTCTCGTCCCGTGGTCTGGACGCACCTTCGTCCCGTGGTCTAGACGCCCTCTCGTCTGTGTCCGTGATGCTGACCGCCGTGATCTTCCTCCCCAGGTATTTTGCCTCTGGCGTCGGGAAGACGCATTCGGATCGTTTTGGCCGGAGTACCACTCTGCATGATCGACCTGGAGCATCTTCCATCGTTGCGAAGAGTTCGTCGGCTTTGGGTGGTGGGTACCACACCTGTCCCTCTGCTCGATTTAACTTTACTTCCTCGTGGTTGTGATGAGCAGCCTGTGCCTCGGGATCTGCAAATGGATCTGCACTTCGATGCCTGGTTCAGCTGAAAGTGGGGGTTTGCTCAGCCTTTGAGAAGGGGAGACCTCTTTCGCCGGAGAGGTACGCAGAGGTTTTCCCAGTTCCATCAAATCTTCCCCATCCACCTCCTGCCAAGCAGCATTGGCCCATCACCTGAAACAATCCACAGTAGTCAATCGTACACTGCACCCTCATGGAATACCCTTATCTCCGCACTACTAATAACTGGTATCAGTTCCTTGGTGTAGGTGCACAGCTTTGCCTGAATCGGGATCAGCTCGGATTGCTGTGCTTCATCGCTCCACAGCCTCTCGAATGCCTTTTGGCTCATAACTGATTGACTCGCCCCTGAGTCTAGTTACATGGAGACTGGAGTGCCTTTAAGTTCAACTTTTAACATTATCAGAGCGCTTTTGGTGGTGAAGGTGTGTATCCCATATGCTTCCTCTTCATCCTCAGGTTCAGTTGCCCCTCTTGCTCGTTCATCGTGATCCTTGCTCCATCGGTCGTCCTCTCCTGACTCTGCCACGTGGTGAGTCAGAGATCATTTGCACATTCGCTGGAGGTGCCCCATTGTTCCACAGCCCTTGCACACATAGGACTTGAATCGACATTGATGGGCTCTATGACTGCCCCCGCAGCGCCAACATGGTGCTAATGGATACGCATTCAAGCCCCACAGCGGACTCTGAGACACTCTAGGCCTAGGTCTGGACTCTGCAGTCGTGTGGGCACTGCCCTGTGCCGTTCTGCCTGTTGAAAACATAATTTTGTGCACAGTGCTTGCCGGTGAGCTTCGATTCTGTGAAGATATCTGTTCCATGTTATCGCTCGTGGATATTAAGGCCTGGCCTTGCTCAGATCTAGGGATTCAGCAGACAGCAGTTTGCAAAGGATGACCTCATGACCGATTCCAAGCACGAAAAAGTCCCGCAACATTTCCCCCAAGGATCCTGCAAAGTCGCACTGTCCCGCAAGGAGTCTTAAGTCCGCGACAAAACTTGCCATGTTCTGGCCCTTGGAATGGCGGTACCTGGCCATCAGGGTGCTCTCCTTTGGCTTGAGGTGTTCCTTAGCAAGCGTACACAGCTCTGCATAAGATTTGTCCGGTGTCAGCAAATTTTTAAGGAGGCCATATACCGATGACCCACATACGGTGAGGAGAATCGCCCTGTGCTTGATCTCTGTTTCAGCCATGTCCAATTCATTGGCCACAAAGTATTGGTCGAGGCGCGTACTGAAGGCTTCCCAATCATCACCCTCAACAAATCTCTCAAGAATACCAACGGCAGCCATTATCGCGTGAAGGTTCGTGATCCGTTACTCGTCGCCAATTTGTTATGTTTAGAATAAATCCACAGGACTATATCACAAGCTCAAACTGTTGTGACCTTGGTCTCTTTATTCAGACTCCAGAGTGAGGAAGCAGCATGGTGAATCACCTTTTATACCTGCTTGCCCCAGGGTGCACAGATGACCCTTAGGTCTCTCACAGGTGTGCCCGCTAGTGGCAAGTCTTCCATTTTGGTAAGGTTTACATACATACATAACACTCCCACTCTCTCTCTCTCTCAGCATCTCTCTCTCTCCTCCAGTCTCTCTCCCAGCCTCTTTCTCTCCTCCAGCCTCTCACTGTCCTCCCAGCCTCTCCCTCCTCCAGTCTCTCTTCCTCTCTCTCCTCCAGTCTCTCTCTCTCTCTCTCACTCTCTCTCTCTCTCTCTCTCCTCCAGTGTCTTTCTCTCCCCCCAGTCTCTCTCTCCCTCTTTCTCGGCCCCCCACCGCTTCTCTGCTCCCCACTGCCGCTCTCGGCCTCACGGCCTCACGGCCGCCGGCGGGAGGGGAAAAGTTGGGGGGGGGAGAGAGTTCAGGGGTGGAGGGGGGGGGGGAGAGTCGGCGGATTAGAGAGGTCGGGGTTTGGGGGGCGGGGGAAGAGTTGGGGGGGGTGGGGAGAGTCGCGGGGGGGGGGTGGAGAGATGTCGAGCAGGGGTGTGGGGGAGAATCGTTGGTGGGGGGGAGAGGGGAGAGGCCCAGGACCTGAGCGGGTGAAGAGATTCGGAGCCTCAGGTGCTGTTTCTCGACACCATGTGGAGGGAATGATTAGGGCCGGAAAAGGGGGAAGGCAGAGCTTGACAGGGGGCAGGGATTGACAGACGCATATCTGTCAAAAAAAAGTGCAGTACAAATAGTTACACTGTTTATTTTAATTGTTGGCCAACTCTGAAGTCAGCTCGACAGTGGCGGCCACGGGTTCAGCCGGGCTGCCAACAGGCAGCCCAGCACCCCTCTTGGGTGCCAGCCCACTTTGCTGGCCGATGCCCTCCCTGGTGGTCTAGTGGGCGCCACTAAAGTGGCTGCAGAGCTCGCAGCGGCCCTCCCCTTTAACTGACGTGCTCAGTGCGCGGCTGATGACACCTCTGGCCTTCCGCTCCCGACCCACTTCTGCCCCGCAGCCGCCCAAAACACTGCCCCAACACAGTGAAAAAGAACAAGAGGCCAATTTCACTACAGTCTCTGCCCCAAGGACTTGGGGCGGAAAATAATCACTTAATTCAAATTATCCGCCCCGTTTGGGAGCGGAGGGCAATTTCACCCCCTTCATATGCCAATAAACCCCCTACATTAAAAATGTCTTCGAGCATCTCTGTTAGAACTGTTAGAATGTCCCACTCCTGAGGCCTGTGCACAAAAATCTATGCTGACACTCCAGTGCAGTGCTGAGGGAGTGCTGCACTGTCGGAGGTGCCGTCTTTCGGATGAGATATTAACTCTGTCTGCTCCCTCAGGTGGACGTAAAAGATCCCATTGCACCATTTCGAAGAAGAGCAGGGGAATTATCCCCAGTGTGCAGGCTATTATTTAACCCTCAATCAACATTGCTAACACAGATTATCTGGTCATTTCACATTGCTGTTTATGGGAGCTTGCTTGTGCGCACATTGGCTGCTGCATTTCCCACATTACAACAGTGACTACATGTCAAAAAGTACTTCATTGGCTGTAAAGCGCTTTGGAATGTCCTGAAATTGTGAAAGGTGCTATATAAAAGCAAGTCTTTTCTTTCTTATGTTTTGTTCTTGGGTGATCTTGAGCCGAGTTACAAATTTCCCAGTCGCAATGATTATCAATATAAATTTATATATTGGGATGCGTATATTAATAAGGCAATCTGTATATAGTGCGTTGTGCTCAGACCGGTAGTTAATATTGGGGATTATAAAATAAAAGCAAAGTTTTCAATTTCTATTCCAAAGTTTTCAGAATGCTTGACCTGGTGGCTTCCCTTTGGCTGTGTCAATTGTGTTTGAGTCAGATTATCTTTTAGTTTGGCATTTCCTGTTGTTGACACACACATCTTGCTAGTTTCTTTTGTAATTAAGAAACAGAGCTGAACATTTTTCATTGTGAAATATCTTAATATGCCAATATGCAAGATTGTAATTATTTGTTTCAATTCATTGTGCAGCATAATGTGTTACGCCAGTGACTGAAGAGGATTCGAGGCAGAAACATCACTAGGTACATCCCCTTCCTTCCTGCTTTTGTCAGCTGGATGAATCTCAAGATGCTGATGGAACATTATATGGAGGGAAAGGGTTTCATCGCAGACAGGAATGTAAAATGTAGAGCAGTTCACTCCGCTTGTGGGCATTCCTGCCAGAACACACAGTCACTCAATCTTGTGGCCTAAACTGCTCCAAACTCTCAACTGCAGGAGGTTCCATGCGGATAACCAAGCACCTCCAGCAGAAAATGCTGGGGAGTGATAGGGTACAGGGAAATATTCTTTAAAAAATGCTTGGTGACTTTTCTGCTCCTCAAGGCGAGGAATAGCAGCAATGAGGAGCAGGATGCTATTATCCCAAATTTGAAACCATGAAGCCAAACATACACTCCATCCAGTCGGGTATAACATAGAAGGACTCTTTATTCTGCTCAACAATGTGCCATTTACACAAAAATCTAGGCTGACACTCCAGTGCGGTGCTGAGGGAGTGCTGCACTGTCGGAGGAGCCTTCTTTCGGTTGAGGCATTAAAGCGTCTGGCCTCTCAGTGGAACATAAAAGATCCCATGGCACTATTTCGAAGAAGAGCAGGGGAGTTATCCCCAATCTCCTGATCAATATTTATCCCTCAATCAACATTGCTAAAACATATTATCTGGTCATTATCACATTGCTGTTTGTGGGACCTTGCTCTGTGCAAATTGGCTGCCGGGTTTTCTACATTCCAACAGTGATTACATTTCAAAAAGTACTTCATTGGCTGTAAAGCGCCTTGGGACGTCCTGTAGTTGTGAAAGGCGCTATATAAATGTAAGTCTTTCTTTCTGTTCAAACTCAGAACAGTACTTGCTATACAAGTGCGAATTTTTCCATTTTTCACACCGGCAATTTCCAAATGGGAGCAAATCTCCCAGGCCAAACTCACGCTGCCACCCAGTTTCTCTCTGTAAAGCTTTTAACAGTAATTAGTCATTTTTGTTAATGAACTGGATTTTTGGGTTGTCTGCGCTCCGTTTTTCACCCCAGAGTGGCGGTAATGGCAGCGGTGAGGTTAGCTGGCCGGGGGTTCAGCCTCTAGTGCCCTGCAGCGATCCTCGGGGCCGGTTTTGCGGCAGTGCGGAGCATATCCACCCGGAAGAGCTGCACCCGGTGTTCAGCGCTCCTGGTTGCGACACCGGCGCGAGTTTGAACTCCTTGCTGACCTGTCCGCCCAGAAACATAGAAACATAGAAACATAGAAAATAGGTGCAGGAGTAGGCCATTCGGCCCTTCTAGCCTGCACCGCCATTCAATGAGTTCATGGCTGAACATTCAACTTCAGTACCCCATTCCTGCTTTCTCACCATACCCCTTGATCCCCCTAGTAGTAAGGACCTCATCTAACTCCTTTTTGAATATATTTAGTGAATTGGCCTCAACAACTTTCTGTGGTAGAGAATTCCACAGGTTCACCACTCTCTGGGTGAAGAAGTTCCTCCGCATCTCGGTCCTAAATGGCTTACCCCTTATCCTTAGACTGTGACCTCTGGTTCTGGACTTCCCCAACATTGGGAACATTCTTCCTGCATCTAACCTGTCTAACCCCGTCAGAATTTTAAATGTTTCTATGAGGTCCCCTCTCATTCTTCTGAACTCCAGTGAATACAAGCCCAGTTGATCCAGTCTTTCTTGATAGGTCAGTCCCGCCATCCCGGGAATCAGTCTGGTGAACCTTCGCTGCACTCCCTCAATAGCAAGAATGTCCTTCCTCAGGTTAGGAGACCAAAACTGTACACAATACTCCAGGTGTGGCCTCACCAATGCCCTGTACAACTGTAGCAACACCTCCCTGCCCCTGTACTCAAATCCCCTTGCTATGAAGGCCAACATGCCATTTGCTTTCTTAACCGCCTGCTGCACCTGCATGCCAACCTTCAATGACTGATGTACCATGACACCCAGGTCTCTTTGCACCTCCCCTTTTCCTAATCTGTCACCATTCAGATAATAGTCTGTCTCTCTGTTTTTACCACCAAAGTGGATAACCTCACATTTATCCACATTATACTTCATCTGCCATGCATTTGTCCACTCACCTAACCTATCCAAGTCGCTCTGCAGCCTCACAGCATCCTCCTCGCAGCTCACACTGCCACCCAACTTAGTGTCATCCGCAAATTTGGAGATACTACATTTAATCCCCTCATCTAAATCATTAATGTACAGTGTAAACAGCTGGGGCCCCAGCACAGAACCTTGCGGTACCCCACTAGTCACTGCCTGCCATTCTGAAAAGTACCCATTTACTCCTACTCTTTGCTTCCTGTCTGACAACCAGTTCTCAATCCATGTCAGTACACTACCCCCAATCCCATGTGCTCTAACTTTGCACATCAATCGCTTGTGTGGGACCTTGTCGAACGCCTTCTGAAAGTCCAAATATACCACATCAACTGGTTCTCCCTTATCCACTCTACTGGAAACATCCTCAAAAAATTCCAGAAGATTTGTCAAGCATGATTTCCCTTTCACAAATCCATGCTGACTTGGACCTATCATGTCACCTCTTTCCAAATGCACTACTATGACATCCTTAATAATTGATTCCATCATTTTACCCACTACCGATGTCAGGCTGACCGGTCTATAATTCCCTGTTTTCTCTCTCCCTCCTTTTTTAAAAAGTGGGGTTACATTGGCTACCCTCCACTCCATAGGAACTGATCCAGAGTCAATGGAATGTTGGAAAATGACTGTCAACGCATCCACTATTTCCAAGGCCTCCTCCTTAAGTACTCTGGGATGCAGTCCATCAGGCCCTGGGGATTTATCGGCCTTCAATCCCATCAATTTCCCCAACACAATTTCCCGGCTAATAAGGATTTCCCTCAGTTCCTCCTCCTTACTAGACCCCCCGACCCCTTTTATAACCGGAAGGTTGTTCGTGTCCTCCTTCGTGAATACCGAACCAAAGTACTTGTTCAATTGGTCCGCCATTTCTTTGTTCCCCGTTATGACTTCCCCTGATTCTGACTGCAGGGGACCTACGTTTGTCTTTACTAACCTTTTTCTCTTTACATATCTATAGAAACTTTTGCAATCCGTCTTAATGTTCCCTGCAAGCTTCTTCTCATACTCCATTTTCCCTGCCCTAATCAAACCCTTTGTCCTCCTCTGCTGAGTTCTAAATTTCTCCCAGTCCCCAGGTTCGCTGCTATTTCTGGCCAATTTGTATGCCACTTCCTTGGCTTTAATACTATCCCTGATTTCCCTTGATAGCCACGGTTGAGCCACCTTCCCTTTTTTATTTTTACGGCAGACAGGAATGTACAATTGTTGTAGTTCATCCATGCGGTCTCTAAATGTCTGCCATTGCCCATCCACAGTCAACCCCTTAAGTATCATTCGCCAATCCATCCCAGCCAATTCACGCCTCATACCTTCAAAGTTAGCCTTCTTTAAGTTCTGGACCATGGTCTCTGAATTAACTGTTTCATTCTCCATCCCAATGCAGAATTCCACCATATTATGGTCACTCTTCCCCAAGGGGCCTCGCACAACGAGATTGCTAATTAATCCTCATCGCACTGACCGCCTGGGAAATCAGAGCGATCCATCCATCTCATCGGCGAATAGGTGAGTAATGGACTCCTACGGTAAGTGTGTTTGTTTTTTCTTTTCATTTTTTTTGCAATTTGTGTTGTGCTGGCAGGGGGCAATGTTTTGGGGTTGTTTTGTGGTGGGGTTTGGGGGTTCCCCCCCACCCCCAGGCGTCTCTCGGAGCACTCCTGGCCCGACTCTTTAGCTCAAGAGCTTCCCATCCTAGCGGCCAGAGAAGTGTACAGCACTTCCTTTAGCGCTGCGCCGCCAACGCAGGGCCCAGTTACCCAAACTTACCTACTGAGGTGCAAACTATTCCCGGGTACTAACTTACCCGTCCCCCCAAACATAAATGCCCAAAATCCAGCCCAATGTGCTTTCACATGCAGTAATATATGCACCTGTGAGTATGCTCACAGAGTTGTCATGTGACTGGCTCAACATCACCATCATAGGCAGTCCCTCGGAATCGAGGAAGACTTGCTTCCACTCCCAAAGTGAGTCCTCTGGTGGCTGAACAGTCCAATACGAGAGCCACAGACCCTGTCACAGGTGGGACAGACATTCGTCGTGGGAAGGGGTGGGTGGGGCTGGTTTGCCGCGTGTTCTTTCCGCTGCCTGCGCTTGACTCTTCCACGCCCTCCCGAAGCACTTTCTCCACCTTGGGCGGTCTTCGGCCAGGGTCTCCCAGGAGTCAGTGGTGATGTCGCACTTTACCAGGGAGGCTTTGAGGGTGTCCTTATAAGGTTTCCGCCGCACACCTTTGGCTCGTTTACCAAGAAGGAGCTCCGCATAAAGCATTTGCTTAGGGAATCTCATATCTGGCATGTGAACTATGTAGCCTGCCCAGCGAAGCTGATCAAGTGTGGTCAGTGCTTCAATACTGGGGATGTTAGCCTGGGCGAGGACACTGATGTTGGTGTGCCTGTCCTCCCAGGGGATTTGCAGGATCTTGCGGAGACCTCATTGGTAATATATCTCCAGCGACTTGAGGTGCCTTCTATACATCGTCCATGCCTCAGATCCATACAGGAGGGCGGGTATTTCTACAGCGCTGTCGACCATGAGGTTGGTGGTAGATTTAAGGAACAGGTCTTCAAACATTCTTTTCCTCAGATGGCTGAAGACTGCACTAGCGCACTGGAGGCGATGTTGAATCTCCGCATCAATGTCTGCCTTTGTTGATAAGAGGCTCCCGAGATATGGGAAGTAGTCCACGTTGTCGAGGGCCGCGCCATGGTTCTTGATGATTGGAGGGCAGTGCTGTGCGGCGGGGACGGGCTGGTGGAGGACCTTTGTCTTACGGATGTTAAGCTTAAGGCCCATGCTTTCATATGCCTCAGTGAATACATTGACTATATCCTGGAGTTCAGCCTCAGAATGTGCGCAGACGCAGGCATCGTCCATGTACTGCAGCTCAACGACAGAGGTTGGGTGATCTTTGACGTGGCCTGGAGGCTAAGCCACTCCCAACTCAACAGCTCTACAACTCTTTTTAAAAATAGTTGTAGAGCTGATGAGTTGGGAGTGGCTTAGCCAGTCACGTGATGTTCACAAGACTCAATAAAACCTCAGCCAGTTGGGTTCAGGGGATCCACGATGAGGCATGTGGTTGTGAGCCTGGTGGATAAATTGTTAATGTGTAGTGTGATTGTTAAACCTTTGCTAATAAAACAAACTGGTTCTTAATAGCTATGAATTCTTAAGCAAAGAACCCATGAAGCAAATACATTACAGTTGCCAATTCTGGTTGAATGTATTCCATCACTGGACATCCAGTCTCCAACTGCCCGCCCAGCCCACTCCCGCCATTGTTCACCCAACATGTCCATCCTGACGGTGCACCATCTTCCCATGCCAAGTGGAAAGCGAAAAGACTCTTCATTACCCAATGGGATGATTCTCGACTGTTG
Source organism: Pristiophorus japonicus (assembly GCF_044704955.1). Classification (NCBI taxonomy): domain Eukaryota; kingdom Metazoa; phylum Chordata; class Chondrichthyes; family Pristiophoridae; genus Pristiophorus; species Pristiophorus japonicus. The sequence continues at coordinate 37,342,842 of NC_091979.1, forward strand.
GTTAAACACCCTTTATTCCCCATTTCCAATACTTTTATAGCTAATAAACAGAAGTGGTCAAAGAAAATGAAAAAAAAACCTCACAATTTATTTTAATATCCCAAGGAGTTTTCTCTAGTATTGCACGCAGCAGTTTCCTGGAGATGAATCTTCAATGGCTGTAGACTCCAGGCCAATCCTGGAGGGTTGGCAAACCTACATATATACGTGCTTCAGATACTTGGCATCAATTTTGCTTGTGTTTTAACCATTTAATCAAGCACAGCGAACAGATTTATTTCATTGATGTATAAATAGCAAATGGGGGGTGGAGGCAGGTAGGAACACTAATGGCTGGTAAGGAACCTTTCTTTGGACAACATAATTAATTTTATCGATCAATGCTTATAGCCAGTTTTCAAATTAATATCATAATGCAGAAAACCTCTCAGAAAGACCAATTCAATCTTCAAAGCGATGGCATTATCCTGCAAAAGGACGGTTGTCATAGTAAACTGTCTGCGTCATTACCTCCGAGATTTCAGTCCCTTCGACACTTATAACAAGACTGTGGCTTCTTATTAAAATGGCCACTTCAGTTCATACATCTACTAATCATTTGCTATGTATTTTAAATTACCCCTGGAAGTACCTTACAGAACTAATTTAGCATAATGGATGCATATCTTAGAGTTATTACATTTTTTCAAATATTTTTAATCAAATGTGCCTTCAGGAACATAAGGACACCTTTTCTTTCTAATCTTTAATAAAACCTTGTCATCTATTATTGGGATAACAAAGGAGAATCACATGGGTGATTGACGTGTCGTGCAAACTTGATCTCAGTCCCTTATTATAATTCATCCTAGTTTTAAAACTGGGAGCAGCAGCATAAGAACATAAGAAATAGGAGCAGGAATAGGTCATTCGGCCCCTCAAACCTGCATCGCCATTCAATAAGATCAAGGCCGATCTTCTACTTCAACTCCATTTTCCCGCCCGATCCCCATATCCCTTGATTCCCTTAGTGTCCAAAAACCTAGCGATCTCCGGCTTGAATATGAGCATCAACAGCTCTCTGGGGTAGAGAATTTCAAGATTCACCATGCTCTGAGTGAAGAAATTTCTCCTCATCTCAGACCTAAATGGCTGACCCCTTATTCTGTGACCCCTGGTTCTAGACTGCCCTGCAGAAGAGTTGGACTCCCCGCCAGGGGTTTACAAGGTCATAATTTTGTCCCAACAATGATGGACAATTGTTGCCAGTCCCTAAACAGACCATCAGGTTGAGCTTGGCTGCTTGGGAAGTGCTGGAATTGGGCCGGATGGATGGCAGCGGAGGTGGCAGAAGTGCAGGATTACCAATTCCTCCGAGATTGTACTGGAGTCCACAGGAATTAAAGATTCATCTCCCGGACACTGCTGCAAGCGACCCAGGAGAAAAGTTATTGGGGCATTAAAGAAATATATATTAGAGATGTGAAAAAAGGCTGTTGGACTGATTCTCAAGAATCATCCAATCAGATAATGAAGTGTCTGACACAACCAAGTCCATAAATACGGACCAGCCCCAAGTTACAGACCATTACACGCGTGTCTCCTGCAATTGTGCTTGCTCAGAGGCTCTCTTCAAATGACAGCCAGATTTTCACAGCAGGAAATATATCGGGGGTGAAATTGCTCCTTTTTATCGACCTGTTAGCATCTCCAGGGGACGCTAAGGGGATGCAAGACACTTTTCGCCTGGGGGAGGGAGGCCGCCTCCCGGAAAATTGCCTGGGAGATTGCGGAGGTACTGGGATGGCAATGCCGCAGCCCGCGGTTAGTGCCCCGGGCCGCCATGCAATCGCCGATGACATCATCGGCATGCACGCCAATCCCTTAACGCCCCGCGGGGGAAATTTCCCCACTGGCCACGAGGCTGGCACGGGCGGATGTCAACACCAGCTTCGTGGATCGCGCAACTAGTGCATCTGCAGTCTCGGGGCGGTGATTAAAGGGGAGGGCACCAGCACCCCGGGTCGCCATCTTTTTTTGTTAGCCGACTCTCGGGTCGGCTCGACCATAAGAACATAAGAACATAAGAAATAGGAACAGGAGTAGGCCATACGGCCCCTCGAGCCTGCTCCGCCATTTAATAAGATCATGGCTGATCTGATCACGGACTCAGCTCCACTTCCCTGCCCACTCCCCATAACCCATTATCCCCTTATCGTTTAAGAAACTGTCTATTTCTGTCTTAAATTTATTCAATGTCCCAGCTTCCACAGCTCTCTGAGGCAGCGAATTCCACGGATCCACAACCCTCTGAAATTTCCCCTCATCTCAGTTTTAAATGAACAGTCCCTTATTCTAAGATTATGCCCTCTAGTTCTAGATTCCCCTATCAGCGGAAACATCCTCTCTGCATCCACCTTGTCAAGGCCCCTCATAATCTTACACGTTTCGATAAGATCATCTCTCATTTTTTTCAATTCCAATGAGTAGAGGCCCAACCTCCTCAACCTTTCCTCATAAGTCAATCCCCTCATCCCTGGAATCAACCGAGTGAACCTTTTCTGAACTGCCTCCAAAGCAAGTATATCCTTTCGTAAATATGGAAACCAAAACTGCACGCAGTATTCCAGGCGTGCCCTCACCAATACCTTGTATAACTGTAACAAGACTTCCCTGTTTTTATACTCCATCCCCTTTGCAATAAAGGCCAAGATTCCATTGGCCTTCCTGATCACTTGCTGCACTTGTGGTCTGGGCCGCCATCCTTTTTTTGTTGGCCGACTCTCGGGTCGGCTCGACCATGGCAGCACCAGCGTGGTCAGGGCCGCCATTATGCAGCCTGGCACTCCGTCTTGGGTGCCGGGCTGCTGGCCCAGTCGTACGTTGTCCTGGTTGCCCAGTGCTGGTCATCAGAGGCCGCATGGAGTGCGCAGCGGCCCTCCCCTTTAATTGAAGGGGAGGGGCTTTGAAGCGCTGAACATTTTGCCCCAGTAGCGCCCCGGGACCCAGAGATAGCGCTCCGCTTCCTTTGAGGGGCAGTAAACCCAATTTAGCGTCGGGAGCAAGAACTCTGTGTCCTGGCCCCAGTAGGTGACCGACCCCAATCAGGGTGCGGGACAATTTTATCCCCATAAATTCTTCTGGTGTTCATTGAAATTTTTGGAGTGATTTTTAAAAAAAATTATCCTCACTGAGACCTGGTCTGTATTTTCCGTTTCTTTCAAATGCATTTTAATCGACATCGGTATAAGTAATATTAACAATGGAAAATCTTCCCTGACTGTAGTTTCTGGTACCTGCTGGGCTTGATGTGCCTGAATGCTGGTTAAATGAGTTGAAACTGTTGTGTATGCATGCCTGTTTACTCTGTGATGTCTGTAACACTGTTATGCAACACTGAATGTACCCTTACACTGTACACACCTTGCCTGTACACCAGAGGGTGCTGCTGCTGGAGACCTAGGGGTTGCCTGCACACGGCAGGTAACCCAGTATAAAAGGGAACTCACAGCTTGTTGTCGTCACTCAGGGGCTGCAAATAAACGACTACAGGTCTGCACAGTTTAAGTATCATACCCTGCCTCGTGGAGTCATTACTAAAGGTGTCAACAAATACTACAGCAACTTTAATTTTCATTTTTAAAGAAAAAATTATATGGCACGATTTCTGCACTTTCCCCAGGCCCCAATTGTTTCTGCTGATTTACGCCCATTTTACGTTCCGCCGTATTCTAATAAGATTTGCATAAAATCTGAGCGTAACGTGGCATTGGCAGAATTGGTGTGGGAATGGCGCGTTTTCGGGCCTAACTTCCAGGCTGCGTCCACGGAGGTAATTCCAGGCCAATGTGATTTAATGCCCATCTTCAGCAAATTTCAAAAATGTGCTTTTTTTATCACCCTTTTTTTACTCTAGAGATCTTCACATACAGTACCTTCTGCCAATGATATTTTGTAACTATCTCCTAGAAGCAACAACAATCCATTGTACCAACAGTGGTGAGGTTGTATACTCTGGTTGGGTGTATACCTGGAGGTTCCATCACATGACCTCGGTGTTCTGCCCAGTATTTATTCCTCAAGCTACACAACAAAAACAGGTCATTATCACATTGCTGTTTGTGGGGGCTTACTGTGCACAAATTGACTGCCGTGTTACCGACAATACAGTAGGCACGACATTTTTGAATAAAAGCACTTCATTGGCTGTAAAGCGCTTTGAGACGTCCGGTGGTTGTGAAAGGTGCTATATAAATCCAAGTCTATCTTTCACCTCTTTAACGAGGTAGCGTTGTGAACTGTGGGAAGAATGAAGGAGGAGCAAGAAGATGAGAAAATGACATAAGCTACCAAAGAGTACCTAAAGATAAAGAAAGGGAGAGAAGGTTTTGTGGCCTTATGGATCTTTTTTTGAAACAAAAAGAGCTGCTGTTCAGATTATCAGGTAAATATTCAGGCAAAACACTAAGAGAGATATGCTGTGACCATCCAGTTATATGGTTATATGTCTGATGATGTCAAAAACCACCATTATCAATGGAAAGCTGATATTTTTTGTTTCATTTCTGGCACAGGGCTCTTAGGACTTGTGAACCATGGGTATGTTTTTTTGCATTGGAAGTCAGCTCTCAAGGGCAGTGTGACCCAAACAGAGTTAAGTCAGTACTAAAATGTAGCATTATCGGCGGCTGGTGCAAGAGAGACTAGTTTTACACGGCTGCAAACAAAGGCTGAGGGCAAGAGGTTGCATTGTTCCTGAGGGAACGCTCATCGAGGGAAAGTACTTTAGTGCTCCTGTCAAAGTAAAGCACTCACAGGACTACCAGTTGATTTGTATACTAATATCTTTCTGATATTAAATATGCATAATTGATGTAAGAATTTCCGCTGTATGACTGCACAGTTTTCTTTCCCTCTTCTTCCAGTGCAAGCAGTTAAATAGACTCAGCAGTAACTGTGAAACCCAAGGTTTATTATATTACAGTATTGATTCCAGCCTGCAAGCTGTGAGATTTCCATTTAATGATGGAATGATAAATCTCCTGATGAAGTGAAGTAGCTTTACTCCTGAAACGAGCATGCCTGGCTGGCAGCTTCAGTCTCACAGAATGCACCTCACATCTTCTCAAGACCTCATTTATTTTCTGATCAGTTTTAATTGGTTTATTCACGGTACTACTGTAAACGTCGGATAGCCAGGTGGTGAAGGACAGAATACTACAGCGGTGAGAGATCGAGGCGGAGGAGCGATGAGAGATCGTGGTGGAGGAGCGGCGAGGGATCGTGGCGGAGGAGCGATGAGAGATCGCGGCGGAGGTGCGGCGAATATTTTGTGGCGGAGGAGCGGCGAAAGATCATGGCTGAGGTGCGGCAAATGAAGGCGCGGGGCCCAGAAGAGCCGAGGGCCCAGGGGCAGCACAAGCCTGCCCACACTGCGATATGTGTGTGCACTAGGTCCATGCAACAGAGCAGGTCTCCAGTCATCCTGGTTTACCCTTGCCACTGGATAAAGGCCTAGCTCTGTCAAGCCCTTGTGGTGGCTGACGTGCAACAGTCACCACACGTTAAAAAAATCAAAGCACAGGCATCTTCCGCCTCTGGAGTTCAGGACTGGAATATCGGGTCCTCCATTGAAACATCTGTGAACTCATCCCTTTTAGGGGTCAAGTTTCAGGCCGCGCCTAGAACAGCGAGCCCTGCGAGCCATGCCTGATTTCCGTGCTCAAAACCGCGCCTAAAGCTTACCTTGGTATTCTCCCCGCTGCTGGAACGTTCCAGGCCCTTGGCGCAGCGCAGCACAAGCTGTAGGGGGCGGAGCCAGGTCCCTGCGCTGAAAACAGTGCTGGGACCTCTGCACATGCGCGCTAGAGTGTGCGCGCATGTGCAGTAGCTCCAGTTGCCCGAGGCTGTGTGGGAGGGGCCCGAAGCACACCGCCCCCTAGCCCTGGCCGAATGGGCTCACTGGGGCGACGGAGATAGGACTGGACCTCCCTCCTCTTCAGCTCCTGCTCCGGCTCCCACCCGCACTCCCTCCCCCCCCCCCCCCCATTCAGCTCCCACTCCCTCCAGCACTCTCCCCACCCCCCCCCCCTCCGCCCCCCGTTCAGCTCCCGCTCCCGGTCCCGCTCCCGCCCCGTTCAGCTCCCGCTCCCTCCAGCACTCTCCCCACCCCCCCCCCCTCCGCCTCCCGTTCAGCTCCCGCTCCCGGTCCCGCTCCCGCCCCGTTCAGCTCCCGCTCCCGGTCCCGCTCCCGCCCCGTTCAGCTCCCGCTCCCGGTCCCGCTCCCGCCCCGTTCAGCTCCCGCTCCCTCCATGTCTTCGGCGGGGCCAACCCGAAGTCTTTGGCCCGGCCTCCTCTTGTCGGTCGGGCCCGTTCAGCCTCCCCCCTCCCTCCCTCGCCTCTCCCATACCCCCCTTCCTCCCGCTCCTCTCCCTTACCCCTCCCTCCCTCTCCTCTACCCCCCTCCCTCCCTCCCTCCCTCTCCTCAACCCCCTCCCTCCCTCCCTCCCTCTCCTCTACCCCCTCCCTCATTCCCTCTCCTCTCCCCCTCCCTCCCTCTCCTCTCCCCCTCCCTCTCCTCTCCCCCTCCCTCTCCTCTCCCTCCCCCCTCCCCCTTTCTCCCTCTTTCCTCCCCCCCACCCCTCGCTGTCAGAAACACATAGAGTTACTGGCAGAGAGAGAGAGAGACACAGAGAGAGAGAGAGAGAGAGACACTGGTGGGGGGCACGGGGGGGGCCATCCCAGCATGCTGTTGGAGGGCTCCCGGTGCTGCAGTCGGTGAGTAGAAACTTAATTTTTTATTTATTGATTTTTTAATTATTTTTTTTATTTTTTTAATTGATTTATTGGTTTATTTATTGATTTATTTATCATTTATTATTGATGATGGCTCTTTATTTATAAAAGTGATGTGTTTCATGTTTGTAAACTTTCCTTCCCCCCCATCTCTCATTCCCTACGCCTGATTTCTAAAGTGTAGGCAAGGTTTTTATGAGTATACAAAAATCTACACTTACTCCATTCTAAGTTAGTTTGGAGTAAGTTTTCGCTGCCTAAACTTGCAAAACAAGTGTAAGTGGTCAGACATGCATCCTTTTGAAAAAAAAATCTATTCTAAAATGAAACTGTTCAACTCACTAGAACTGGAGCAAACTAAATGCCGAGAATTGTAATTTCTAAGATACTCCATTCTAAACTAGTTGCTCCAAAAAAATAGGAGCAGCTCAGGCTGAAGCTTGACCCCTTAGTGTGGAAGCAAGTCATCCTTGTTCGAGGGACCGCCTAAGATGATAACTACAGCCTAGTCTTAAGTCACTTACAAGCCTAGTCTTATGTCACTTACAAGCTTTTATTTACAGAGACACTCATTACATATCGTGTACATCCAAGATCAGCTTGTCCCACTTCTCGAGCCTGCTAATAGATCGATAGATAGACGTCTCAAAGCACTGTACAGCCAATGAAGTACTTTTGAAGTATTGCCACTGTTGTAATGTAGGAAACACAGTCACCAATTTGCGCTCAGCAAGCTCCCACAAACAGTAATGACCAGATAATCTGTTTTTTTTGGTTATGTTGATTGAGGGATAAATATTGACCAGGACACCAGGGCTAACTCCCCTACTCTTCTTCAAAATAGTGCCATGGGATCTTTTACATCCACCTGAAAGGGCAGACAGGGCCTCAGTTTAATGTCTCATCCAAAAGATGGTACCTCCGACAGTGCAGCACTCCCTCAGCACTGCACCGGAGTGGGACTTGAATCCATAACCTTCTGACTTAGAGTGCTATCAACTGAGCCACTGGCTGACAGACAAATATGAGCACGAGAGAGTCCACAATTAATACCCAGCACCTGCATACAATTAACAACGATCACGTAAACGTGCGCACGACATGGGTCACTTTGTTAGCTTCCCGCTCCTGACAGACAACCTAATCCACCGGGAGCATATATCTCAAATTCAGACGTACACAGCGGGCTAGTTTTCTACCTGTTTAAATGTAAAAGGATCGTCAAAAAAATGCACACACCGCTGGTCTGAGTTTCTGCTAAGTGTTGGCGACAGGTGAGGTTCGCCGGTGAGAGCAAAAAGTCAGCTTGTTACCCTTGGAAAGGTGGATATTTCTGATCTTCTTGCCGAGTGCTAACACAGGGGTTGACTTATGAAGATAGGTTGAGCTGGTCGGGCCTACACATATTGGAGTTTAGAAGAATGAGAGGTGATCTTATCAAAACATATAAGATAATGAGGGGACTCGACAAGGTGGATGCAGAGAGGTTATTTCCACTCATAGAGGAAACTAAAACTAGGGGGCAAAGGGCTAGATTTTCCTATCATTTCTCGGCGATTTTCTCAGAGGTACAGCTGTTTTTCCGCCCGGTGAAAGTTTCCACTTAAGATTTTTCCTTGGTATTGCCCACATCTGAAGTCGCCCGCCGGGACCAAACCGCCCATATACAATGCCGAGAACAACTGCCAGGATGTAAGTTTGGTCTCAACCACCAACGTCCAGATCGCCGAGACCCGCCCTGTAAAAGCTGCTGAAACTGGGCGGTAGTGAGTACTCTGCAAAGAAAGGTAAGTTGAAGGTTTTTTATTTTTTTTTTTAATTTTAAAATGGCGATTAGGTATAAAAGTGTCTTGGGAATGCTTTGTATGTTTTTTTATTATTGAAATTTTTTTTTAAGCTTTCCCCCCCTCCCTAGGCCCAACCGCAGCCTCGGACAAAATTTTAAATACTTAACGCCCATTTTCTCGCCGGGCGATTAGCTTTAATTACTTTAAATATAAAATTGGAAATTCTCGCCAGCGCTACTCACCGAACGTTAGCGTTCTTCTCAGCGGGTGATCGGGCGTTGAGGGGCTTTCGGGAAAGTCTAGCCCATTGTCTCAGAATAAGGGGCTGTCCATTTAAAACTGAGATGAGGAGGAATTTCTTCTCTCAGAGGCTTGTAAATCTGTGGAATTCGCTGCCCCAGAGAGCTGTGGAGGCTGGGTCATTGAATTTATTTAAGGTGGAGATAGAATGATTTTTGCGCGATAAGGGAGCAAAGGGTTATGGGGAGTGGGCAGGGAAGTGGAGCTGAGTCCATGATCAGATCAGCCATGATCTTATTGAATGGCGGAGCAGGCTCGAGGGGCCAAATGACCTACTCCTGCTCCTATTTCTTATGTTCTTACATCCAGTCCTGGGTTGACATCAGCCAGGCAGCAGAAGGCGACTGCAAATGGCTGCGTACCCTGGGCTAAAGGAGGGCAGCAGTTAACCAGGCCTTCTGTTCCTATTTGCTATGCAGTAACCCACGCTGAAAAACTTGTATGTACAGATACTGTATATAAATGACAAGATCTGACTCACCTATAATGCTTTCCTATGTCAAATAGCACACACTAACATACTCTGAGCAAGTAAATGAAAATTGACATTTGGGTGAAGTACCAGAGAGTGACCAGTGCCGCAGATCAATTCCCCATCAAGAGTCGGCATCTTCAGGAAAGGAGGCGAGAATTGGAAAACGATCAATTGTAAATCGCAAACTATATATATTTGCACTCGATGTTTTTACTTCTGTTCGCTGAATCATTTTATCTGCTATACCTTTTAAGTGAGCACTTACACGGGACATCATTCTTCATAGCCATAGAGAAGATGTTTCCGCTTGTGAGGGAATCCAAAACTGGAAGTCATAAATATAAGATAGACCCTACTAAATCCAATAAGGAATTCAGGAGTAACTTCTTTATCCAGAAAGTGGCTAGAATATGGAGTAGTTGAGAGGAACAGCATAGATGCCTTTAAAGGGAAGCTCGATAAGCACATGCAGGAGAAAGGAATAGAACAATATTGTAGTGTATTTGCTTCATGGGTTCTTTGCTTAAGAATTCATAGCTACATATTTGCTGTGAAGAATAAGCTGGTTTATTAACAAAGGCTTAATAATCAAACTGAATACTACCGGTTCATCCACCAGCCCGGCTCATCATGGAGAACCTGAACTCAATTAACCGGGGTTTTATTGAGTCTTGTGAACATCATGTGAGAGGCTAAGCCACTCACAGTGCAACAACTCCACAACTATTTTTTAGTTGTATCAGTAATAAATTGCCCCCTGATTAAAGGGGGGGGCACGCTCCAAAAACATTTCAAGTGCCCCTTGTTTTTTTTTGTTTTTTGGAGGGGGGGCACTAAAACCGACAAACTTAAACAAATTAAACTATGGACATGGTTCAAATTAAAATTTGGTTACCAGGGGTGATGATACACTCCAGTCCCTCAGGCGCCCACCTCTCACAGAAGGCCGCGAGCGTACCGGTGGACACCGCGGAAGAGAGGCAGGCAGTCGGGCTGAATGACCCCCTCGACCACCCGCTGCCTGGACCAGCTGATGGCCCCCTTGGCCATGCCCAGGAGCAGTCCTACGAAGAGACCTTCTGACCTGCCCACTCCACTCCGCACAGGGTGCCCAAAGATCAAGAGTGTGGGAGTGAAGTTCAACCAGAATTTGAGGAGCAGCCCCTTCTAATAATGGAAGAGGGGCTGCAACCTCACACATTCAATAAAAACGTGGAACACGGACTCTTCCAGACCGCAGAAATTGCAGGCGGCCTAGGAGCCCGTGAACCGACTTAAAAACTTAATGCACGGAACTGCTCCGTGCAACACCCTCCAGGCCAAGTCCCCAATGAATAGAAGGAGGACTCCTACGTAGAGTGCACTCCATTGGGGACCCCCACCTCCTCCGGACAGCAAGATGGTGCGCCATGGCGTGTCCGGATGGCAGACGAGGATGGCAAGGTGGAGAGTGTGCAAGAGCAGCAACAACTCCTCAAACCTGTGAGCATGCTCACAGGTGCAGATATTACAGATGTGATGATAGGGTGAGATGAAGTCGGGTTGGAAGAGGCTCGTGTGGAGTATATACACCGGCACAGACCAGTTAGCCCAAATGATGGCTTTCTGTGTTGTAAATTCTATATAACTCATGTTTCCAGTTCAAATTCACTTGTTGCATGATTTCTGTTATTTCAACAATCTATCGCACAGTGTCAAATTATAGGTAATGAATACACAGTAAGATTTAGTAAATGTTTCATTACAATCAAAAGTATGCTCAGAGATGGCCATTGAAGTAGCGAGTATAAATAGCGAGAAAGAGAGCTTATTTGCAATTCTGGGGAGAGGAGATTGGACAATGTGGTAAGGTGGGCGGGTTTGATTTATCAACAATAAACGGCCTTGCAGAGTTGATTGGCTTTCTGTTCTTCCAAAAGATTCTCGTTTCACAGACAATTCTTGATGAGTGAATAAAATATGAACAACAGATTATCTTTTTAAATTGACGGTAATCTTATAATAAGGGACACGGACAAAGAGTTTAGCAAACAGTTTTAAATGCAGCGGTGATTCACAGTTTCATAAAATTAGATCAAATTTGTGTAACACCCTGTGCTGAAGGATGGTTGAAGAGCTTTGTGTAACTTAAATCAACAAAATGGGAACAGTTAATCAGGGCAATTTAATGTAAAGTCCTGAAAATCTCAGCCAGTCATGAAAGGCACAATTATCTTTGGATTTCTCCATTGTACAAACCACACACCACACCAACAGAGAAACATTCAGAACAACATCACAAGAAGATTACAATAATGTAAACTATTGTATCTGCAAGCACTCTGTTAATGACTCCACGAGGCAGGGGGTATGGTACTTGAACTGTACAGACTGTAGTCCTTTATTGCAGCTCCTAGAGTGAGGACACCAAGAGGTGAGCTTCCTTTTATACTGGGTTACCTGCAGTGTACAGGTGACCCTTAGGTCTCCAGCAGCAGCACCCATTGGTGTACAGGTATGGTATATACAGGGTGAGGGTACATTAAGGTCTAATGTCACAGTACATCATTGACATGCATACATGACATAAACTATATGAAAAAACACCCAAATCATTGTCGAGTGATGCTAAAAGACTGTGCCAATACATTTTTACCATTATTCTTGCTGTTTAGGATGTTACTTGAGCCCTTTGTTTGGTTTGTACTCTTGTAACATGCTTTCAGGCAACTTTTGTTCTATATAACAAATCATGGGCCTCTTTTCTCTAGAAAACAGAAGACTGAGGGGGTGACCTGATAGAGATTTTTAAGATTATGAAAGAGTTCAACGTAGCGGAGATGTCTCTACGTTTGGGAGAGATCAAAACTCAGGGCCATAAATATAAGATAGTCACTGATAAATGTAATATATAGTTCCACCTAGTGGACTACTGCTCCACCTAATGGACTACTGTGGTAATGCAGCCATTGCTGTAAATGCAATAAAGATATCAAGTGACAGATCACCTGACAAGTTCCTGTGTTGAAGCCACCTTGTGAAGTCCTGTGTGTTGTGAGAATTCAGGAGAAACGTCTTTACCCAGGGAGTAGTTGAAATGTGGAACTCGCTATCACGAGGAGTAGTTGAGGCGAATAGCGCAGAGGCATTTAAGGGGACACTTGATAAGCACATGAGGGAGAAAAGAGTAGAAGGATATGCTAATGGAGTTAGATGAAGAGGGGCGGGAGGAGGCTCGTGTGGAGCATGGTCCAGTTGGGCCGAATGGCCTGTTTCTGAGCTGTACACGCTATGCAAGTCTATGTAATAAGATATTTCAAGTAGGAAATGCGAATGTTGGCAAGGAAATTAGCCTGCCCAAAATCTAAATGTGGGCATTGAAAGACAGTGTAGCGCAGTATGAAAAATGATGTGACAATAATGGTCAGAGCACAATAAAATCCTTTGCACATTTGGGTTCAGATGCAAAATCTGAAACCTTGCAGTGTAATATAAATCTTGAAACCTACTGCTGCTTTGTGTTGCTTTTGCTCAATCAAGTGTGCGTATCATCATAATAAGGTCACAAAGCAGCAGATACACTTCCTACTAGACTACTGGGGATTGCATAGCTGGTTCACTACTACAGGACTCCCTATTTTAGTATGCATAACAACAAAAAGAAACACTGGGTCCATTGAGGTGTAGCGGTAATCTGTTCAACACTAAATATTACGCAAGTGAAGCTTACAGTTTGGGCACAAACTTGATTAAAGGGGAGGGCCAAGCTGCAGACTCTGCGACACAGACCCCACGTTCACGGAGGCAAGAAGCCGCAACAGGTAGGTAGGCCAATTTTCTATTTACATGTGCGCCACTTCCTCTTCACGCCCCGGAAGAGTCTGGCTGCCATGTATGTACCCTCTGAAGCTGTCGCTGGCATCGCCTGCCACCGCTTCAGGGGGTGACCGAATTTTTGCTCCGGGGCAAAAACGGGTCGCTGCGCAAGGTGATGATGGGGCCTCCGTTTAGTGTCCTTTGAAAGGCAGTGCAGTGCTCCCTCAGTACCGCACTAAGATGTCAACCTAGATTATGTGATGATGTCGCTGGGGTGGAACTTGAACCCATGACATTCTGACTCAAAAGCGAGAGTGCTGCCACTGAGTCAAGTCTGATATCTTATATCACGCTTTTCATGTCCTCAGGACCTTCCAAAGCACTGTTGTTTCACCAACAAATGTAGCACCCTGTTATACACATAACTAGGTTCTACATACAACAAAAAGATGAATGACCAGGTATTGTGGTTTGGTAATACAAACAGAAACATCGAAAAATAGGTGCAGGAGTAGGCCATTTGGCCCTTGGAGCCTGCACCACCATTCAATAAGATCATGGCTGATCATTCACCTCAGTACCCCTTTCCAGCTTTTTCTCCATACCCCTTGATCCCTTTAGCCGTAAGGACCATATCTAACTCCCTCTTGAACATATCTAACGAACTGGCATCAATAACTCTCTGCGGAAGAGAATTCCACAGGTTAACAACTCTCTGAGTGAAGAAGTTTCTCCTCATCTCAGTCCTAAATGGCTTACCCCTTATCCTTAGACTGTGACACCTGGTTCTGGACTCCCCCAACAGCGGGAACATTCTTCCTGCCAGTCCCGTCAGAATTTTATATGTTTCTATGAGATCCCCTCTCATTCTTCGAAACTCCAGTGAATGCAGCCTCAGTCGATCCAGTCTCTCCTCATATGTCAGTGCTGCCATCCCGGGAATCAGTCTGGTGAACCTTCGCTGCACTCCCTCAATAGCAAGAATGTCCTTCCTCAGATTAGGAGACCAAAACGGAACACAATATTCCAGGTGAGGCCTCACCAAGGTCCTGTACAACTGCATCAAGATCTCCCTGCTCCTATACTCAAATCCACTAGCTATGAAGGCCAACATGCCATTTACCTTCTTCACCGCCTGCTGCACCTGCATGCCAACCTTCAATGACTGATGTACAATGACACCCAGGTCTCGTTGCACCTCCCCTTTTCCTAATCTGCCATCATTCAGATAATATTCTGCCTTCGTATTTTTGCCACCAAAGTGGATAACCTCACATTTATCAACATTATACTGCATCTGCCATGCATTTGCCCACTCACCTAACCTGCCCAAGTCACCCTGCAGTCTCTTAGCATCCTCCTCACAGCTCACACCGCCATCCAGCTTCGTGTCATCTGCAAACTTGGAGATATTACTCTCAATTCCTTCATCTAAATCATTGATGTATATTGTAAATAGCTGTGGTCCCAGCACTGAGCCCTGCGGCACCCCACTAGTCACTGCCTGCCATTCTGAAAAGGACCCGTTTATCCCGACTCTCTGCTTCCTGTCTGCTAACCAGTTCTCTATCCATGTAAATACATTACCCCCAATACCATGTGCTTTAATTTTGCACACTAATCTCTTGTGTGGGACCTTGTCAAAAGCCTTTTGAAAGTCCAAATACACCACATCCACTGGTTCTCCCTTGTCCACTCTACTAGTTACATCCTCAAAAAATTCCACAAGATTTGTCAAGCATGATTTCCCTTTCATAAATCCATGCTGACTTGGACCGATCCTGTCACTGCTTTCCAAATGCGCTGCTGTTTCATCTTTAATAATTGATTCCAACATTTTCCCCACTACCGATGTCTGGCTAACCACTTTTTATTTCCACGTTTTCTCTCTCCCTCCTTTTTTAAAGAGTGGTGTTACATTAGCTACCCTCCAGTCCATAGGAACTGATCCAGAGTCGATTGACTGTTGGAAAAAGATCACCAATGCATCCACTATTTCTAGGACCATGTCCTTAAGTACTCTGGGATGCAGACTATCAGGCTCTGGGGATTTATCAGCCTTCAATCCCATCAATTTTCCTAACACAATTTCCTGACTAATAATGTTGTTTAAGGGATGTATGTTGGCCAGATCACTAACAGAACTCCATAATCTTCTTTGAATAAGTGCCATGGGATCTTTTTCATCAACCAATGCTGGCAAACAGGTCCTTAGTTTATCATTTCATCCAAAAGGCAGCGCCTCTGACAATGGAGCATTTCCTCAGTACTGCACTGAAGTGCCAACCTCGACTAGGTGCTTAGGCCGTGATGTGGGACTTGAACTTATAACCTTCTGGCACAAAGGCAAGACTGTCACCAAATTCCACCTGAACCAAACTAGCACTTAAAAATTCAAAATTCATGGAGAAACCGAAAGTTGCCTATTTTGGATAACGCCTGAGTTATGCTTCAATTTGGATTTCACTCCTAGCAAGGCAGATTGCAATCCCAATTTAAGCAGGTGAGATGGAAATCCTAACCCAACAGATATTATTTTATTTTTATTGCCATCAGAAATCTTCTCCTTGAGCTTAGATGTGGTTACCTTGAAAGCCCGAGCTGTTAAAACTGTCTGCTGGAGAGGAGGAGCAATGCACTTTTGGGAGCCTCATGCTTAAAATTCACCAGTAGTTTTGGCATCAAGAGAGAATCTGGCCTATCGAAGAACCTCTGCTAACATTCGCACGTTCATGTAATCTGCTTTGCCAGAGAGATTCTCTGATTTAATCAGTCTGAAGAATGGGCCGTGAGGGATCCTGAGAGGGATAAGTTGGAAGGCAGAATGGGCATGGGAGATTGTCCCTCGTGATGCCTTTTTAATTTAGATCTATTCACTCACACTTTGCTATTCTGTAAATCGCACAGACTCCCTCGGTGTGCCTTATTAACAGCACATATTGACTGATTATATTAATTTTGTTATTGAGATTATGTGGCTCTGCTCCTTGGGGACTTGTCGTCACAGGTGATGACTCCATAGCTCTATACCATGTTGAACTTGGGGAATTGGTCTGGAGGTGGGTTGATTGGTGAGCATGTTGTTGAGAAAGAGTTTTATTTTGTTATTTAATGATATAACAATGATACCGCAGTCGGAACCTTGAAGAAATGGATGTTGTAACAAAGATGAAATACTGTTGGGCAGAAACTAATATTGATGATGTAATGTTATAAATGAAGAAAGACAATTTAAAAGGTGGTATTGTCAGACGTGAGTAATTGGATGAGACATACTATTTCAACAGGATTTTGAATTCATTCTTAGGATGTGGGCGTTGCTGGTAAGGGTGGCATTTATTATCCAAACCAAGTTGCCCCTGAGAAGGTGGTGGTGGGCCTTCTTGTGCTTTCAACCCAGCCTCAAAAGATCCACAGCTTTAGCACATTTCTGTGATAAGGCACTATATAAATGCAAGACTTTCCAAATTTCGTTGGAGCTTTCAACGAACTAGATACCAGATCGTAAACACAACCGTCTACGAGGACAAGATTTATTCCTCTCAAAATATCATCCACTTAAATTCAAGATGACCATCAGAGTGACTTCAACTTTCTGATGATAAGAATAATGTTGAAACTGTTTAGTCACTCGCTATTGCATTTTAGGCAAACATCCTACTCTGACTTCTTTTTCAATTAAATTGGCTATTATTAAATCACATCTCGTATTTTATGCCAGTGCATATAACATTTCAGGATTTCAGACTATCCACGACACGAGCTTTAAATGGGATATCTGAAAAGGCAATACTGGAGTTAATGACAGGTAGTTTGACACTCCAATGACTAGCGCACTCGTTTGCTGCTGTGTCAACCCTATTTACTCCAACTCAGCAGGAGTCATTGCCAAGTGTGGCCAATGGATTCTGGAGTTTGGGAGTCGGGTAGTCAGTTTTGACTAAAAGCTGACACTGGAGTCAGGTCTTTAAAAGAGAGAGATCTGCAAAAATCAAAGGCATCAGACAGTAAAGGGCTGTCAGAAGGATGGAGCACAGGAGAGGGGAGTTTGGAAATTAGCATTAAAGTCAAGCGAGATGACCTACTGAAGTAGGGTAGCATAAAGTGTTTATTTTTATTTTATTACAAAGAGACAAGTTGCATTGCTAGGAATGTGAAACCACTTGCAAATGTTGTTCTGTATGGTCACCTTCCACCAAGTGTTCCATTCAGTCCATCATCAGTGAAATATATATGTCCAGTCCATACAATGATATTGTTATGTGCCTGGGTTATGCTGTTGCGTAAGTAGATATTGAGCTTCATGAGTCAACTCCCAGTAAGGGAAGAGGCCGAGAACACTTCAGGGAGCAACCGATGTCACTGAACCTTAGAAAGTGTTTGCAGCAGATCTGAAATTTGTAACAAGCCTCCAACCCTCAAAAGCTGACACTTTGCCCCCCAAAATATGGGCCCGATCAGATTACATCCGTCCTCGGCACCTGATAACACTTTGGTTTTCTTGTAGCCACTGACATCGTTTGACACCATTGAGTCAATTGTCATCAAACTGTATATCATGAAAATTAAAATGGGAAAAGATTGCACAATGTTCAAATTTAACATCTGGGACAGAGGCTGACTTCCTGTAGAGGTTGCTCACTGGGCCTAATGATTCAATTAGGATGTCGTGTAGAAATGAAGGAAAGCTGATTAGCAATTAGCAAGAGCCCACTGAGTGTAATAAGGTAACTGTTCAGTCAATAACTTTCTGAGTGCTTTGGATTATCTCCTGTTAAATGTCTCCTGCTCAGTTTGGGGGATTTTGGTGTCAAAATCGTGAAAGTGTCTTGTCACCTGAAAATGAGAAGAAAAAAACATCAATACAAGACAAACCACTGGCTGCGAACACTGATAATCAGGGTAAAAATGGCCTGAGATTTTATGCTCGAGTGCTGAGGCACGATTGCAGAGTCTTTTGTAATGCGTGCATCTTTTGGCAGCATGTTTGGCAAACATATTTTTTCTTGCAAGTGCCAGTATTAAATCTGAGTGCTGCAGTCACCTCAGCTGGCACAGCAGGGCTTGAATTGGCAGGAATATAACACTCCAAATCCACTTTTAATCCCTCGCATGAGTCGTAAAACATTTGCTTATAAAATCTAAGCCTTCAAGAGCAGGAAGCATCACATTCCAATTAAAATTCCCCTGTCCACCTCCTTCCCTTTATTTTTCTGTTTTATGAATAATATTTAAGACATCCTTCCATTTTTAATTTTGATTGTGTGGCCTTTGAGTATTATGGGGTAGTTTCGCAAGGCTCCCTCTCCCAATGTGCAGCGTGGGTTGGCGATAGGGCTATAATTCTCAAGCCCATACTCCCAACTAACAAGACTCCACAACAGGAGCCTTGCAAAATTATCCTTCAAATTAATGTACCATAGTGGCCCACAAAACATGGCAGCAATAATGGTGCAGGAAATTAAGTGGATTTTGATTGCTTAATATAATCAGCAAGGTGAGATTTGGTTGTTACTGAGGAATATCATCATTATTTTACTCACTCATGGGATGTGGACGTTGCTGGCAAGGCCGGCATTTATTGCCCATCCCTAATTGTCTTTGAGAAGGTGGTGGTGAGTCACCTTCTAGTACCGCTGCGGTCCGTGTGGTGAAGGGAGCAAATTCCAGGATTTTGACCCAGCAACGACCCAGGAATGGCAATATATTTCCAAGTCAGGATGGTGCGTGACTTGGAGGGGAACTTGGAGGTGCCAGTGTTCCCATGCGCCTGCTGCCCTTGTCCTTCAAGGTGATGGATGTTATGGTTTTGGGAGGTGCTGTCAAACACCTTTCACATGCAGTGCCAACATTCAGCATTCCAAGGTCAACTCATCATCATAGGCGGTCCCTCAAACGAGGATGACTTGCTTCCACAAGAGTTCACAGGTGTTTCAATGAAGGACCCGATGTTCCAGTCCTGAATTCCGGTTGAGGGGGTGGAAGATGCCTGTGCGTGGATTTTTTTAACGTGTCGTGACCGTTGCACATCAGCCACCACACGGGCTTGACGGAGCTAGGCCTTTATCCAATGGCAAGGATTGAACCAGGACGACCTGCTCTGCTGCACGGATCTAGTGCGCACACTATCGCAGTTTGGGAAGGCCCGTGCTGCCCCTGGGCCCTCGACTCTTCTGGGCCCTGTACCCTCATTCGCCGCACCTCCGCCACGATGTTCCAGGGCCCGGCGCTCCAGCTCTATTCATAGCCCTGACCTGCGGTGGTGTTCTCGCACAGGTCGGGGCGGCCCACGATGTTCCAGAGCCCGGCGCTCCAGCTCTATTTATAGCCCCGACCTGCGGTGGTGTTCTAACACAGGTCGGGGCGGCCCACGATGTTCCAGAGCCCGGCGCTCCAGCTCTATTTATAGTCCTGACCTGCGGTTCTATAGCACAGTTAGATGCACAGCAAAGATTTCCCCACAATGTACGTCAACCCCAATCTCACCAGTGTGACAATTCCATTTCCCGCACTAGCCATGCTTATAGCCTCTTTGAATGAGATTCTAATTAATGTTAGGCTGGGAGCAGTTTCATACTGTGGATCAGAGCTCACTGACAAATAGGTTGATGGGCCTTAAACTCATTTCATGTTGTACCTTTATAGCTGACAGACAGATGAGACTTTCATCCCGATGTTAGGTGTTGCCTGTGGTTCAGGGGGCAGCATTATTGCCTATGAGTCAGAAGGTCATGGGTTCAAGTCCTACTCCACAGACTTGAACACACTGACACTCCAGTACAGTACTTGGGGAATGGTGCACTGCCGGAGGTGACATCTTTTGGATGAGACATTAAAGCAAGACACCGTCTGCACTCTCAGGTGGATATAAAAGATCTCATAGTACTATTTTGAAGAAGAGCAGCAGAATTCTCCCTGGTCACCTGGCCCATATTTATCCCTCAACCAACATCACTAAAAGAAATGATCTGGCGATCTGGGACTTTGCTGTGTGCAAATTGGCTTCAAAAGTACTTCATTGGCTGTAAAGCGCTTTGGAACATCCTGAGGTTGTGAAAAGCGCTGTCTTTCTTTTCTTTTTTTGATCATAGAAACATAGAAACATAGAAAATAGGTGCAGGAGTGGGCCATTCTGCCCTTCGAACCTGCACCACCATTCAATATGATCATGGCTGATCACGCAACTTCAGTACCCTATTCCTGCATTCTCTCCATACACCTTGATCACTTTAGCCGTAAGGGTCACATCTAAACTCCCTTTTGAATATATCTAACGGACTGGCCTCAACAACTTTCTGTGGTCGAGAATTCCACAGGTTCACAATTCTCTGAGTGAAGAAGTTTCTCCTCATCTCGGTCCTTAATGGCTTACCCCTTATCCTTAGACTGTGACCACTGGTTCTGGACTTCCCCAACATCGGGAACATTCTTCCTGCATCTAACCTGTCCAATCCCATCAGAATTTTATATGTTTCTATGAGATCCCCTCTCATTCTTCTAAATTCCAGTGAATATAAGCCTAGTCAATCCAGTCTTTCTTTATATGTCAATCCTGCCATCCCGGGAATCAGTCTGGTGAACCTTCGCTGCACTCCCTCAATAGCAAGAATGTCCTTCCTCAGATTAGGAGACCAAAACTGAACACAATATTCAAGGTGTGACCTCACCAAGGCCCTGTGCAACTGCAGTAAGACCTCCCTGCTCCGATACTCAAATCCTCTTGCTATGAAGACCAACATGCCATTTGCCTTCTTCACTATCTGCTGTACCTGCATGCCAACTTTCAATGACTGATGTACCATGACACTCAGGTCTCGTTGCACCTCCCCTTTTTCTAATCTGTCACCATTCAGATAATATTCTGCCTTCCTGTTTTTGCCACCAAATGGATAACTTCACATTTATCCACATTATACTGCATCTGCTATGTATTTGGCCACTCACCTAACCTGTCCAAGTCACCCTGCAGCCTCTTAGCATCCTCCTCACAGCTCACACTGCCACCCAGCTTAGAGTCATCTGCAAACTTGGAGATATTACACTCAATTCCTTCATCTAAATCATTAATGTATATCGTAAGTAGCTGGGGTCCCAGCACTGAACCTTGCGGTACCTCACTAGTCACTGCCTGCCATTCTGAAAAGGACCCGTTTATTCCTACTCCTTGCTTCCTGCCTGCTGCCAACCAATTCTCTATGCACGTCAATACATTACCCCCAATACCATGTGCTTTAATTTTGCACGCTAATCTCTTGTGTGGGACTTGTCAAAAGCCTTTTGAAAGTCCAAATACACCACATCCACTGGTTCTCCCTTGTCCACTCTACCAATTACATCCTCAAAAAATTCTAAAAGATTTGTCAAGCATGATTTCCCTTTCATAAATCCATGCAGACTTGGACCGATCCTGTCACTGCTTTCTAAATGCGCTGCTATTACATCTTTAATAATTGATTCCAACATTTTCCCCACTACCGATGTCAGGCTAACCGGTCTATAATTCCCCGGTTTCTCTCTCCCTCCTTTTTTAAAAAGTGGGATTACATTAGCTACCCTCTGATAGAGAATTCAAGCAGGCTGCAAAGTTGAGAAAACACAGATCCAAGTCACAGACCCCTGCCTACGTGAGAGTTAGCACATTGCATTGAGCTATAACTCACGCTTGACATTTCAGGACTTTAGGCCGGGAGCCAATTATGGGCTAACAACATATCAATTGAGACAATAAGGTCAAAGGGGGCGAGCCAGGTATAAGAACAGCCATTTTTTGCCATGTGTTTTAGAAGAACAAAGAGCTGGAACCCTGCCAAGGTTCTGTAGCTGCTGCTGGAATAAAGTTGTATTAAACTATCACCGGTGTTCGCATCTTATTGAAAATGAAGAGATCTAACAATTTTGGCATCACGAACAGGATCGCTGAGGGAAGAAACTGAATTTTGGACATCGGACCTAGATACTGAGGTAAGGACTCCTCTTTATAAAAGTCCTCGGTCAATTGTCTAAATTCACCTTCCACGCAATTCCGCAAGCCTCCGGTTTGTGAACCCTCTGGTTGGTAATCGGCTCGAAGTCCCATAGATGTCTAAACTTCAGCGGTGTGTTAGTTAATTCATCACCGACCCACTGATCGGCTGGAAAGCCTACGACTCGAGACCCCAGTAAAGAAATTAGTACTGTGGCAGCAGAAGATAAGAGCAAAGAATTGCCTACAACTGTTAAAGGCGGGCGGGCACCACCTAAGGTTTCGATAGACGAAATCCTTGAACAGTTGAAAGAATACATAGAGCAACAATTCGACTTATCTAAAACCTGTATTAAGATCGAACGAAAGTACAATACCTCCAAAGGACAATGGTCCTTGGACGAGATCAAAAGGGTCTGGGGAAAAACGACCCGTATGAAAAATAATGAACCAAATGGTCCCTAGCCGTTATGAGACAGATCCGACAGTGGAATGAGATTATGACGCTATCCCAACATGATAGGGACAGTACAAAGCGGTTTATGAACAACTGAGACAGAAAAAACTTGAACTTGAAAAGTTGGAAGTGGAAGTTAAAGATCTTAAAGGTGAAATTAAATAATGGAAAAAATCATTAGGTCAAGAGACAGTAATAGGAAAAGGAAAATGTATCGGTCAATTCCCAGGGTACCCATGTTTGGATAAATTAAAAGCGCAAACCCGAAGACACGACTAAGGAATAGATACAGATTCTGAGTCCTCCGACGATACAGGGTCGGGGGATAAAGAATTAGGGGTGCGTTTTGCCTCGTTAAAAAAGAAAACGAGTTGTAGTCAAATCAGAAGAGACTGCGGATGAGGACGGAACAAAAAAACGAAGAAAAGACTGTATGAAAACTACTTAGTTCATGTTCCGGCAGACCCAGAGAAAATTGATAAATGGTCCAAGGAGTTGCCCAATCCAAAGAAAGGGGGAGTGAAAACGTGGGACCAATTGGACCGCTAAAGAACTATATATCAACTTCATCCCTGGGACGGAGTGCAAATTTTGACCATAATGGTGCCAAAAACACAAGGAAGGAAACTGTACGACAAGGTAAAAGGAGCTTTGGGGTGGGATGAGCAAGAATTAGATGCAGGGTGGGATGCGATTAAACATTGGCTGCAAGCCTTCAGTCCAGCTAAGACAGACTGGGGAAAAATTGCAGCCTGCCAACAGAAAAGAACAGAGGAGATCCTGGAGTATGACGAGCGGTTTAGATGCACATGGTTAGAACAATCGGGTATGAATCATATGGATGAGGAAATGGATGGACAAGTGTTTGGACCCCTGAAAGCAACTTTCGTGAAAGGTCTAAAGCCAGAACTGTCCAAAATGCTTAAGGTAGTGTTACCGGACTGGGAAGGTAGAGGAACTACCTTCGCAGTGTTGGTGGATCGATGTAACCAATTAGACAGGGATATGGGAGCTAAAGTCCGAGCTGTGCAGGCTATGGGATGGAAATCCCAGGATTCCGATAAACAGTCATTCGGAAAATTACCTGGAAAATGTCATTATTGTGGGAAAGAAGGTCACTGGGCCAAGACGTGCAGGGCGAAACAGCAAGGTCGTGGCCGGGGAAGAGGACGCAGCCAGGGATACAATTCAGCCAACAAACCAGGCTTGTCACAAGATAATGACCTTATAGAAGCATTTAAGCGACTGACAATGCAACAACAGAAAGAGTTACTTGGGATAGCAAAAAACGATTAGGGCCCGCCCTGGCCCCCCTCCTCGCACTAATACAATAGAGGGGAGATGGGCTTTATATAACTGTGAGGGTGGGCGATAAGAATGTGGACTGTCTTTTAGACACAGGGGCAGAATTAACATGCCTACACCTACAATATGGAGACTTTTTGCCGTTGGATGGTAGGGCACGTACAGCCTATGGAGTTGGGGACCATAAAATGGAAATTAAAAGGACAACACCGGTACTTATCGGGCTGGGTCCACATGAACGAACCACACCGGTCTGGATAGGCCCAATAGATCAACCCCTTTTGGAAATGGACGTCCTAATCCAAGTAGATTCATCGTTCCATTTCGAGGATGGTCGGGTGACATGGTCAATTAGAACTTTGAAGAAAGAAGAATTGAAGGAACACCCGATATGGACTAAAGATAAGAACGATTGTGGCCTACTCCAGATGGAGCCTGCATCATTTACCGGGACCAAGCTTCGATGCACTAAACAGTATCCCATCAGTCCAACTGCCATCATGGGAATCTTACCTGTTATTCAGCAATTGGAGAAACAAGGGGTGCTAATAAAAACGCAAAGCTCCTCCAATAGCCCCGTGTGGCCGGTACAGAAATCTAATGAGACTTGGTGTTTGACTGTCGATTATTGGAAAGATAACCAGTGTATTGATCAAAAAGCTCCTTTGGTCGCAGATCCCTCCACTATTTTTAATGCCCTCAAAGCGGAACATAAATATTTCTCGGTTATAGATATGGCCAACGGATTTTGGTCGGTGCCTCTGGCACCGGAGGTTCGACAGTGGTTTGCTTTCACTGTCCAAGGACAACAGTATACTTGGACCCGGTTACCGCAGGGTTTCCACAACCCTACGGTATTCCACATGGCTTTACAAAGCCATTTGTGAGAATTACCTCCCCTGTCATCCACAGTCATCCAATATGTAGACGATATCTTGCTAGCTTCAAACACGGAAGAACAGCATGAACAAGATTTACGAGCTTTGCTGGACCACCTTTGGCTGAAAGGACATAAAGCCAGCATCGTCAAAGCACAAATATCCCAAGAAGAGGTTGTATACCTGGGACAAAAGATTTCACAAGGAAAGAGAGAATTTACCCTGGATAGAACTGCAGCCATTCAGGCTGCTAATAAAATCCCACCACTATTCAGGAACTAAGATCTTTTTTGGGATTGTGGAACTTTAACAGAAATTGGATTGACTCCTTCACACAGCTTGCTCAGCCATTGAATGATATCTTAAAGGGGAAACATGCCTCTAAAGAAGCCATCACCCTCACTAAGGAACAGCAAGAGGCCTTCCTGAGTTTGAAAAAGGCCTTGTGTTCGGCACCGGCTCTGGGAATCCCCGACAGTGGTAAGCCATTTACCCTGTTTGTCCATGAGAAAGAAGGATACATGACAGCTAGACTGACACAAGAACATGGGGATTGGCAAAGACCAATTGGCTATTATTCGGCAAAACTGGATGCAGTAGCCCTTGGATGGGGAAGTTGCCTAAGGGCGATGGAAGCTACATGTCGAGCGGTAATGATCACTGCGGGTCTAGTCCTCGACCAAAAGCTGATTGTCAAGTGTCCCCACACCGTATACGCTTTGCTGTCTATGAATAGAATGCCTCAGGTGACGGCAGCTAGATGGACCCGCTGGACAGCAGTTTTGGAAGCTCCTAATCTCCATATCGTCCGGGCCAGCCCGGTTAATCCCGCAACTATGCTCCCGATGTCAGAATTGAGGGAGCAAGAGGTGGGAGAATGTGAAGAGCATGACTGCGTGGAGATTTTAAAAGAAACAGAAGAAGCAGCCTTAGCAGCAGAGGAGCCTCTACACAACCCAGACCTCAACCTGTTTACAGATGGTTCCTCCTTTGTGGACAATGGTACCAGAAAAGCAGGATGGGCAGTTACAACCTTATATGAGGTAGTGACAAAAGGATGTTTACCCTCAGGAACGTCAGCACAACAGGCCGAGTTACGGGCCCTGTCAGAAGCATGTCGAATAGCAGAAGGATAGACAGCTAATGTCTACACAGATTCGCGATATGCTCTTGGAGTCGCTCACGACTTTGGTCTCTTATGGCGGAAAGGAGGATTCCTCACTGCTGCTGGTACACCTATCTGAAATGGAAAAGAAGTCCGAGACTTACTAGAGGCCATACAATTACCTCAGGAAGTGTCTATCCTGAAGTGTAAGGCCCATACCAAGGAAAATACCACGGAAGCACAGGGAAATCCCCTAGCCGACCAGGCAGCTAAAGATGCCGCCTCACAGGGCGCTCCCCCAGAAGAACCAACACAGATGTGCAGATTGAAAGCACTCAGGACTCTGACATGAGACCTTCAAACAATGCAAGGTGAGTGCCCTCGAGAGGAAAAATGGACATGGATTGAGGCAGGAATTAAGCTATGCGAAATGGTGTCTGGAGACAAAGAGTTACCGACAAGCCAGTCGCACCACAAGCGTTTATGCCTTTTTTAGCCCAACAGATCCACCCATGGGGACACTTGGCCTCAAAACAGATGACGGCACGGTTCCAGAAAAGCTGGTGGGGTCGGGGATTTAAAAAACATGCCCAGCTGGTAGCAGACCGCTGTCTGGTCTGCCAGAAAAATAATTCTGGACCCATCACGGTAATGCCCCAACTGAGGCCCCCTGCCCCTGTCGGACCATTCCAGCATCTGCAGGTTGATTATATATCTCTTCCTTCATGCCAAGGATACACTAACATTCTTGTCATGGTCGACAGATTCTCTAGATGGGTAGAAGCTGTCCCAACTAAAAGAGCCACAGCCAATCACACTGCAAAGGTTTTGTATAAGGATTACATTCCCCGATGGGGAGTCCCGAGTAGCATCGACTCAGATCAGGGAACACACTTCACAGGTGCTGTCTGCCAAGAAGTCTGTAGGTTACTGAACATTACGTGGGATTTACACTGTCCTTATCATCCACAATCATCAGGACAAGTAGAGCGAATGAATCGAACTCTGAAACAACGGTTTGCCAAATGTCACCAAGAAGGAACACCATGGCCCCAGGCACTACCAATAGTGCTTTGTAGCATTAGGGCAACCCCAAACAGAGCTACCGGTCTAAGCCCATTTGAAATTATAACAGGAAGACCCATGTCGCTGCCAGGAACTATCGATTTACGGAAAGCTGATGTTCACTTAATGAGTGACACTTTACATAAGAACATAAGAACATAAGAATTAGGGACAGGAGTAGGCCATCTAGCCCCTCGAGCCTGCTCCGCCATTCAATAAGATCATGGCTGATCTGGCCGTGGACTCAGCTCCACTTACCCACCCGCTCCCCGTAACCCTTAATTCCCTTATTGGTTAAAAATCCATCTATCTGTGACTTGAATACATTCAATGAGCTAGCCTCAACTGCTTCCTTGGGCAGAGAATTCCACAGATTCATAACCCTCTGGGAGAAGAAATTCCATGCTGTCAGAACCTAACCAATGCTATTAGTTCTGTTTCCCGACAGTTATCGGCAGCTTGGGGTAATCCACCCGAAAGAGGACACAACATCATCCCAGGAGTCTGGGTGGATGTGAAAAAGTTACATAAAGAACCTTTAGGTGCCAAGTGGGAGGGACGTTACCAAGTGTTATTGACCACCCAGGCAGCTGTTAAAGTCCAAGGAAAGAAAGCCTGGATCCACGCCTCACATGTTAACCGAGCACCCGTAACTGAAGCTGAAATGTAATAAGGACAATTACTTCTTGCCAAAATGTATAAATTTACTGTACTACTGATTGTAGATATTCTAGGCATTTGCCTACTTCTTACTAGCCGACCTTCTGCACCAAAGGGAAATAGTAGAGTACCCAGGGAACTACATGCAAATACTTTTTTATATATGTCATACATTTATGCCAAACAAGGTAACATTTCTAGTTGTTGAGTGTGTGCGCATATTCCTATTCACTCAAAGGGAGGGATTCCCTTGAGGCCAGTTCCCTTGAATATCTCGGAAATGGCTGAGTGGATAATTAATCAAAACAAAACAGGCAATGCGTTTCAGGATACGGTAAACTGGGCACGTAAATGGAAGTCAGCAGGTTACAATCTGACTACCTTTGAAGGGGGGTACCAACCGTGCTACAATAATTCCAAACTGTCCCCATTTTTTGTTAATACAACGGGGATAGGAAGACCGGGGGAATCAGTCTGTCTGATTAGAAACATGAAAGGAGGCCAAAATATGGGTTATAGTAACTGCTCCCAGAATTATAATATAATCAAGCCACGGAATCTTCCAAACTGGGCCAATGTGGGAATTCTTAACGTAACGGGGATTCTGGATAAAACAGATGGAAAAGCCTGGACAGGCCCCAGAGTGTTGCTGACAAAGAAACAGCTAACATTCATTGCCTATAATAGCACCTATTGGATGTGTGGCCACAAGGCCTACCCTTGGCTGCCCCAGAATTGGACGGGATCCTGCTATTTAGCCTATATTGTGCCATATATGTATCATATAAAGTCACTGTCGGAACATCTACACCATCCTAAGAGAGCTATCACAGAAACGGAGAGGTTCTTTGCCATTCTGATCCCCGGGTATGGGACTGTCAAACTGGCAAGGGAATCCATTAACATGGCATCTGTTGTGAAACGGGTAGCCAATTATACTTCAGAGGCCCTAGTTAAAATCAATGCAGAAATGGTAGCAATCTGCACAGTAGCCCTACAGAATAAACTGGCCCTTGACTACATCCTGGCTAAAAAAGGGAAGTACTTGCGCCCTACTCGGAACTGAGTGTTGCCCGTATATCCCAGATAGCTCTGAAGAAATTACCCACTTAGCGGAGCATATCCAAAAGGAGGTAGAAAAACTTAAGCAACCCCCATCATTCACTTTGTAGAGCGGAGCCACTGAATGGCTAGGTTCAAGAGGAAATTCATTGGTGGAAGGTTTAATTCTATTTGTTGTAATTGTTTTACTTTTATATTGTTTGTTTATGTTGATTAAATGTTGTTGCGACCAGGCGGCTGTAGCTGCTGTCCCGCAGGTGAGACACCTTGCAGGTCCCAGCAGACCATCTGTACGTGGCACAGGGGTATGTTATGCTTAAGGGAAGGTTGTTTACTGGTTGAATTAAGATATTGATTTGGATTAAATTGGAATGAAGTTAATTAATCTACTAAAACCAGACTTCCATTGTGGCCACGATGGAATTCGGGTTGGTGTAAATTTGTGTGTAAGCTACTAGTTCGGACATGTAGCGAAACACATCAACAAATTTTAGAAGGAAACTCTATTAACATGTATGAAATTATTTTGTAGAATGTGTAACCAGTGATACCTGATGTTTTATGATTCAGTTTGTGAAAGAATCAAAGAGGGGATTGATAGAGAATTCAAGCAGGCTGCAAAGTTAAGAAAACACAGACCCCAGTCACAGACCTCTGCCTACGTGAGCGTTAGCACATTGCATTGAGCTATAACTCACACTTGACATTTCAGGACTTTAGGCCGGGAGCCAAATATGGGCTAACAACATATCAATTGAGCCAATAAGGTCAAAGGGGGCGAGCCAGGTATAAGAACAGCTATTTTTTGCCATGTGTTTTAGAAGAACAAAGAGCTGGAACCCTGCCAAGGTTCCGTTGCTGCTGCTGGAATAAAGTTATATTAAACTGTCACCGGAGTTCGTATCTCATTGAAAATTAAGAGATCTAACACCTCCAATCCATAGGAACTGATCCAGAGTCTATAGAATGTTGGAAAATGACCACCAATGCAGCCAATATTTCTAGGGCCACTTCCTTAAGTACTCTGGGATGCAGACTATCAGGCCCTGGGGATTTATTGGCATTCAATCCCATCAATTTCCCTCACACAATTTCCTGACTAATAAGGATTTCCTTCAGTTCATCCTTCTCGCTAGACCCTCAGTCCCCTAGTATTTCCAGAAGGTTATTTGTGTCTTCCTTGGTGAAGACAGAACCAAAGTATTTGTTCAATTGGTCTGCCATTTCCTTGTTCCCCATTATAAATTCACCTGATTCTGAATGCAAGGGACTTACATTTGTCTTCACTAATCTTTTTCTCTTCACATATCTATAGAAGGTTTTGCAGTCAGTTTTTATCTTCCCTGTAAGCTTACTCTCATACTATAGTTTAGGCTAGATTCAGCCAAGATCGAGAAGGTGAAAGACCAATATAATAACTCATTGCATCAGCCAGCCACAGGTACATAAGAGCAGGAGTAGGCCATTTAGCCTCTTGAGTCCCTTCCACGTGTCATGTATGTATGCTTGGGTTTACTTGCCACCAGGTGGCGCCACTGTCGGAGTTCACTGGGCTGTGTGCACATGTGTGCGGGCCAGGTACAAAAGGCCAGCCACCTTGTAATGTGATCACTTTGGGTCCTAATAAAGTAGAGCCAGTAATACAGCTCGCGGGCCATGCCTGGACCCCCAGTGGATCAATATGGCCGCCAAGGCCAAGTTTCAAGGCTGAACGTCCATCGCATCTGAACCCTAGCCTGACTCCACCCCACGTAATGTCAGGAGGCGGGTCATTGCCTCCAAGGCAGCAGGGAAGTCCAGCAATGGGCCTTCGGGACTCGGGGTGGTGGGTGGGGAGCGAAGATACGGAGACCGGCGGATGAGGTGGACAGAAGGTGGCCAGGAGTCACGGATTGGGCTACGCCTCCCCCCCCACCCTCGGGTGAGCATCTTTTACCGACATCAGTGTGGCCCTATAGCTGGTGGAGAGCTCCCCGCCCGCCCCCCCCCCCCCCATCCCCCCAGCACAGGCTGTCCGTCACTGTCAGATATTAAAGGAAATCTGATACTGTCTCATTTTATTTGCAGAGGAGAATGGATGTTGGGTAACAGACTATCTGTTCTATTGAAGCATTGTGAAAGTTTGTATGAGACCACGTGGTGTTTGGTCTCATTGTTGAGGAAAAGGTGAGGTGTAGATGTGACACTACATCAAATCAGATTCATCAGATAGTATTCTAATGTCACAGAAGCATCCTGAAATCAGGTTGCATTTATCCAACCCCCAGTGATGGGGTGACAGGTGGACGATACTTGTTAACCAGTTATTAACTACCACCTATCTAATTAATTGATTTGTGTTTACTAATTAACATTTTAACTATCTCAAATCTATATACAGTGCACTCTCGTTTATCCGGATACGGATCTAATGGAAAACCCGCTGTAATGGAATTTAAAATTCTGTTGCAAAATCGCTAACAATTGAACAACGTGACACTCACCATGAACAAGGACTCACAAAATCTATCGTAAAAATCTAAAAACTGAATGCACAAGTTCACCCTCCTCTGCCCTTGCTTTGCTGGTGTGTGTGTGTGTGTGTGTGCGCACACTGCTGCAGCCGCTGTCTCTCGCGGCCGTCGCTGACGTTGGGAACGGGGGCAGTGCCGGCACCGGGTTCCAGGCACAGAACGCAGCCCGGAAAATGCGCTCCGGAGCTAGACAATCTCCTCCTCAAGGCCACCTGCAGCCACTCCCAGTGCAGCATTCGTTCCTCCACGACACAGTCCGGCGGAAGTACATGCATGCTGGTAATGTCCATCTTTTGTATACTTAACTGCCTTGTTACTGTTTGTAGCTGATTGTATTGATTCATTAAAGTTTTAACTTTAAAATATAAACTCGCCCTAACGGAAAATTTGTTTACCCAGAATTGTCAAATCCCCGAGTGATCCGGATAAACGAGAGTTGCCTGTATTTAACACTGATTACTTATATTATCTAGTTATTACTGTTAATTTGCTCGTGTTAATTTTGCTGAGTCCTTGTCCCTGATTCAATAGTAGTCTCCTTGGGATGTCAGGCATGCTATCCTCTTCCTTGACCGTAAATACTGATGCAAAGTCATTATTTAATACATCTGCCATTTCCTTATTTGTATATATATATCATCATCATAGACGGTCCCTCGAAACGAGGGTGACTTGCTTCCATGCCAAAAAAAAAAGATTGAGTTCACAGGTGTTTCGAATGAAGAACCCGAGCTACATCCTTGCGGGTTCTGTGCGTGGATTTTTTTCATGGGTGGTGGCCATTGCACACCAGCCACCACACGGGCTTGACAGATCTATGTCTTGGTCCAGTGGCAAGGATTCCCCAAAACGACTGGAGACCTGCTCTGCTGCACGGACCGAGTCCGCACACATATCGCAGTGTGGGCTGGCCCGTGCTGCCCCTGGGCCCCTGGCCCCGAACTCACGCCTCCCCTGGGCCCCGATCACATCCCTCCACAGTCTCTCGCCGCTCCTTCACGCTGATCTTGCTGCTCTTGCTGTATCTGCCCACGCTCCAATCACCGACCTGGACCTTGCTGATGTCACTGTTTGCGGCTGTTGCCCTCCTGCATCAGTTCACGCTATACCCTGTAGTGGCATGCCTCCACGCTGCTCCAAGGCCGCTGCTCGCCGCTCCTTTTCTGGCCCCAACCTGCCGCTGATGGTCTCTCGCAGGTCGGGGCCTCCACGCTGTATTGTATATATAATATCACTATTGTCAGACTTTAAGGGGCTCTTAACCACCCTCTTTTTCCTGATATAATTGTTAGGGATAGAAATTCGGTAACATCCCGTTTGAGGCGTTAATTTTTTAAGTGTTGAAAAAGTAGCGTCAGGCGCGAATGATTCTCAGCTTCCAGTAAATTGCCTGTTAGCGCTCCATGAAAGAACTGGAGCGCTAAATCAAATGCTAATGACCTCACGAGGGCATTACAGGGGCTCCACCAGTAGAGCGATAATGAATTCCAGGTGCACTGCAATCAGGAATGATCATTCACACTGTCTTCTTCCAGCTCTTAAAGGGGAAATTCCATCTTTGTGCATGTAAAGTCCTTACACAATACCACAAATCTACACGAGGCACATTCTATGGACAAGGTCACTCCATGACCTGAACCTTTATTCACAGGACCAAGAAGTGATGACCCTGCGTGGGACCTCCCTTTATATACCTGGAAGACCAGGTGAGGAGTGTCTCCCACAAGTTCACCCCCTGTGATCAAGGTGTGCATTTCTTACGTATATACAGTATTGCAGTGTTGTTACATAAAGGTTACATACATGACAGTGCGGATCCTCATTATCAGCATTGCTGGCCGTGAAGACAACCTGCAAGCAAATGAATCTGGTAATTATCATGACTGATCCCAGTCCCAGGGAGACAGCTTGCCATTACAACGACGAGGCATTGGTTGCAGGAGTGGAAAAAAGGAGCGCAGTGTTATTCCTGGCCACTGAAAGAAGGCCATTGCCCCAGGTCGTCAGGGCAATGTGGAGGAAAGTAGCCCAGAAGGTCTCGGCCAGCAGTGTGGTCGTCAGGCGCCTGACACAGTGCCGCAAGAAATTCAACAACCTCACTTGGGTGGTCAAGGTGAGTAGATGCTTCAACAGGTCCTACATACCTGCATCTGAAACTCAGTCTGTGCACACCATACAAAGTACCACACCCCCACCACTCACCCACCAAGCATCTGCACCTACTAAAACTCACATCCACATCTCACGCCTTGCCTACAATTACAGCTATTCAACTGCAGCACGCACATGTCCTAAGCACATAATGCACTCTCACTCACACACATTTGTTTCCCTTGCAGCCCAAGATGACCCACAATAGGAGGGAGCAGCAAAGAACAGTTGGGGTTGATGCCCAGATCTAGCACCTTACAGGCCTAGAGGAGCGAGTGCTGCGACTCATTGGGCACCAGGTGGTGGGGTGGTAGGCAACGTGGCCTTCTGCGATGTTGACCCCATTGGGGACAATAACGGTATCTTCAACCCCTCTCCTTTTCTCATCCCACTTCCGCTTCACACCACAAGCCTTTCTCACTTTCCAGCTGCTGATACTGTCTGCACTCCTTGCTCTATTCCTGCCCTCCTGCTCTCACCTTAACGCGAGTCTTGTGCTTTTATGCTTTCAGATAATCAGCAATCAGATGAGCAGCCTGTCCCTGAGCCTCCCAGTGAGAGTGAGGGGGAAAAAGAGGAGCAAAGTACCGTGTCACTGCATCACGCACCCGCAGGTATCACCTCGGACACTGGCACTACACGATCTTTAGAGGCAGGTTTAGTAGAGGCGTCTGCACTGGGTGAAGCACCAGGGACAAGCGGGCTGCAGCAAGACTAGGGGGAAAGAGTAGCTTGGGAGCCAGCTCACCGGAGGGCGAGTTTGCGTGTGCATTCTGCTGTACCGGACTCTGATGAGGAACTCAATGGGGAGGTAGGGGGATAAGGGATTATGGGTAGCGGGCAGGGAAGTGGAGCAGAGTCCATTATCAGATCAGCCATGATTTTATTGAATGGCGGAGCAGGCTCGAGGGGCCGTATGACCTACTCCTGTTCCTATTATGTATTCACAAGAGGCGTGATGGCCATGCACTCGGAGATGATTGGTGCAATGGCAAGGGTGCCCGAGAGCCTCTCGACAATGGTAAGGAGCGTGGAGGAGTCGGCCTCCAAAATTGCACAGAGCTCTGCGTACACCATGGAACCCATCATTTCCACTCTGCAAAGGATGGTGGACTCCCAGAGAGACCGTGCAGATCCAGGTCTCATGACGCATGTCAGGGGCAATTTGTGGTAGCTTCTGTTGCAGCACAGGCGGAAACAACGCAACATCTTAATGCAGTCAATAGTTGGTGGCATCGAGTCTCAGACTGCTCTCATGCAAGTTCTGACTGTTGCCAGTTTCGCTGGATCTACCACAGTCCATCGGGGAGCTCATGGTGTCGCAGCAGTCCACCCATCTATGCTACAGCAGATTGATAGGGATGCTGAGGTGCTGCCCCGGGGGAGTGGCAGTAGGTCAGTGGAGCAGGAATCTCTCTCAGGATGACAGAATTCCTGCTCCCACCACTACTACTCCGCCATTGCGCTTGTCGCTGCCTGACATCCAGCCTAGCCCACACTTCCGCCGCCCATCCTGAGGTGGTGCAGTCTACAGCCGGGCCTTCCAGGCCCAGAGCTGGTCTCTGGCCCTTACACTCAGCAGCCTTCCACCAGCCCTACTACAGCCACTGGGGACACACTACATAGGAAGATGTTGACTATGACTTGGAGTTCAGTCTCTAAATGTGCACAGACGCAAGCGTTGTCTGTGTATTGTAGTTCGACAACAGAGGTTGGGATGGTCTTGGATCTGGCCTGGAGACGACGAAGATTGAACAGATTCCCACTGGTTCTGTAGTTTAGTTCCACTCCAGCGGGGAGCTTGTTGAGTGTGAGGTGGAGCATTGCAGCGAGGAAACATAGAAACATAGAAAATAGGTGCAGGAGTAGGCCATTCGGCCCTTCGAGCCTGCACCACCATTCAATAAGGTCATGGCTGATCATGCAACTTCAGTACCCCATTCCTGCTTTCTCTCCATACCCCTTGATCCCTTTAGCCGTAAGGGCCATATCTAACTCCCTTTTGAATATATCTAACAAACTGGCCTCAACAACTTTCTGTGGCAGAGAATTCCACAGGTTCACAATTCTCTGAGTGAAGAAGATTCTCCTCATCTCAGTCCTAAATGGCGTACCCCGTATCCTTAGACTGTCATCCCTGGTTCTGGACTTCCCCAACATCGGGAACATTCTTCCTGCATCCAAACTATCCAATCCCGTCAAAATGTTATGTTTCTATGAGATTCCCTCTCATTCTTCTAATTCCAGTGAATATAAGCCTAGTCGATCCAGTCTTTCTTCATATGTCAGCCCTATCATCCCGGGAATCAGTCTGGTGAACCTTTGCTCCACTCCCTTAATAGCAAGAATGTCCTTCCTCAGATTAGGAGACCAAAACTGTACACAATATTCAAGGTGTGGCCTCACCAAGGCCTTGTACAACTGCTCCTTTATTTATTAATGGAATGTGGCTGATTGAGAAGAGGGACTGCCTATGACTACATAGGAACAGTAGATTAGGAAAAGGCGCTGGAAAGAGGGGAACTTATGTGAATACTGAAAAGGCACTGTAACGAGGTGATGAGTGAATGTTGTTGTATATATGTGGTTACTGAATTTCGATACATTTATTCATGGAATGTGGCAGATTTGGTGCTGGGCCTCATTTCAGCTTTGCACTGTGACATGGAAAGAGAAATTCATGGAATGATGGGGACATACTGAGTAACCGGAATGTGGCCTCGAATTCATTGGAACCGCAGTCTGATGAGGAAGTCACGGACTGCCCTTCCACAAGGCCAGCTGAGTACTGTGTGCAGTTCTGGTCACCACATTACAGGAAAGATGTGATTGCACTGGAAAGGGTGCAGAGGAGATTTACAAGAATTTGGCTGGACTGGAGAATTTTGGCTATGAAGAAAGATTGGAGTTGCTGGGTCTGTTTTATTTGGAACAGAGAGGCTTGAGGTTTATAAAATTATGAGGGGCCCAGAGAGAGTGGATAGGATGGACCTATTACCCTTAGCAGAGGGATCAACAACCAGGGGATATAGATTTAAAGTAATTGGAGGGAGGTTTAGAGGAGATATGAGGGGAAATTTCTTCACCCAGAGAGTGGTGGGGGTCTGGAACTCACTGCCTTAAAGAGTGGTAACATAGAAACATAGAAAATAGGTGCAAGAGTAGGCCATTCGGCCCTTCGAGCCTGCACTACTATTCAATAAGATCATGGCTGGTAGAAGCAAGAACCCTCACCACATTTAAAAGATACTTGTATGTAAAGTGCTGAAACCAATAGGGCTATGGACCAAGAGCTGGAAAGTGGGATTAGGCTGGATAGCTCTTGGTCCGCCGGCGTGGACACGATGAGCCAAAATGGCCTCCTTCCATGCTGTAAGATTCTATGATTGTATGAATGGCTGCCTGCTCCCTTGCTTCTGTTCATGCTCCTGTTCCTCCTGTTCCTCCTCCCCCTCATCCCCGACCTCGTCCTCCTCCTCCCCCTCTTCCTCCTCCTGAGCTGGTGCGGCTATGCCTGGTGACAATGGCTGTGTCCTCATGACAGCCAAGATGCGCAGCATGCAGCAGACGACGGCGAAAAGTACACCCGCTCAGCCGAGTACTGGAGGGCTCCTGCCAGAGTGGTCAAGGCAGTGCAACTGTTGCTTGAGCATTCCAATGGTCTGCTCGGTTATATTCACGGTGGCAGCACGTCTCTCATTGTATGAGCGCTGGGCAGGAATGTTGGTGTTGCGAAGGGGAGTCATGAGCCAGGTGGACACAGGATGGCCCTTGTCTCCAAGCAGCCAGCCGGGAGCTTGATGTGGTGGCACACCGGTCTGGCGCAGGACGAAGGCATCATGGCTGCTGCCAGGATAGCGGGCATTGACGGTGAGGATTCACCATGCGTGGTCGCACACCAACTGCACATTCAGTGAGTAGTAACCTTTGCGGTTATGCAAGAGGAGGCGGAACACAGTCGGATGGCTGCTGAAGGAGCGGTATTTAAAGGCATCAACATCCGGTTTATTTGTAGTCGGCAAAGAATGCTGCCATGTCAAGGTGTGATATGAAATCAGTGATTTAAGCATTTTTCAGTTTCAGGAGTCTTCTGCCTCATTAAAATTATTCAGTATCAGTCAGGTGAGATTTTAAAAGTGCCACATTTCCACACGTCATTGGGGACTGCACTGGCACGCGACCTCGCCCTCCAGCACCAACGCCAGAGGCAGCGGAGGCAGGGAGAAAGATTGCAAAATGTGGCCGGAGGGAGGAGGGCCAGCAGGGCTCTCAACAGGAACCTTACCCTCCCCGGGAGCACTTGTTGACGGCCAGCGCTCAGACAGGGGGCGAGACTGAATTGCTGATCCGGGGTGGTAATGGGGCGCTGCACACTTGATGATGTCACAATCAACAGGGTGCTAGAAATCGGGGCCGGTCCGTTACCGCCCCCGCAGAAGCTCACGGGAGGCTCAAAGCAGCCCAATCTTTCCCCGTAAAAGTTATTTTGTGTTGATTTTGACATCACTTCTAAGTTTTTTTTCTCACTCCCTCTTTGTAGCTCTTATTACCTGATATGTCACCCTTTGCTGTGTTTTGTAGATTTATACTAAATATCCTTTGCACCATAGCAACAAATGGACGCCGAGGGCTGAATTTTCAAACCTCGGTGGGTCCGATCGATGTCAGTGGCGGATCCAGGCCTCGCTGCTGTCTCCATCCCAGCCTCTGAAATGAATTTCCCCTCATTGGGCTTGTTAAGCCTGCTCAGCGGGTTTCCCGGCCAATTAGAGGAAGCGGGTCTGGTGATGTCATTTGATGACATGTCATCAGCCAGTTTCCATAAAGGGACCATGACCAACTTTCTTTTGACAGTTGTGCTGCCAGTGTTCTACAGCATTGAAGTGCTGCAAACACTGGCAAGCACTGCACAGAGGTGCACAACTGCACCAGGCTCTCCCATGACTCCCTCTGTATCCTTATGGAGGGAGTCACAGCATGCAGGGAGATTCTCTTCCCTTCCAATGAGCGGAAGAGACCTCCCCAGGAGATCAACACAGCATGGTTGCACATTGCACAGGAGGACACAAGCGGGGACATGGCCAGGAGGATCTGGGTGCAATGCCGCAAACCTTTCAATGATCTCAGTAGATCACGAAACATTAGTGCAAAGCCACACTTAACCTCATCCTGCTGTGCCACTCATCACATCCCCATCATTCTGCCTTCCCTACCGTACTCCTGCACATCCTTACTCACACCAACTTATCTTGCACCTCCACCCATCCCTCTCTCTCTATCTACATTATCATATCCCTATCTCACTAGTCACCCCTCACACTCACCCTCATCCTAGGGCAATCATACCAACTAACAATACACAAGGGTAGGCACTTGGATGTTTATGCAATGTTCACGTAAATTTTCTGTTAATGTGGTGTCAAACATTGAGATCTTTATTTTCAACACTTTGCGTGCATGGACAGATTGGTGCGTAACTCTGGAAGTGGCTTAGTGAGTTGTGTGAACGGTGAGACATAACGGTACTTTCCCCAATGGCGACAAGTGTGAAAGAAATGGCTTGGCCATTCTATGATGCTTTATGGTGTTAGTGTGGGGTGATGCCAACCTTGTGCATCATGTGGCAGCTAAGGTGTAGAAAATTAAGTAAAGTAAATGTGGCCATGGTGAGGCCATCCCTGGCCTCCCGGGCAGCAATGTGGTTGGGTGCTGATGTCTTCTGTCCTGCGCAGCATCAGTTGATTGTGGAGAAGTTTGGTGTTGTTGTTGGTGCTGCTGGTGTGCCTGGTGATGCTGGTGTTGGAGCTGATCGTGATGGGATTCTGACGACCAAGGTGAGAGGAGTTTCAAGGGCACCCATGCTGATGGAATATATGGCAGGTGAAGTAGAGATGACAGAAACGATCTGTTAATGGTGAGAGAGGGAATGAGGTCAGACTGGATGGAGACTTGTGTAAAGACTGACAGCATCTGTAGTAGAATTGCACTTTAAAGAAGGGAGTGATTAAGGGAACATTTCTCAATCACCTGGGAGCTTTGACTTGGCATTTGGAGCTGTCAACTCACCAGCTGATTCAATGGTAAGTGACCTCCTGCCTCAGTTTCACAGACGAGGTCTAGGCACAGTGGGAAACATGTGGGCGACCAGTCAAATTCAAAAAACAGGGAAAAACCATTGATAAGTGGCTGTAAACAAGCCGCAAATTATTGTAATTGCCTCCCCCGCTGCTGTGTGTTGGGTCTGCTAAGTGCTGACAGACCTGACATCGAGGAAAGGCTCATGGTGGCGGGTTGACAGTGGGGTCCCGACCCACTGGGGAAATAAAACACTTTCCCATCTGACCTGCCACCGATCGCTCCCACTGAACCCCCCCACCCCACAAAATCTAGCTCCCAGATTCCATTACATGGCGTATAGATATATTTACCCATTATTTTACTTTTGCTTTCAAGAAAGTGCTTTTTACAAAAGAACATAAGAACATAAGAAATAGAAGCAGGAGTAGGCCACACAGTCCCTCGAGCCTGCTCTGCCATTTAATACGATCATGGCTGATCCAATCATGGACTCAGGTCCACTTCCCTGCCTGCTCCCCATAAGCCCTTATTCCCTTATTGGTTAAGATACTGTCTATTCAATGTCTCAGCTTCCACAGCTGTCTGATGCAGCGAATTCTACAGAATTACAACCCTCTGAGAGAAGAAATTCCTCCTCATCTCTGTTTTAAATGGGTGGCCCCTTATTCTAAGATGATGCCCCCTAGTTCTAGTCTCCCCCATCAGTGGAAACATCCTCTCT
Organism: Pristiophorus japonicus; assembly: GCF_044704955.1. Classification (NCBI taxonomy): domain Eukaryota; kingdom Metazoa; phylum Chordata; class Chondrichthyes; family Pristiophoridae; genus Pristiophorus; species Pristiophorus japonicus. Next base: position 37,382,930 of record NC_091979.1, read on the forward strand.
TTTGTTTCTAGAGAGAAAGAAAGACATGGATTTATATCGCGCCTTTCACGACCACCGGACGTCTCAAAGTGATTTACAGCCAATTAAGTACTTTTGGAGTGTAGTCACTGTTGTAAGAAGACCAATATATATATAAAATGCTCCAAAAAAAGTAATTCATTGTGTGTGTATCACTTTGATGTAGATACGATGGAAGTGGGAAAGGGTCCGGGAAAAAGATTTACGGTGATTGGAAAAGAACCAAAGGCGACATGAGGAAAAACCCTTTTACGCAGCGATGGTTTGGATCTGGAATGCAGTGCCTGAAAGGGTGATGGAGGCAAGACTCAATTGTGGCTTTCAAGAGGGAGTTGGATGAGTACCTGAAGGAAAAATATTTGCAGAGCTACGGGGAAAGGACGGGAGAGTGGGTCTAACTAGGGTGCTCTTGCAGAGAACAGGCATGGGCGTGATGGGCTGCATGGCCTTCTTCTGTGCTGTAACCATTCTATGATTCTGTGATTCTGTAATGGCGTATATTTTTCTTTCTTACTTTATGTATTATGATGACATCTATTTATGGAAACCAGTTGGTCTCTACCTATAGTAGGGATTGTCAGGGGCCCTGGGGAAGATTCAGAGGAGACAACCAAAATGATACTAAGTCATAGGGCTCAGCCATCAGGATAGATTCGAGTAATTGGGGCTTTTTCATTGGAGATATGGACCCGGATTTTCACAGGGGCAGGATGGGTGCTGGGAAGCCCAGTAGTGGCAGAGCCTCATTTATATAAATCTATAGAGAGTCCCACTCGACAGCCAGCTAGATTGAATACAACAACACAAAAACACACTCCATATAGATTCATTCTTTGTTTCCTAACCTGTGCCATTACCATCTCATTTTCGCCCATCATTCCTTTTGCCTCTCTAATCTCTCCTGCCTTCCACCCTATCACAGACCTGCCCTTTTGTTCTTTCCTCCCCTCCCCCTTTCAATGGCCCTGCACTTCCTTAAAAATCTGTTACATCTCGAACTTTTCCAAATCTGACGAAGGGTCATAGACCCGAAACACTAACTCTGTTTCTCTCCACAGATGCTGCCTGACCCACTGAGAATTCCAGCATTTTCTGTTTATATTATGGATAGATTGACTAACTGGCCGACGGGTGGCAGTGTGCATAAGAACATAAGAAATAGGAGCAGGTGTAAGGCCATTTGGCCCCTCAAGCCTGCACCGCCATTTAATAAGATCATGGCTGATCCGAACATGGACTTAGTTTCACTTCCCTGCCTGCTCCCCTTAACCCTTTATTCTCTTATCGCTCAAAAATCTGTCTATCTCAACCTTAATTATATTCAATGACCCAGCCTCCACAGCTCTATGGGGCAGAGAATTCCACAGATTTACAACCCTCTGACAGAAGAATTTCCTCCTCATCTCAGTTTTAAATGGGCGACCCCTTATTCTGAGACTATGACCCCGAGTGTTAGTTTCTTTACGAGTGGAAATATCCTCTCTGCATCCACCTTTTCGAGCCCCCTCATTATCTTATATGTTTTGATAAGATCACCTCTCATTCTTCTGAACTCCAATGAGTATAGGCCCAACCTACTCGACCTATCTTCATAAGTCAACCCCCTCATCTCTGGAATCAACCTAGTGAACCTTCTCTGAACTGCCTCCAATACAAGTCTCTTCACAGGTGCTAACTATGGAGGCCTTGAGGGCAGACCAGGCGTTGTGGACACTCTGCGTCTCTGGGTCACCGGAAGTCACCAGTATGGTAGTGAGGCGCTGGCTGAATAGGGTTTTCTTAGCAGGGTCTTTGAATGCTCTAACATTGATTTTCCTGCGGCAGTATTTAGAAAACATAGAAAACATAGAAAATAGGTGCAGGAGTAAGCCATTTGGCCCTTCTAGCCTGCACCGCCATTCAATGAGTTCATGGCTGAACATGCAACTTCAGTACCCCATTCCTGCTTTCTCGCCATACCCCTTGATCCCCCTAGTAGTAAGGACTTCATCGAACTTCTTTTGGAATATATTTAGTGAATTGGCCTCAACAACTTTCTATGGTAGAGAATTCCACAGATTCACCACTCTCTGGCAGAAGAAGTTTCTCCTCATCTCGGTCCTAAATGGCTTACCCCTTATCCTTAGACTGTGACCCCTGGTTCTGGACTTCCCCAACATTGGGAACATTCTTCCTGCATCTAACCTGTCTAAACCCATCAGAATTTTAAACGTTTCTATGAAGTCCCCTCTCATTCTTCTGGACTCCAGTGAATACAAGCCCAGTTGATCCAGTCTTTCTTGATAGGTCAGTCCCGCCATCCCGGGAATCAGTCTGGTGAACCTTCGCTGCACTCCCTCAATAGCAAGAATGTCCTTCCTCAAGTTAGGAGACCAAAACTGTACACAATACTCCAGGTGTGGCCTCACCAAGGCCCTGTACAACTGCAGCAACACCTCCCTGCCCCTGTACTCAAATCCCCTCGCTATGAAGGCCAACATGCCATTTGCTTTCTTAACCGCCTGCTGTACCTGCATGCCAACCTTCAATGACTGATGTACCATGACACCCAGGTCATGTTGCACCTCCCCTTTTCCTAATCTGTCACCATTCAGATAATAGTCTGTCTCTCTGTTTTTACCACCAAAGTGGATAACCTCACATTTATCCACATTACACTTCATCTGCCATGCATTTGCCCACTCACCTAACCTATCCAAGTCGCTCTGCAGCCTCATAGCATCCTTCTCGCAACTCACACTGCCACCCAACTTAGTGTCATCCGCAAATTTGGAGATACTACATTTAATCCCCTCGCCTAAATCATTAATGTACAGTGTAAACAGCTGGGGCCCCAGCACAGAACCTTGCGGTACCCCACTAGTCACTGCCTGCCATTCTGAAAAGTCCCCATTTACTCCTACTCTTTGCTTCCTGTCTGACAACCAGTTCTCAATCCATGTCAGCACACTACCCCCAATCCCATGTGCTTTAACTTTGCACATTAATCTCTTGTGTGGGACCTTGTCGAAAGCCTTCTGAAAGTCCAAATATACCACATCAACTGGTTCTCCCTTGTCCACTCAACTTGAAACATCCTCAAAAAATTCCAGAAGATTTGTCAAGCATGATTTCCCTTTCACAAATCCATGCTGACTTGGACCTATCATGTCACCTCTTTCCAAATGCGCTGCTATGACATCCTTAATAATTGATTCCATCATTTTACCCACTACTGAGGTCAGACTGACCAGTCTATAATTCTGTTTTCTCTCTCCCTCCTTTTTTAAAAAGTGGGGTTACATTGGCTACCCTCCACTCCATAGGAACTGATCCAGAGTCAATGGAATGTTGGAAAATGACTGTCAATGCATCCACTATTTCCAAGGCCACCTCCTTAAGTACTCTGGGATGCCGTCCATCAGGCCCTGGGGATTTATCAGCCTTCAATCCCATCAATTTCCCCAACAAAATTTCCCGACTAATAAGGATTTCCCTCAGTTCCTCCTCCTTACTAGACCCTCTGACCCCTTTTATATCCGGAAGGTTGTTTGTGTCCTCCTTCGTGAATACCGAACCAAAGTACTTGTTCAATTGGTCTGTCATTTATTTGTTCCCCGTTATGACTTACCCTGATTCTGACTGCAGGGGACCTACGTTTGTCTTTACTAACCTTTTTCTCTTTACATATCTATAGAAACTTTTGCAATCCATCTTAATGTTCCCTGCAAGCTTTTTCTCGTACTCCATTTTCCCTGCCCTAATCAAACCCTTTGTCCTCCTCTGCTGAGTTCTAAATTTCTCCCAGTCCCCGGGTTCGCTGCTATTTCTGGCCAATTTGTATGCCACTTCCTTGGCTTTAATACTATCCCTGATTTCCCTTGATAGCCACGGTTGAGCCACCTTCCCTTTTTTATTTTTACGCCAGACAGGAATGTACAATTGTTGTAGTTCATCCATGCGGTCTCTAAATGTCTGCCATTGCCCATCTACAGTCAACCCCTTAAGTATCATACGCCAATCTATCCCAGCCAATTCACGCCTCATACCTTCAAAGTTACCCTTCTTTAAGTTCTGGACCATGGTCTCTGAATTAACTGTTTCATTCTCCATCCTAATGCAGAATTCCACCATATTATGGTCACTCTTCCCCAAGGGGCCTCGCACAACGAGATTGCTAATTAATCCTCTCTCATTACACAACAGCCAGTCTAAGATGGCCTCCCCCCTAGTTGGTTCCTCGACATATTGGTCCAGAAAACCATCCCTTATGCACTCCAGGAAATCCTCCTCCACCGTATTGCTTCCAGTTTGGTTAGCCCAATCTATGTGCATATTAAAGTCACCGATTATAACTGCTGCACCTTTATTGCATGCACCCCTAATTTCCTGTTTGATGCCCTCCCCAACATCACTACTACTGTTTGGAGGTCTGTACACAACTCCCACTAACGTTTTTTGCCCTTTGGTATTCTGCAGCTCCACCCATATAGATTCCACATCATCCAAGCTAATGTCCTTCCTAACTATTGTATTAATCTCCTCTTTAACCAGCAATGCTACCCCACCTCCTTTTCCTTTTATTCTATCCTTCCTGAATGTTGAATAACCATGGATGTTGAGTTCCCAGCCCTGATCATCCTGGAGCCACGTCTCTGTAATCCCAATCACATCATATTTGTTAACATCTATTTGCATCTATTTCTGTTGACGTCGCTGTTTTGGGGCTACATTGATGGAAATCACAGTACGGATTAGGCGGTGGTCCATCCAGCAGTCGTCAGCTTCTGTCATGGTGCGTGTCATGCGGACATCCTTGCGGTCTCTCGCTTGGACGATGATGTAGTCGAGCAGATGCCAGTGCTTGGAGCGAGGGTGTTGCCATGAAGTATTGTACTCTCTGACGGAACAAGGTGTTGGTTATGACAAGACCATGTACTAAGCATTTCGTCAGGAGGAGGGTACTGTTGGGTTTGACTTTCCCTACCCCCTCTCTGCCGATCACACCTCCTCAGAAGTCTGTGTCCTTTCCAACTCTGGCTTTAAAGTCGCCGAGGAGGATCAGCTTGTCGGGTCAGGGATTGTTCCAGGCGAGAGTAGAATTCCTCTTTGGTCTTATCTGTAGCTTCCAATATTGGGGCTTACACACTGATGACTGTAGCACACTGGTTCCAGGCTCGGGTGAGCCGAAGGGGAAAAATAGAGTATGAGAGGGAGCTTGCCAGGAACATAAAAACTGACTGCAAAAGCTTCTATGGATATGTGAAGAGAAAAAGATCAGTGAAGACAAACATAGGTTGCAGTCAGATTCAGGTGAATTTATAATGGGGAACAAAGAAATGGCAGACCAGTTGAACAAATACTTTGGTTCTGTCTTCACGAAGGAAGACACAAATAACCTTCCGGAAGTACTAGGGCACTGAGGGTCTAGTGAGAAGGAGGAACTGAAGGATATTCTTATAAGGCGGGAAATTGTGTTCGGGAAATTGATGGGATTGAAGGCAGATAAATCCCCGGGGCCTGATAGTCTGCATCCCAGAGTACTTAAGGAAGTGGCCCTAGAAATAATGGATGCACTGGTGATCATTTTCCAACAGTCTATCAACTCTGAATCAATTGCTATGGACTGGAGGATAGTTAATGTAACACCACTTTTTAAAAAAGGAGGGAGAGAGAAAACGCGGAATTATGGATCGGTTAGCCTGACATCAGTAGTGGGGAAAATGTTGGAATCAATTATTAAAGATGAAATAACAGCGCATTTGGAAAGCAGTGATAGGATCGGTCCAAGTCAACATGGATTTATGAAAGGGAAATCATGCTTGACAAATCTTCGAGAATTTTTTGAGGATGTAACTAGTAGAGTGGACAATGGAGAATCAGTGGATGTGGTGTATTTGGACTTTCAAAAGGCTTTTGACAAGGTCTCACACAAGAGATTGGTGTGCAAAATTAAAGCACATAGTATTGGAGGCAATGTACTGAGTGGATTGAGAACTGGTTGGCAGACAGGAAGCAGAGAGTCGGGATAAACGGGTCCTTTTCAGAATGGCAGGCAGTGACTAGTGGGGTGCCACAGAGCTCAGTGCTGGGACCCAAGCGAGTTACAATATACATTAATGATTTAGATGAAGTCATTGAGTGTAATATCTCCAAGTTTGCAGATGACACTAAACTGAGTGGCGGTGTGAGCTGTGAGGAGGACGCTAAGAGGCTGCAGGGTGACTTGGATAGGTTAGGTGAGTGGGCAAATGCATGGCAGATGCAGTATAATGTGGATAAATGTGTTTTGGGGGCAAAAACACAAAGGCAGAATATTATCTGAATGGCGGCAGATTAGGAAAAGGGGAGATGCAACGAGACTTGGGTATCATAGCACATCAGTCATTGAAAGTTGGCATGTAGGTACAGCAGGCGGTGAAGAAGGCAAATGGGATGTTGGCCTTCATAGCTAGGGGTTTTGAGTATAGGAGCAGGGAGGTCTTACTGCAGTTGTACAGGGCCTTGGTGAGGCCTTCCTGGAATATTGTGTTCAGTTTTGGTCTCCTAATCTGAGGAAGGACGTTCTTGCTATTGAGGGAGTGCAGCGAAGGTTCACCAGACTGATACCCGGGATGGCTGGACTGACATATGAGGAGAGACTGGATCGACTGGCCTTTATTCACTGGAGTTTAGAAGGATGAGAGGGAATCTCATAGAAACATATCCATTTCTGACGGGACTGGACAGGTTAGATGCAGGAAGAGTGTTCCCAATGTTGGGGAAGCCCAGAACCAGGGGACACAGTAAGCCATTTAGTACCAAGATGTGGAGAAACTTCTTCACTCAGAGAGTTGTTAACCTGTGGAATTCCCTACCACAGAGAGTTGTTGATGCCAGTTCGTTGCATATATTCAAGAGGGAGTTAGATATGGCCCTTATGGCTAAAGGGATCAAGGGGTATGGAGAGAAAGCAGGAAAGGGGTACTGAGGTTGAATGATCAGCCATGATCTTATTGAATGGTGGTGCAGGCTCGAAGAGCCGAATGGCCTACTCCTGCATCTATTTTCTATGTTTCTATGTTTCTATTAAGGGTCATGAGGCGTTCGTTTATCCTGCAAAGGGAGTCTGAGACGCCCAACTAGTAATTTTTTATGGCAAACCCTACCCCATGGAGATGGCGTTCTTTTTCTGGATTACCTTTCCAAAAGAAGGTAACCACCAAGTTGCCAAAGAAGTAAAGCTGGTGGAGGTCCCATGCAATGAATGTCCACCCAATGGCATGGATGCCATTGGAAAATCCAGATTGCATAAATGAACGCATTGGAAATGGATATGAGTGGATATCAGTCCGAATCAACACCATAGCAGCAGCGAGTGCTTTAGTCTTTATCCTTGTACACACTGGATTCTCCAAACAGACCACCCTGATTTTGTCCATCAGTAACGAGGTGCAACAGGTTGTAACTATTGTATTTTTGCTGTTCCTTCCAAGTGCAGCCCACCTGCTCATTTTGTTGCGTTTTGGTTTCATAAACTATGTGTACTAAATGTAGTGGATACAAGTTAATTTGTTTGACTACAGTTGCTTATAATGATTGTTGTTAGTCTTTATTAGCAGTGTGCTTCATAACATCCCGAAAGGAATGTAAAGAGCTATGCATTATTTGGGAGTGTTTCTGATTTTTGGCAGGTTCTCACAGGCTGACTGCAGCAGATAGGATCAAGACATGTTATTCACCGTGTGCAACAGTGGAAAGTGGGAGTGGGATGGTGGGGCGGGGGACTTGAGTGTTTAATCATGTGTGGAATGGTGACAGGAAGTGTTCTCAGCATGTCTGGTTTGGGTTGGGATTGAGGCCACGAGTGAGGGGGCTGTATGGAGTGGGATCTCTGGAAGGGGGCCCAAATATTTTAATGCCATTCCAGTTTGCGACAGAACCAACTCAAATTGGCAGGTGTTCTACAGGTGTTTAGTCCACATCTTTACCGTTGCTGTATTGCTTGCCAATCCTGGTTCATAGTGTAATGTACACACCTATGAGCATGCTCACAGGTTTGTAGAGCTGTTGTCCGCGAGGAAATCCCCTCCGTGCCTTTCACTTTTGCGCGGAGGGGATTCCTGTACGGGCTGCTCTTGCATACTCTCCATCTTGCTATCCTCGTCTGCCGTCCGGACACGCCATGGCACAGATCTTGCCGTCCGGAGGAGGCGGGGGTCCCCAATGGAGTGCACTTTACACGGGAGTCCTCCCTCTATTTATTGGGCCTTGGCCTGGAGCGTGCTGCATGGAGCAGTCCCGTGCAATAAGTTTTTAAGTCGGTTCACGGGCTCCCAGGCCGCCTGCAATTTCTGCGGTCTGGAAGATGTCGTGTTCCATGTTTTTTATGGAATGTAGGAGGTTGCAACTCCTATTCCATTATTTGAAGGGGCCTCTCCTCAAATTCTGGTTGCACTTCAGTCCCACACTCCTGATCTTTGGGCACCCTGTGCAGAGGGGAGCGGGCAGGTCGGAAGGCCTCCTCGTAGGACTGCTCCTGGGCACGGCCAAGGGGGCCATCAACCGGTCCAGGCAGCGAGCGGTCAATAGGGTTGTTCAGCCTGACTGCCTGCCTCTCTTCCGTGCAACCAAATTTTAATTTGGCAGTCGGGCTGAACGACCCCCTAGACCGCCCGGCAACCAAATTTTAATTTGATTTTAATGTCTAAAGTTTCATTTGTTTAAGTTGTTGGTTTTAGTGCCCTCCCCCACCCCCGCCCCTCCTCCCCCCACTTTTAGCCAGGGGGCACTTGTATAATTTGTGTTTTAGTGCCCTCAAAAAAAAACCAAAAATCAAAAAAAAAACAAGGGGGCACTTGTTTGAAAATGTTTGGTGCCCCCCCAACCCCTCCCCCCCTGCCCTCTTTAATCAGGTGGCACGATCTATTTATTGTTTTCTACAAAAATAGTTGTAGACCTGTTGCCTGACTCTCTTCCACGGTTACATCCAAGCACGCGATGTCCACCGGTACGCTCACGGCCTTCTGCGAGAGGTGGACAGCGGAGGGGCTGAAGTGCATCATCACCCCCAGCATCCAAATTTTAATTTGATGTTTGTCTAAAGTTTAATTTGTCTATTGTGTCGGTTTTAGTGTCCCCCCCCCCCCACCACCACCTTTTTAGCCAGGAGGCTCTTGTATAATTTGTGTTTTTACTGCCCTAAAAACCCCCCCAAAAAACAAAACAAAAGGGCACTTGAAAAGTTTTTGGAGTGTGCCCCCCGCCCCCCCCCCCTTTAATCAGGGGGCACTTAATTTAATTGATGACAACTAAAATAATTTTAGAGCTGTTGCCTGCCCCTGGGCGATCCAGGCAGCGGGCGGTCGAGGGGTTCATTCAGCCCGACTGCCTGCCTCTCTTCCGTGGTTACAACCAAGCCAGGCTGTTCCTGGAGATGGAGCACGTGGTGTCCACCGGTACGCTCGCAGCCTTCCGCGAGAGGTGGGCGCCGGAGGGACTTTAATCAGGGGGCACTTGATTATTGTTCCACTTAAAATAGTTGTAGAGCTGTTGCATTGTGAGTGGCTTAGCCTTGTGGTGTACCGTTGTGAGCCGAGTGGATGAACTGGTAATGTATGGTGTTATGGTTAAACCTTTGTTAATAAACCAACTAGTTCTTAATAGCAATGTGTTACTATGGATCCTTAAGCAAAGAACCCATGAAGCCAATACATTACACCTGGTGAATGGAAGCTTTGTTCTAGTGCGTGAGACAAACACCCACTAAGGACCAAAGCCTCGGAATACATTTATTCTGCGACTCACAACAACTGCCATTTAAAAGACGCCTTCATCTTCACTCCTGCTCCAGATTAAAGCCCAGGCCTTCTCAGGCACAGTTCAGAGCGTTCAAACAGTGGTGAAGTTCCTCGTTCAATCAATTGCCCTGGTTCCTCTTCATTACCTCGCTCTCAAAATAACAAGAGATTATGTCAATGTGAACATCTGTCAATCAGGTGTACCAGAACTAGTACGTACCAGGTAACCAACATGTGGCAATCTTTTCTGGGACTTGTGTAAACTAAACATTCAGCTTCAGAGGATGCCTTTTTAAATATCAAACGCTTGCAAAGAATTGTGATTCTTGCTAAAATCCTTATGTTTTGTTCTAATTCATTTTGGTTCAGCTTTTATTTGAAGAGTGAGCACTGATGATATTGCAGATACTAATTTGAAGGAATTTGCGAGTCTGACTATACAAAAAAGCTAAATTAACATCAACAGATTTTTTTTAATTCCAAAATATACTTTATTCATATAAAAAATTTGTACAGTACATTCAAAAGCAGTTCAGTACGTTTAGCTGCGGTCAGCAATCCCACACACTACATTTAGGTGCTGACGGCAGTTCCGTTCGATACATTTCCTTGCTTTTCATTTCAAGTACAATTTGGTACAATACGGGATACCTTGTCGTACATTCAACAAAATTACATTACATGTGTCACTATACATTACACGGAATGGGTGACGGTACATTTACATTTTTTTTTCTTTTCAACGTGCATTACGAAACAGACCTTGCATTGTACATGGCACTACATAGATGTTTACAGATCATGGTGCTCCATGTACACAAAAAAGAAGTTACAAGTACGGCCCGAGGGGAGTTTTGTGCTGATTCCTGCCCCCGGGTTTACCGAGGCAGAAGGGCTTTAAACTGTGGCCCTTCCCCACCGTGCCTTTGCGGCGGCTGCACCAATTTTAAGTGCGTCCCTCAGCACGTAATCCTGGATCTTGGATTGCGCCAGTCTGCAACACGCAGACGTGGACATCTCCTTGCTCTGGAAGACCAGCAAGTTTCGGCAAGACCAAAGAGCGTCTTTGACCGAGTTCATGGCCCTCCAGCAGCAGGTGATATCTGTCTGGGTGTGTGTCCCTGGGAACAGCCCATAGAGCACAGAGTCTTGTGTTACGGAGCTGCTTGGGATGAACCTCGACAGCAACCACTGCATCTCTTTCCAAACCTGCCTTGCGAAGGCGCAATTTTGAAGGAGATGGGTGACAGTCTCATCCGCCCCGCAGCCGACTCGGGGGCACCGTGCCATGTTGCTGAGACGTCGGCTGTGCATGAAGGCTCTGACGGGTAAGGCCCTCCTCACCGCCAACCAAGCTACATCTTGGTGCTTGTGTGAAAGCTCTGGCAATGAGACGTTCTGCCAAACGAGTTCGACAGTCCGCTCAGGGAACCACCTGACAGGGTCCACCCTCTCCTTCTTTCGTAGGGCGTCCAGGATGTTACGTGCTGACCACTGTTTTATGGCCTTGTGGTCAACATCAACAGAGCTGCAGCAATTAACCTAATGCTGCTTCAACATAGATTGCCGTGGATAAATTTTCGTCTGTTCTCCACTGTTTGGGGAGATCCACTTTATACTCAGGCTGACCTTTCCACTAGAATTAGCAAACAATGGAAAATATCTGTCTATTTTACATTAATGTTGAAGGTTTAGCGACTCTTTCAAACCAGTATTCCTCAAACTATCCATAAAGAAAGAAAACAAAACAGTATTAAATGTTGATCATAAATACTGGTTTTTGAAGAGAAAACAGTTCCTGATGAAATCTTAAAGTTGTGACTGTTGCTAATATTTCATTGCCAGTAATAGTCACCAAATAACAATTGACACTGAAATATATGTATTTCTATTATGTACCGAATTCACTGGTACATTTTATAACTCAATGTTAAAATTCCAGGAAAGCTCAGTGCTAGCCTCATCTGAAACTTCTTTTGTCACTTTCCCAGATGGCCTTCAAAGCAGTTTGCATTGTAGTAGCTGATATATCTGCTGCTGCATAAATTTGTACAAATAAGGGTTTTGTATTTTGAGACGTTAAACCAAGGCTCTGTCTGCTCTCCCAGATGCACATAAAATATCCCAAGGCACTATTTCACAGAAGATTTCTCCCTGGTATCCTGGCTAATATTATCCCACATCCAGCATAATGTGAACAGATTATCTGGTTATTATCACATTGCTGTTTGTGGAGACTTGCTGTGTGTAAATTGGTGTCCGCATTAACCTACATTAACAAGTAATTCATTGGCTGTGAAGTGCTTTGGGACGTCCGAAAGACAGGAAAGGTGCTATAAAAATGCAAGTTATTTCTTTCTTAAACATCCAGCTTAAGTTTAACATCACATCCAAAAGACAGCCTCTCAGACAATGCAGCACTCCATCAGGACTGTACTGAAATTACGTGCTGAAGTTCTGGGCCGGAATTTTCTGGGCAGGTCGGGTGCGGGCGGTCGGTGTGGGAGGTTGGGACAATGTTCCCCATTTCATGAAGCTCCTCAGAGCGACTTTCCCTTAATGGCGCCTATTAAAAAAGCCCTACGCATTACCCTGTTAAATGGTGCGGATCTGGTGATGTTATCAATGACTCATTTTCAGCTGGGATATTTAAAGGAGCCTTGGCCACATTGCATTTGAAGGTTCATCTAGGATTCTGCAGGCACTTACAGACCCAATCCACATCCGGACCGGGGTCAAACAGGGCTGCGTCATCACCCCAACCCTCTTCTCCATCTTCTTCAGTGCCATGCTCCACCTCACAGTCAACAAGCTCCCCGCTGGAATGGAACTAAAGTACAGATCCAGTGGGAAGCTGTTTAACCTTCGCCTATTAAAACCTCCAGGCCAGGTCCAAGATCACCCCAATCTCTGTCGTTCAGTTACAGTACGCGGACGACGCCTGCGTCTGCGCACATTCTGAGGCTGAACTCCAGGATATAATCAACGTATTTACTGAGGCATACGAAAGCATGCACCTTACGCTAAACATCCGAAAGACAAAGGTCCTCCACCAGCCTGTCCTCGCCGCACAGCACTGCCCCCAGTCATCATGTAAGGGGTTTTCAGGGAGTGTTGTTGTGCCTTGGGTGTCTCTCTCTGGGCTTCTGCCCTCACAGCTTATGCCTGGCCTGTGAGGTACCCTGAGTGCTGCAGGAGCACCCCTGGAGAGACTGTGTCCACAGCTTATGAAGGGGGTTTTGAGACTCGTGCGTCCCCACAGCTTATGCCTAGCCTGTGAGGTACCTGTGAGTGTCAAACACTCCTTACCCCTTCTTCCCTAGCCTGTGACACACAGTTGAGGGTTTTCGAGGTGCTCCTAGCTTCCCTTACACTGTTCTGACATAAGACTCACGATCAGGAATGTAATACAATATAACTGAGACAAGGTGATTCCAAGAGGAACTTTAGGCTTCCAATTTATTTGACAAGGTGTATCTCAACAAACAGCAATACACCAACAAAACAATCCCCCTAAATCCCACGAAACAGACACAACGAAAATCTTTACACAAGTTTAGCAGTACAATGCCCAACCTCCCACCTTTCCTGGCCTAACTGAGTTGGGAGTTCCGGGGACCAGAGGTTATACTCACTAATGTGCCTTCTGCAGTTTGGTGGTTTGTTTCTTCTATCTTCGGTGTCTTCGGACACTGGTTTTCCTTCAGTGTCAAGAGGCTTGCTGGTTGTTGGATCACTAGGGCAGGGAACCACACACACTACGTCAGAAACCCATTTTTATAGCCAGATTATCCAGTCCGTCTCTCCTGCTGAAATCAATTATTCCCATTGGTGGGCTTTGTGATTTTGAAAAATGCAGCAGTTTTAGATTATTGCGGGTTTTTTCCGCTGATGTTAACCTACTCAAGGTTTGAATGGGTATTGATTGCGTTGGCCTCCTGTAGCCATTGTGTAGGCCCTTGGGTTGTTTTGGGTTCCCTGGTTTCTGAAGGTCTGCATAATTTTCCTCCAATTCAGGTTTTCTAACCTACTCAAGGTTTGAGTAGGTGTTAATTGGGTTGGCCTCCTGTAGCCATTGTGTAGGCCCTTGATTTGTTTTGGGTACCCTAGTTTTCAAAAGGTCTGCATAATTTCCTTCCATAGTGTAAACATGGGGAAGACAATAGCCCGATAATGGCTATGGGTCAGTCCCACAGTTTTCGAGCAAGTGCTCTCCCATTGGCTTGAAAGCCACATGCTTCAGGCTGACTCTGTCCCACCATTGGCCCTCCGGTGTCCTCCCCCGTCCAATCACTGCTCTGCCAAGGTCAAACCGTATTGGTTTCAATTCACAGCACAGACTGATCCCACAGCCCTTTTCCTTCTGGGTAAAATGAGGGGGTTTTCGTCCTCCCCTACAATCAAGATCCTCGATGCGGCCCTTGACATCATGGACCATTTCCCATACCTCGGGAGCCTCTTATCAACAAAAGCATAGAAACATAGAAACATAGAAAATAGGTGCAGGAGTCGGCCATTCGGCCCTTCGAGCCTGCACCGCCATTCAATGAGTTCATGGCTGAACATGCAACTTCAGTACCCCATTCCTGCTTTCTCGTCATACCCCTTGATCCCCCTCGTAGTAAGGACTACATCTAACTCCTTTTTGAATATATTTAGTGAATTGGCTTCAACAACTTTCTGTGGTAGAGAATTCCACAGGTTCACCACTCTCTGGGTGAAGAGGTTTCTCCTCATCTTGGTCCTAAATGGCTTACCCCTTATCCTTAGACTGTGACCCCTGGTTCTGGACTTCCCCAACATTAATAAGAACATAAGAACATAAGAACATAAGAACTAGGAACAGGAGTAGGCCATCTAGCCCCTCAAGCCTGCTCCACCACCCAACAAGATCATGGCTGATCTGGCCGTGGACTCAGCTCCACTTACCCGCCCGCTCCCCGTAACCCTTAGTTCCCTTATTGGTTAAAAATCTATCTATCTGTGATTTGTATATATTCAATGAGCTAGCCTCAACTGATTCCTTGGGCAGAGAATTCCACAGATTCACAACCCTCTGGGAGAAGAAATTCCTTCTCAACTCGGTTTTAAATTGGCTCCCCCGTATTTTGAGGCTGTGCCCCCTAGTTCTAGTCTCAACGACCAGTATAAACAACCTCTCTGCCTCTATCTTGTCTATCCCCTTCATTATTTTAAAAGCAGACATTGATGAGGAGATTCAACACCGCCTCCAGTCCGGCTTCAGTGCGCAAGTGCAGTCTTCAGCCACCTGAGGAAAAGAGTGTTCAAAGACCAGGCCCTCAAATCTACTTCCAAGCTTATGGTCTACAGGGCTGTAGTAATACCCGCCCTCCTGCATGGCTCAGAGACATGAACCATGTACAGTGGACACCTCAAATCGCTGGAGATATATCACCGACGATGTCTCCGCAAGATCCTACAAATCCCCTGGGAGGACAGGCGTGCCAACATCAGCGTCCTCATCCAGGCTAACATCCCCAGCATTGAAGCACTGACCACACTCGATCAGCTCCGCTGGGCAGGCCACATAGTTTGCATACCAGACTCCCAAAGCAAGTGCTCTATGCGGGGTTCCTTCAAGGCAAATGAGCCAAAGGTGGGCAGTGGAAACGTTACAAGGACACCGTCAAAGCCTACCTGATAAAGTGCGACAACCCCACTAACACCTGGGAGTCCCTGGCCAAAGAGCGCCCTCAGTGGAGAAAGTGCATCCGGGAAGGCGCTGTGCACCTCGAGTCTCAACGCCGAGAGCATGCAGAAATCAAGAGCAGGCAGTGGAAAGAGCGTGCAGCAAACCAGTCCCACCCACCCCTTCCCTCAACGGCTATCTGTCCCACCTGTGACAGAGTCTGCAGCTCTCGTATTGGACTGTTCAGTCACCAAAGAACTCACTTCAGGAGTGGAAGCAAGTCTTCCTCGATTCCAAAGGACTGCCCATGATGATGATTGTTATGAATGCATGCCTACAATGTTATGATGTACTGTAACACTGAATAAACCTTCACCCTGTGTACACTTTACCTGTACATCAGAGGGTGCTGCTGCTGGAGACCTAAGGGTCACCTGCACACTTCAGGTAACCCAGTATAAAAGGGAGCTCACCTCTTGGTGTCCTCACTCTAGGAGCTGCAATAAAGGAGTACAGTCTTCACAGTTTAAGTACCATACCCCTACCTAGGAGTCATTAACAGAGTGCCTAAATATACAATAATGATGATAACTGGCACATTGGAATGTTGCAAATCCTTGGAAACATGACTGCACAGAGGCAGAGGGCAGCACCCAGGTTCTCAGATGACTCTGTAGATGGAGTGAGAGAATGCAGGGAGGTCCTCTTCCCTTCTGATGGGCGGAAGAGACCTCCTCAGGTGAGCAAACGAGCTGGTTGGAGATTGCAGAGGAGGTGAAAGGCAGGGATGTTGTCAGGAGGACCTGGGTGCAGTGCCGAAAATATTTCAATGATCTCATTGGGCCACACTCAACTTCATCCTGCTGTTCCCCTCATCACATCCCCGTCACTCTGCCTTCCTAAGCCTACTCCTGAACATCTTATTTTAACCAATAAGGGAATTAAGGGTTACGGGGAGCGGGCGGGTAAGTGGAGCTGAGTCCACGGCCAGATCAGCCATGATCTTGTTGAATGGCGGAGCAGGCTCGAGGGGCTAAATGGCCTACTCCTGTTCCTAATTCTTATGTTCTTATATTATCATTACTCACACCAACTTATCTTGCACCTCCACCCATCCCTCTCTCTCTATCTACATTATCACATCCCCATCTCACTAGCCACCCCTCACACTCATCCTCATCCTAGTCCAATCATTCCAACTAACAACACACAAGTAGGCCACTTGGCTTTGGCACCCCACTCCACAATATTCATTCTCTAAAGATGTAACTCATCCATTCCTTACACTCATTCCATCACTCTCACTCAAACTTCTCTTCTTTCCCTCCTCGCAGGCGAAGAGAGCCCACAATAAGCGAGAGAGGCAGATAACCGGAAGTGGCCCTCCATCATTGGCCACCCTAACAGCAGCAGGGAAGATCACCCTAGAAGTGTTAGGAATCACAGAGCAGCTGGAGGTGGGAGATGGAGAGAGGGGGATATCTCAGCAACCTGGTGACAGAATTACATGTCATGCAGCCACAAGGCATACAGCAATCACTCACACGGGGACTGATGTCAGTAGCCAGTGAATGTTCATTCAGTGCATAATGGTCTCGTTAACTATTCTTGATATAACATTTCTAAATTATGTCTTTACTCTCCCACAGTTCCATCAAGAGCCCATCCTGCCCCCACTGTCCAGGAGAAAGATGACTCCTCAGAGGAGCCTCCAGCATCTGAGGGCGCACCATCACCAGACCTAAGCGCACCCAGAACCAGCACAGATATGCAGACCTCGGTGAGTCCTACGCGAGTTAGAGTAGTGTTGTCACCTGGTGTATCACAACTCACAAGTGAGCAAGAGCAGATGTTGGAGACAGGGCAGCAGTGAAGACTCCTCGCCGGAGGACACAGGAAACTCCCAGCTCTGCTTAGCTGCATGCAGACGCTGAGCCTGGGGGGCGATCCTGGAGGAGCAGCAAGAAGTGCAGGGGGCTTTGACAGGTTTTGCAACCGTGATGTCAGCAACTGTGCAGAGAATGGAGGAGTCCATCTCCAACATGGGCATCACTGTGTCGCAGGCGATGGCAACTGTAGGCTCTTCCACGGAAAGGATGGCCACCTGCATGGAGCAGCAATGCAGCACTCACTGGAGTACATGTTATCTATGGAGAACAGATGGTGGAGGCTTAAAGACCTCCTCTCTAGGAGGGATGTCAATGTAGACATAGGTCCTCATGGCCCCACTGATGTGCAGCAAGGTGCTCTCCAGCTCCTTGCCAGCTGGGAAATGTGGGTGGCCCATAGAGGGAAGATGGTGAGAGGGGACATGGAAGTGGGGGCTCCACTCAAAGCGCTCACACTTCTCCTCCATTGCCTCCCCCTCAGTCAGAGCCCCAGATGCCTCCTCGAATCGCGATGGCCAAGTCTGCCTCTGCACAGTTGCAGGAGGAGCAGACTTTGTCGGGGCCATCAGAGGCTCCAAAACCCAGAGGACGTCCGCCAAAAGTGTCTATGCAATCGCAGCAGGGAACTGAGCAGGCTGCCTCTGCTGAAGCCACAGAGGTTGCACCCCATAGAAGCACACATACGAGAAAGATGAATCACAAGTAGATGCACAAGGATGAGCACTTGGGTGTTTTAATATCTCTTTGAGCTAAGCTTCCATTAGTTTGATGTCATATATTAAATATTTATTTTCACCACTTTCCGGTCATGGCAAATTTTGTCTGCAACTTTGGAAGTGGCTTAGTGAGTTGGAGTGAATGGTGAGACATAACGGTACCCCCAGCAATGGTGGTCAGTATGAAAGGAATGGCCTGGTCATTGTCGGGATGCTGTGGGGTGGTGAGAATCTGGCGCAGCATGTGACAGCCATATGGGTGTAGTGCCTGAAGTTAAGTAAATCGGGCCATGATCAGCCCATCCCTGGCCTCCCAGGCAGCAAAGTGCTCAGGTGCTGGTGGGATCTGAACCGCAGGTTTCTCCAGCTCCTCATCCTCGTCTTCCAGCTGATGCTCTTCCTCCTCCGCTGAAGAGCCTGCGCGCTCAGAGCCTTGCTCCTCATGCAGCACTAATCCTCGCTGACAGAGGCAAGAGTGCTACCAACCCGAGCCATGGCAGTGTAAAAGTTCCTTTACTGTTAATAAAATCTCACGCAAGGAATTCTGTGTTGCATAGAAACATAGAAAATAGGCGCAGGAGAAGGCCATTCGGCCCTTCGAGCCTGCACTGCCATTCAATAAGATCATGGCTGATCATGCACTTCAGTACCCCATTCCTGCTTTCTCTCCATACCCCTTGTACCCTTTAGCCATAAGGGACACATCTAACTCCCTTTTAAATATATCTAACGAACTGGCCTCAACAACTTTCTGTGGTAGAGAATTCCACAGGTTCACAACTCTCTGAGTGAAGAAGTTTCTCCTCATCTCGGTCCTAAATGGCTTACCCCTTATCCTTAGACTGTGACCCCTGGTTCTGGACTTCCCCAACATCGGGAACATTCTTCCTGCATTGAGCAGCAGTGCAGTATCACTGTCCTGCACATCACTGTGCTCTGCTATTTTAACAAGACAAGTAAGTTGTTTTGGAAGACAAGACACAAAAATAGCCCTTTAGCTGCATACAAAGGTTTCTAAATGAACAGATGCGCTGACCACATTCTGAAACTGTAGTCTAATGGAATGGTAAAACCACATCGATCTGAAATGATGGGCTTGCCATTACAAAAGTGGAAATATTTGTAATCCAAACAAAATGATTGCTGACACTAACTATAGGAAAGGCTTAACCGAAGCAGTAAATATAATTAGTCATCCCACTGAGGAACTCACTTCATTTTATAATTCCCTGCACTAAAAATCCAAACTGCATTGATACATTGACGAGGTCCCAGTACACTTTTTAAAACAAATAAATAAATATCTGCAGTCCCTCAGGATGTAATAGCAGCCAAACATGGGAGTACACACACGGCATGATAAATAAAAGAAAGACTTGTATTTATATAGCTCCTTTCACGACCACTGGACATTCCAAAGCGCTTTACAGCCAATGAAGTACTTTTTGAAGTGTAGTCACTGTCGTAATGTAGGAAACGTGGCATTCAATTTGTGCACAGCAAGCTCCCACAAACAGCAATGTGATAATGTCCAAATAGTCTGTTTTAGTGATGTTGACTGAAGGATAAATATTGGCCAGGACATCGGGGGTAACTCCCCTGCTCTTCTTCGAAATAGTGCCATGGGATCTTTTACATCCACCTGAGAGAGCAGACGGGGTCTCGGTTTAACATCTCATCCGAAAGACAGCACTTCTGACAGTGCAGCACTCCCTCAGCACTGCACTGGAGTGTCAGCCTAGATTTTTGTGTTCAAGGTTCTGGAATGGGACTTGAACCCACAACCTTCCGTCTCAGAGGAATAAGAATAGTTATTTGTTGCAGACTAGGACAGTCCCAGGTTTGGCCTCCAGCCTGTGCAGCATTAGTTGATCTTAGTTGAGGTGGTCTGCGATTAAAAACTCTAAACTTGGGTTTTGGAACGTAGGAATGAGTAGACGAATAAAGACTAAGGTCCATCTCGTTCACCTTCTACCAGTGACATGATACAATAATAATAGAGTTGTTCACTAATCATAGCGATTAATCTCTATCAATCGGTTTACAACAGACCCAGACATGATGCAAGGAAAGCCCCCAATGCTGGAGAGCTTTGGGAACCATAGCTATTTGGTGGCATGACACTCTCTAGGGTGGAAATTGGATGCAAAGTGAATGAAATTTTCAAGTTCAGGGTGAGAGCAGGAAAAGGCACCGATACAGTCATCAATGTACTGGAAAAAGAGGTGAGGGAGTGTACCCAAGAACAAAGAATGTTCCACATATCCCACGAGAAGGCAGGCATAGCTAGGACCCATGCGGGTTCCCATAGCAACACCTTTAATTTGGAAGAAGTGAGTAGAGTTAAAGGAGTTGTTGTTCAATGTGAGAACAAGTTCAGCCAGGTGGAGGAGAGTGGTGGTGCATGGAGACTGGTTGGGCCTCTGCTCGAGGAAGAAGCGGTGCGCCCTTGGGGGGGATGGAAGTGTAGAGGGATTGGACCGTCCATGATGAAAAGGAGATGGTTGGGGCCGGGAAACTGCAAACCGGTGAAGTGACGGAGGGCGTCGGAGGAGTCGCGGATGTAGGTGGGAAGAGAGTGGACAAGGGGAGAAAAAATAGAGTTGAGATAGGAAGAAATAAGTTCAGTGGGGTAAGAACAGGCTGAAATGATGGGTCTACTGGGGCAGTCCTGTTTGTGGAATTTAGGAAGGAGGTAGAAGCAGGCCATGCGGGGTTGGGGAACTATGAGGTTGGTGGCTGTGGAGGCAAGAACATAACACTTAGGAGCAGGAATAGGCCATGCAGCCCCTTGAGCCTGTTCTGCCATTCAATAAGATCATGGCTAATATTCGATCTCAACTCTGCTTTTCCGCCCAATCCCCATATCCCTTGATTCCCCTAGAGTCCAAAAATCACAGCCATGAATGCACTCAATGATTCAGAATGCTAAAGATTCACAACCTCCTCATCTCAGTCTTAAATGGCCGACCCCTTATCCTGAGACTATGCCCCTTAGTTCTAGACTCTCCAGCCAGGTCTCAGAATCTACCCTGTCAATCCCCTTCAGAATCTTATATGTTTCAATGAGATCACCTCTCATTCTTCTAAACTCCAGAAAATATAGGCCCAATCTACGTAATCTCTAACGTCAAGTGGTAATGTTTCTAATTTGCATTTGTTTGTTAATATTTTATTGGGTAGTTTCTTCAAAAGTAACACAACTTAACTGATATAAAAATATCAATCTTTATTCATGCATTGCCTAGTTATGCATATTTTCATGCTCAACAGATTATAATTAATCTATTATTAAATTCACCCTTGAAACTTCAATTGCCTTTGGAAATAAAATCTTTGATGTGATAAAATAATTTCTGTTACTTTTGATTAGATTGATGAAAATGGATCAACAAAATGAAAGAAAGACTTGCATTTATATAGAATCTTTCATGACTTCAGGACAACCAAAGCACTTAATATCCATAAAATACATTGCAAGTGTAGTCGCCATTGTCATGTAGAAAACGCAGCAGCCAATTTGCACATAGCAAGCTCCCACAAACAGTAACGAGATAAATGACCAGATCATCTGTTTTAGTTGTTGGTTGAGAGATAAATGTTGTTCAACAGAACTCCCCTGCGAGGAGAACTTCTACGAAATAGTGCCATGGGATCTTTTACGTTCAACTGAGAAGCCAGACGGGCCTTGGTTTAACATTGCATCTGAAAGATGGTTAACCAGGCATTAGCAGTTCAAAAAGATGCCGGGCTGGCCAAAGGCCTTGGGGGAGACATTCGGTCACGCCTCTGTTGTGGCGTTGTCCCGGGAAGAGCGGTACATTTTGCACCGGCAAATGATTTGCATCTGCCACTGCAAAATTCATCAGCTGGGTCCGGAATTTAAAGCACAGCACTACGGGAGGCGTACTGCGCCTCTTTCAGGGCGCTAGACCGGCTGAGCAATTGAATGAGATATGAGAAGGTCCCACACAAGAGATTGGTGAACAAGATCAAGGCACATGGTATTGGGGGTAATGTACTAGCGTGGATAGAAAATTGGTTGGCAGGCAGGAAGCAGAGAGTCGGGACAAACGGGTCCTTTTCGGAATGGGATGCAGTGACTAGTGGAGTACCGCAGGGCTCAGTGCTGGCACCCCAGCTCTTCACAATATACATTAATGATTTGGATGAAGGAATTGGGTGTAATATCTCCAAGTTTGCAGATAACACTAAACTGGGTGGCGATGTGAGCTGTGAGGAGGATGCTAAGAGGCTGCAGGATGATTTGGACAGGTTAGGTGAGTGGGCAAATGCATGGCAGATGCAGTATAATGTGGATAAATGTGAGGTTATCCACTTTGGGGGCAAAAACACGAAGGCAGAATATTATCTGAATGGCGGCAGATTAGGGAAAGGGGAGGTGCAATGAGACCTGGGTGTCATGGTCCATCAGTCACTGAAAGTTGGCATGCAGGTACAGCAGGCGGTAAAGAAGGCAAATGGCATGTTGGCCTTCATAGCTAGGGGATTTGAGTATAGGAGCAGGGAGGTCTTACTGCAATTGTACAGGGCCTTGGTGAGGCCTCACCTGGAATATTGTGTTCAGTTTTGGTCTCCTAATCTGAGGAAGGACGTTCTTGCTATTGAGGGAGTGCAGCGAAGATTCATCAGACTGAGTCCAGGGATGGCTGGACGGACAAATGAGGAGAGACTGGATCAACTGGGCCTTTATACACTGGAGTTTAGAAGGATGAGAGGGGATCTCATAGAAACGTATAAGATCCTGATGGGACGGGACAGGTTAGATGCGGTAAGAATGTTCCCGATGTTGGAGAAGTCCAGAACCAGGGGACATAGTCTTAGGATAAGGGGTAGGCCATATCGGGCTGAGCTGAGGAGAAACTTCTTCACTCAGAGAGTTGTTAACCTGTGGAATTCCCTGCCGCAGAGAGTCCTTGATGCCAGTTCATTGGATATATTCAAGAGGGAGTTAGATATGGCCCTTACGGCTAAGGGATCAAGGGGTATGGAGAGAAAGCGGGAAAGGGGTACTGAGGTGAATGATCAGCCACGATCATGTTGAATGGTGGTGCAGGCTCGAAGGGCCAAATGGCCTATTTTCTATGTGTTTATGTTTCTATGAAAATCACAAGCTAAACAGACGGCCTCAGAGTGCCCAAACAGAGGCTTCCGTGGAGGAAAAAAAACTGGGAAAAAAAACACCAAAAACATTCCCAATTCATTACTGTCACACCCCTACACATAAATCGTAAAAAGAGAAAAAAGAAAAACAATCACACTTACCTGAGGTAGACATTTGTTCAATCACTTTGACCGGAACTCCAGTTTTCACAGGCGTTCCCCCCAGGGTGCGATACAGGGCACTGCAGAGTGGGCGCGATCAAATATCAAGCCAGTGTCGCAACCAGAGGCGTTGCACACCGGTTCGCCTTTCCCGGGTGGCACTGCTCCGCCACCCCACCCCTGCAAAACCGGCACCGAATGTCCCAGCGGGACACTGAAAGTTGTCTCCGCAAGATCCTACAAATCTCCTGGAAGGACAGACGCACAAACATTAGCGTCCTCGTCCAGGCCAACATCCCCAGCATTGAAGCACTGACCACACTTGATCAGCTCCGCTGGGCGGGCCACATAGTTCGCATGCCAGACACGAGACTCCCAAAGCAAGCGCTCTACTTGGAACCCGCCCACGGCAAACGAGCCAAAGGTGGGCAGAGGAAACGTTACAAGGATACCCTCAAAGCCTCCCTGGTAAAGTGCAACATCCCCACTGACACTTGGGAGTCTCTGGCAAAAGGCTGCCCTAAATGGAGGAAGTGCATCATGGAGGACACTGAGCTCCTTGAGTCTCGTTGCCGAGAGCATGCAGAAATCAAGCGCGGGCAGCAGAAGGAGCGTGTGGCAAACCAGGCTCCCTGCCCACCCTTTCCTTCAATGACTATCTGTCCCACCTGTGACAGAGACTGTGGTTCTTGTATTGGACTGTTCAGCCACCTAAGAACTCATGCTAAGAGTGGAAGCAAGTCTTCCTCGATTCCGAGGGACTGCCTATGATGATGAAGAGGGGCAGCAAAAGTCGAAAATCCATCCCTTAATTTGATTGGATTCTGATTACAGCCAATGGCTGGCCACCTCCTTACAAAACAAATAACTATGTCTACAGCAACAACAACAACATGCATTTATATAGTGCCTTTAACGTAGTAAACCATCCCAAGGCACTTCACAGGAGCGTTATTTAACGAACTTTGACACCGAGCCACATAAGGAGATATTAGGGCAGGTGACCAAAAGGTTGGTCAAAGAGATAAGAGTTTTAAGGAGCGTGTTGAAGGTGGAGAGAGAGGGCGAGAAGCAGAAAGGTTTAAGGAATGAATTCCAGATCTTAGGGACAGGGCAGCTGAAGGCACGGCCGCCAATGGTGGAGCGAAAAAAAATCAGGGATTCACAAAAGGCATTGGAGGAGTGCAGGGATCTCACAGGTATCTAGACAATATCCAATTTTGTCTTTTTCTCTTTGAAAAATATTGTTACCCAAAGCCAGTCTTTAGGTCACTAGGGCCTGTCTATTCAAAAAATATATCACACATTTTTCCTGTTTGAGGCATGGCAAAGCTCTGCTGTAATCACATACTTCTATAGGCTCCCTCTCTGTGGCCGAGTTTTGACACTAAACAGACCCCATTTTTCTAATCTAGCCTCATTGCTCAATCCTCTGATACTGAGGATTGATTAGCCTTGTGGCTCTTCTCTGAACTAGCTCCAGGGCCTGAATGTTCCTCTCATTCCTCGGTTACAAAACCAGGCCACAATGCTCAAGGTGCAGTCAGGCCAGAGTACTATATCGTTTTAGCATAAACCCCCTCTGACTTGTATCCTGTTGATCTGGTAAAAAGGTTCAGTATTCTGTTTATTCAGTTTATTTTGTGAATTAAGTCTGCCTGTTTCAGAATCTACACTGTTTGGCGAGTATAATGCCTTTTTTTTTCCCGTATGTTCATCGTGACTGGGTCAAATTCCTGAAACCTCCTACCTAACAGCGCTGTGGGAGCACCATCGCCACGCAGACAGCTGCCATTGCTTTGCACAGAATGCCTACTGCCACCTTTCCAGAGCAACGAGAAACTGGCAACAAATGCAGCTTTGCCAGCGACAGCCACATCCTCCAAATAAAATGTTGAACAGACTTGCAGATTTGAATGTGGTCTCCTGAAGACCAGTTCCTCCACATCATCAAGCCGCCGACTTCACCAGCAGAAGTTCCAGTCAGTTCATCTGGAATTTATAGAATTTCCCCTCAGATTTTTGTGGTTTCATGTATTCTGACTATTCAACTGTCTCGGGGAGGTAGCTGTGAACGGAAAGACTGGGAGAAGGCATTGTTGGGGAATGGTTCACTCACTGGCGGATTCCTGATTTCATTTGGTAAGTTCCCAATAATTAAGATGAGGAACTTCAATTGTGTGGCGAGACTATAGAAAAACTGATTTTTCTCTTTATAGCAGATTAAGGGGAGATTTAACAGAGATGTTCAGAATTATGAAGGATTTTGATAGAGTAAACATAGAAACATAGAAACATGGAAAATAGGTACAGGAGTAGGCCATTCGGCCCTTCGAGCCTGCACCACCATTCAATAAGATCATGGCTGATCATTCACCTCAGTACCCCTTTCCTGCTTTCTCTCCATACCCCTTGATCCCTTCAGCTGTAAGGGCGATATCTAACTCCCTCTTGAATATATCTAATGAACTGGCATCAACAACTCTCTGCAGTACAGAATTCCACAGGTTAACAACTCTCTGAGTGAAGAAGTTTCTCCTCATCTCGGTCCTAAATGGCTTACCCCTTATCCTTAGACTGTGACCCCTGGTTCTGGAGTTCCCCAAAATCGGGAACATTCTTCCTGCATCTAACCTGTCCAGTCCCATCAGAATTTTATATATTTCTATGAGATCCCTCTCATTCTTCTAAACTCCAGTGAATACAGGCGCAGTCGATCCAGTCTCTCCTCATATGTCAGTCCTGTCATCCCGGGAATCAGTCTGGTGAACCGTCGCTGCACTCTCTCAATAGCAAGAACGTCCTTCCTCAGATTAGGAGACCAAAACTGAGCACAATATTCCAGGTGAGGCCTGGCCAAGACCCTGTACAACTGCAGTAAGACCTCCCTGTAAGACCTCCCTGCTCCTATACTCAAATCCCCTAGCTACGAAGGCCAACATGCCATTTGCCTTCTTTATCGCCTGCTGTACCTGCATGCCAACTTTCAATGACTGATGTACCATGACATTCAGGTCTCACTACACCCCCCCTTTTCCTAATCTGCCGCCATTCAGATAATATTCTGCCTTCGTGTTTTTGCCACCAAAGTGGATAACCTCACATTTATCCACATTATACTGCATCTGCCATGTATTTGCCCACTCACTTAACCTGTCCAAGTCACCCTGCAGCCTCTTAGCATCCTCCTCACAGCTCACACCGCCACCCAGCTTAGTACAAACTTGGAGATATTACATTCAATTCCTTCATCTAAATCATTGATGTATATTGTAAATAGCTGGGGTCCCAGCACTGAGCCCTGCGGCACACAAATAGTCACTGCCTGCCATTCTGAAAAGGACTCGTTTATCCCGACTCTCTGCTTCCTGTCTGCCAACCAGTTCTCTATTCATGTCAATACATTATCCCCAATACCATGTGCTTTAATTTTGCACAACAATCTCTTGTGTGGGACCTTGTCAAAAGCCTTTTGAATTTCCAAATACACCACATCCACTGGTTCTCCCTTGTCCACTCTACTAGTTACATCCTCAAAAAATTCTAGAAGATTTGTCAAGCATGATTTCCCTTTCATAAATCCATGCTGACTTGGACCGATCCGATCACTGCTTTCCAAATGCACTGATATTACATCTTTAATAATTGATTCCAACATTTTCCCCACTACTGATGTCAGGCTAACCGGTCTATAATTCCCTGTTTTCTCTCTCCCTCCTTTTTTAAAAAGTGGTGTTACATTAGCTACCCTCCAGTCCATAGGAACTGATCCAGAGTTGATAGACTGTTGGAAAATGATCACCAATGCATCCATTATTTCTAGGGCCACTTCCTTAAATACTCTGGGATGCAGACTATCAGGCTCTGGGGATTTATCGGCCTTCAATCCCATCAATTTCCCTAACACAATTTCCTGACTAAATAAGAATAAACTGTTTCCACTGGCAGGAGGGTTGGTAACCAGAGGACACAGATCTAAGATCATTGTCAAACGAGCTAGAGGGGCGAGGAGGAGAATTGTTTTAATGCAGCGTGTTCTGATCTGGAATGAAAAGGTGGTGGAAGCAGATTCAATATTAACTTTCAAGAGGGAATGGATAAACACTTGAAAAGGAAATAAATGCATGGTTATGGGCAAAGAGCAGGGAAGTGGGACCAATTGGATAGCTCTTTCAAAGAGTCGGCACGGGCATGATGGGCCGACCGAATGGCCTCCTCCTGTGCTGTATGATTCACTGAGCTGGATTTTCGATTGTCTAACACCTTAGTTACCAGGAGCGTAAGAGGTTACCGACCTGGAGCGCAGCTTTTAGCCCCCTGACCGAAAATACATTAGAGGCTCACCAGGGGCACAACTAGTAGCGCCTGGCTGTTGACGAACACTCCGATCATGACATATTCCTGGTGCATCGCCTACGCTGGCATCCCAGTCAGTAAATTAGATGCGGCCGCCTCATTTAACAGCCGTCAAAAAACAGACGGTACAGGCTTGCAGAGTTCTTAACTGGTGGCTCCTTAAAGCGATGAGGTAGCATTTCCCTCGGAGGTCACAGTCAGTGCAACGTTTACACACAGCGTGGTGCGTGAGCCTCCGAGTTTGCAGTGGCAGACAGACATAGCAGTTGCGCTTGTGAGAAACTTATTTCTGAAACTTTAATGGGGGCATTAGTAGTTCGCCAGCATCACATTCTACATGCTGGTAGCAATAAAGTGGAGGAGGATTTCCTGGAGTGTATTAGGGATGGTTCCCTCGACCAATATGTCGAGGAACCAACTAGAGGGCTGGCCATCCTCGACTGGGTGATGTGTAATGAGAAAGGACTAATTAGCAATCTTGTTGTGCGAGGCCCCTTGGGGAAGAGTGAGCATAATATGGTAGAATTCTTTATTAAGATGGAGAGTGACACAGTTAATTCAGAGGCTAGGGGCCTGAACTTAAGGAAAGGTAACTTCGATGGTATGAGACTTGAATTGGATAGAATAGACTGGCGAATGATACTTGAAGGGTTGACGGTGGATAGGCAATGGCAAACATTTAAAGATCACATGGATGAACTTTAACAATTGTTCATCCCTATCTGGAGTAAAAATAAAATGGGGAAGGTGGCTCAACCATGGCTAACAAGGAAAATTAAAATAGTGTTAATTCCAAGGAAGAGGCACATAAATTGGCCAGAAAAAGCAGCAAACCTGAGGACTGGGAGAATTTAGAATTCAACAGAGGAGGACAAAGGATTTAATTAGGAGGGGGAAAATAGAGTATGAGAGGAAGCTTGCTGGGAGCATAAAAACTGATTGCAAAAGCTTCTATAGATATGTGAAGAGAAAAAGATTAGTCGGTCACTTGCAGTCAGATTGAGGTGAATTTATAATGAGAAACAAAGAAATGGCAGACCAGTTGAACAAATACTTTGGTTCTGTCTTCACGATGGAAGACACAATTAACCTTCCGAATGTACTAGGGGACCAAGGGTCTAGCGAGAAGGAGGAAGTGAAGGAAATCCTTATTCGGCGGGAAATTGTGTTAGGGAAATTGATGGGATTGAAGGCCGATAAATCCCCGGGGCCTGATAGTCTACATCCCAGAGTACTTAAGGAAGTGGCCCTAGAAATAATGGATGCATTGATGATCATTTTCCAACAGTCTATCGACTCTGGATTAGTTCCTATGGACTGGAGGGCAGCTAATGTAACACCACCTTTTAAAAAAGGAGGGAGAGAGATAATGCGTAAATATAGATCGGTTAGCCTGACATCAGTAGTGGGGAAAATATTGGAATCAATTATTAAAGATGAAATAGCAGCGCATTTGGAAAGCAGTGACAGGATCGGTCCAAGTCAGCATGGATTTATGAAAGGAAAATCATGCTTGACAAATCTTCGAGAATTTTTTGAGGATGTAACTAGTAGAGTGGACAAGGGAGAACCAGTGGATGTGGTATATTTGTACTTTCAAAAGGATTTTGACAAGGTCCCACACAAGAGTTTGGTGTGCAAAATTAAAGTACGTGGCATTGGGGGTAATGTACTGACGTGGATAGAGAACTGGTTGGCAGACAGGAAGCAGAGAGTCAGGATAAACTAGACCTTTTCGGAATAGCAGGCAGTGAGGTGCCACAGGGCTCAGTGCTGGGACCCCAGCTATTTACAATATACATCAATGATTTAGATGATGGAATTGAGTGTAATATCTCCAAGTTTGCAGATGACACTAAGCTGTGAGCTGTGAGGAGGATGCTAAGAGGCTGCAGGGTGACTTGGACAGGTTAGGTGAGTGGGTAAATGCATGGTAGATGCAGTATAATGTGGATAAATGTGAGGTTATCCATTTTGGAGGCAAAAGCACGAAGGCAGAATATTATCTGAATGGTGGCAGATTAGGAAAAGTGGAGGTGCAATGAGACCTGGGTGTCATGGTACATCAGTCATTGAAAGTTGGCATTCAGGTACAACAGGCGGTGAAGAAGGCAAATGGTAAGTTGGCCTTCATAGCTAGGGGATTTGAGTATAAGAACAGGGAGGTCTTACGGCAGTTGTACAGGGAGTGGTGAGGCCTTCCTGGAATATTATGTTCCGTTTTGGTCTCCTAATCTGAGGAAGGACATTCTTGTTATTGAGGGAGTGCAGCGAAGGTTCACCAGACTGATTCCCGGGATGGCTGGACTGACATATGAGGAGAGACTGGATCGACTGGGCCTGTATTCATTGGAGTTTAGAAGAATGAGGGGGGTTCTCATGGAAACATATAAAATTCTGACGGGACTGGATAGGTTAGATACAGGAAGAATGTTCCCAATGTTGGGGAAGTCCAGAACCAGGGGAAACAGTCTAAGGATAAGGGGTAAGCCATTTAGGACCGAGATGAGGAGAAACTTCTTCACTCAGAGAGTTGTTAACCTGTGGAATTCTGTACCACAAAGAGTTTTTGATGCCAGCTAATTGTATATATTCAAGAGGGAGTTAAATATGGCCCTTACGTCTAAAGGGGTCAAGGGGTATGGAGAGAAAGCAGGAAAGGGGTACTGAGGTGAATGATCAGCCATGATCTTATTGAATGGTGGTGCAGGCTCAAAGGGCCGAATGGCTTACTCCTGCACCTATTTTCTATGTTTCTATGCCCGAGCAAGTTATCACAGTGAAGCTCACGATGGCACTCACCTTCTATGCCTCCGGCTCCTTCCAGGCTGCATCAGGGGACATATGTAGCGTCTCACAATTCGCTGCATCCTCGACGTCACACAGGCTCTCTACACCCGTCGAATGGATTTCATTACCTTCCTGCTGACCAAGGAGAAACAGGATGATCACGCATGTAGGTTTGCCAGGATAGTGGGATTCCCGAGGGTTCAAGGAGCAATTGACTGCATGCACATGGCCTTGCGAGCACCATTCCACAATGCAGAGATCTTTAGAAATAGAAAGGGATACCACTCCCTAAATATGCAGCTGGTGTGCGACCACACGCAGCGCATCCTCACAGTCAATGTTCGCTATCCTGGAAGCGCACATGACGCCTTTATCCTGAGGCATGAGTCCCCGGCCTGCAAGCACCATCGGAGCAGGCCGGGGAGCGGAAGGAGTAGTGTGGCAGAATACCACTCCAGGGAGCAGCACGTGCTGGAGCAGGAGAGTAACGGCAGTGAAAAGGGACATCATCAAGGTCCAGTTCGGTGATTGGAGCGTGTGCAGTTACATCAGGAGCGGCGAGGTCGGGGCGAAGGAGCCCAGAAAAGGCGAGGGCCCAGAGGCAGCACGGGCTAGCCCACACTGCGATATGTGTGCGCACTAGGTCCGTGCAGCAGAGCTGGTCTCCAGTCGTCTTGCTTAATCCTTGCTACTGGGCCAAGACCTAGCTCTGTCAAGCCCGTGTGGTGGCTGGTGTGCAACGGTCACCACACGTTAAAAAAAATCCCAGCACAGGCATCTTCCACCCTTCAGGATTTAGTTCGGACCTGGAATTTTAGATCCTTCATTGAAAGACCTGTGAACTTTTTGACATGGAAGCAAGTCATCCTCGATTCAAGGGACTCCCTATGATGATGGATGAGGGAGAGCACTGTGCCTCAACTGTTTCAGCCACCACAGCAAGGCTGAGGCTGGCTGCTTGGGGACAAGAGATACGGCCTGGGCACCTGGCTAATGAATCCCCTCCGCAACCCCACCACAGAGCCGGAGGAACGCTACGATGAGAGCTGTAAGGGATAAATTGAAAAAATTGCAAATAGGTGGTCAGAATTATGCTGAAGGTAGTGAACTTATCAGTATTAGGAGGGTCTGTATAATTGCCTATGTATGTAACACTTGCTTATGTAGGTATAGCACAAATGTATAACGCATTAAACTGAATCCGTAACCTCTGTAATACTTAAACAGCAAAATCAGCAATTGTTGATCAGAAGTCTCTGAGGAAGAGATAAGGAAACCAGTTTAGGCGCCTATTATACCGTGGCAAAGTGCAAGTCATGGAACAACACCACAGAAGATGGGCAATTGCATATACCACTCAGAGACAGTTTGATAAGAGTCGACAAATCAATGTAACTTCGCTGATAGAATTAGACCTATCGATGATTTGTAGGAAGGTGTTTCTCTCCAAAACCTGTATAAGTTCTACTTGAAAACTCATGTATTTCGGAGGTTCCACGACTGAACCTTCCCATGCATTGCTCGTAATAAAACCGGTAAACCTGAGGTTTCGTTTGTTTACTTCCATGGTCGTTATACAGTGGGAAGCTGGGCGAGGTGTTGATTAACTATATCAGTTAGTCTACTTTGAGGGAGAGAAGCCTCCTTTTACCCCAACTGATGGGCAGGTGTCGATTAACTATATCAGTTAGTCCACTTTGAGGGAGAGAAGCCTCCTTTTACCCAACAAGAGCCATGCCGCCACCCGCAACATCATAGAGCAAACAATAGGGATGCTGAAGCAGCATTTCCGATGCCTGGACTGTTCTGGAGGCAGCCTTCAATACTTCCCTCACCAGGTCTCACTATTCATTGTGGTGTGCTGCATGCTGCACAACTTTGCCATCATGAGGGCTCAGGCCTTGCCAGTGGGGATTGCAGGCCCACCTCAGAAGGATGAGGAAGAGGGGGAGGAGGATGTTGATGCCCCGAGTGTCCAGCGACACAGTGAGGACCAGCAGCAGCCACGGAGGGAGCAGGGTGCCAATGTTGGTGGCGGCAGGTCTATTCAATGGCAGCTGATAAGGGAGCACTTCACTTAAATGGAGGGAGCCGAGGGACGTAGCTAATAATGAGCGTGAATTGAGCATGATAAAGCCACCTCTCCGTTACAAGTCAACAGTCATACACCAGAGGCTGAAGGAAACGTCCAACTGAACATTTTATTGCAAACACATCCCTCAAACAATCCCAAAAACTGCACCCCCTCAAAAAAAGCAAATTGGGGCATCCGCCCCTCCAAATAATACAACAGAGGAATAAGATTTCGATCTCAAATGGCCCATGGCCACACGTTTGATCAGTGGGTCTTGCGTAGACATTTCCCACCTTTATGCCTCAGTCCCCTCCCTGGCCTACTGCTTCTCCTCAATTGGTCCTCAGTCCCTGGAGCAAGGTTGCTTGAGGGCTGCTGTGTGTGTGAGGAAGACAGGACAGATAGCCTAGAACGACGCCCTGGACCAGCTCTGGGCCTGGAAGGCCCGGCTGCTGACAGCCCTGCCTGAGAATGGGCGGCAGCAGTGTGGGATGGCTGGTGCGCAGACCGTGGCAGGTGCAAAGGCGGAATGGCAGTGTCAGGGGACCAAATGATGTCCTCCTGAGAGAGGACATCACGTTCCATCTCGACCAACAGCCTGCCACTGCCCCGGGGCAGAGCCTCAACATCCGGAGCAATCTGGTGGAGTGCAGATTGCTGGCCTACTTAGGCACCGTTACCTCCCCACTGGACTGATGGGGCCCCAGACACGATGGCAGCAGTCAGTGCTTGCGTGACATCAATTTGACCCTGCATCAGAGCAGACAGCGCATTGATGCCAGCACGCACTGACGATATGGCAGAATGCTGGTGTTGCGTGGTCTTGGCCTGTCGCTCAATGGCTATTGCCACATCAGCCATGGCCCGCGCCATCATATCATGGACCCCATGGTCACTTGTGGTGTCCAGAATCCATTGTAATCGACCAAGGATGGGCTTGATGGGCCCCCGTACCACCATTGCAAAGGTTGAGGGGACCTCCACCACACTCAACATAAGTGCATCCACGCTCTGCGGGATCCTCGACAATGCACCCATGAGCTCACGGGGCATCTGCATTGATTCCTTGGACATAACTTCCAAGCCCTGCTTCAATTAAGAAAATAGCCCATTTCCTTTCTAACACCAGTTACAGTTTCACCATTGGGGACTTCGATGATACTATTCGTGGTGAAAAACATTTCTAACTGCTCCACATATGCGCCGAAAGTTTCACGGTCATGATGGAATTCACCCAAGTACCCTATTATACACATAGGCACCACCATCTGGACTCTAGTAGTTCAGACAAGTGTATTTGTAATTTACCTTGGATTTTTAGCTGTTAATCTAAACAAAGAAGCCCTCAAAATCTCTCTGTCAGTTGGCTGAATCATCCACTAACAAAATTGTCAGCTAGGTTATCCATAAATCCTATCCTTCATCGCCAATGTGATATCTTCTGTACGACCTCACAAGCACACAGGCTCTAAGATGGCTGATGACTTCAGGAACCTGTCAGGTGACTTATTCCCTCTTTATTGTTGTAACCATCAATGGCTGCATTACCACAGTAGGCCACTGGGTGGAACTATATATATTGCACACCTGAAGCCGGCAGGAATGATGTAGAGGGCGACTGGCAGGAGTGGGAAACCACACTTCAGGATGGATATATTGGCCTTGGAGTGGGTGCAGCGCAGATTCACCAGAATGATACTGGGGCTAAAAGGGTTCGATTATGAGGACAGGTTGCATAGACTAGGCTTGCATTCCTCAAATATAGAAGATTAAGGGGTGAACTAATTAAGGTGTTTAAGGTGATAAAAAGAGTTGATAGGGTGGATACAGAGAAATTGGTGGGGTTCCAGAACAAGGGGATGAGAGCGAGCCCGTTCAGGGATGACATCAGAAAGCACTTCTTCACTTGTGAATTAATTAAGGAAACCCAGCACGGATTTGTTAAAGGCAAATGGTGTGTAACTAACTTGATCGAGGTTTTTGATGGGGGTTGATGAGGCAATGCAGTTGATGTACATGGATTTCCAAAAGGCGTTTAATAAAGTGCCACATAATAGGTTTCCAGCAAAGTTAAAGGCCCTGAAATAAAAGGGACAGTGGCAGCGTGGATACAAAATTAGGTAAGTGACAGGAAACAGAGAGTAGTGGTGAACAGTTGTTTTTTGGACCGGAGGAAGGTATACAGTGGTGTTCCCCAGGAGTCAGCACTAGGACCACTGCTTTGGACTTGGGTGTAAAGGGCACCAATTCAAAATTTGCACATAACACAAAACTTGAAAGTATAGTGAAGAGTGAAGAGAATAGTGATAAACTTCACGAAGCCTTAGACAGGCCGGCGAAATGGGTGGACACGTGACAGATGACATTTAATGCAGAAAAGTGTGAAGTGTTGCATTTTGGTAGGAAGAATGAAGAGACGCAATATAAACTAAAGATACAATCCTAAAGTGGTGTGCATGACCAGAGAGACCTGGGGGTATTTGTGCACAAATTGTTGAAGGTGGCAGGGCAGGTTGAGAAAATGGTTATAAAATCATACGGGATCCTGGGCTTCATAAATAGAGGCATAGCGTACAATAGCAAGGAAGTTATTATGAACCTTTATAAAATGCTGGTTTGGCCTCAACTGAAGTATTGTGTCCAACTCTGGGCTCCACACTTTCGGAAGAATGTGAAGGTCATAGAGAGGTTGCAGGAGATTTACAAGAATGGTTCCAGGGATGAGAGACATCAGTTACATGGATAGACAGGAGAAGCTGTGGTTGTTCTCCTTGGAGCAGAGAAGGTTGAGAGGAGATTTGAAAGAGGTGTTCAAAATCACGATGAGTCTAGACAGAGTAGATGTAGATTCAAACAAAGGGTAATGGGAATCTGAGCTCATTCCCCCAAAGAGCTGTTGAGGCTGGGGGTCAATTGAAAATTTTAAAACTGAGATTCATAGATTATTGTTAGGCAAGATATTAAGGGTTAGGCAACCATGGTGGGTAGATGGATCTAAGATACAGATTAGCCTGGATCTAATTGAATGCCGGAACAAGCTCAAGGGGCTCAATGGCCTAATCCTGTTCCTAGGTTCCTATGTTCCTCTGCATCTTCCAGCCATGATCCATCTTTCATTCACAGGTAAGAGACTATGCGGGTCTTAGTTGACTCAGAGTTAAAGCCACGCACACATGACATCATCAGATCATGACTTTGCCTCTGTAATTATGCCCCCACTTCTCTTTGGCAGGAGCTGTATCAAAGCCCGAAAAATCACCAATTAAAATGGTTTGTGTGGTGAGCTGTTGGGGAATGGTGCGTAAACAATCCAATTCTCCCCAGCTACAGGTGTGGTTTTAGACTGGAGGACTGCTAATGTTGTACCTTTGTTTAAAAATGGAGAAAGGGATAGGCCGAGCAATTACAGGACAGTCAGCCGAACCTCGATGGTGGGAAAATTATTGGAAACATTTCTGAGGGACAGGATAAATCTTCATTTGGAAAGACATGGATTAATCAAGGACAGTCAGCACGGATTTGTGAGGGGAAGGTTGTGTCTGACTAACTTGATTGAATTTTTTGAGGAGGTAACCAGGAGGGTCGATGAGGCCAGCGTGTATGATGTCGTGTATATGGATTTTAGCAAGGCTTTTGATAAGGTCCCACATGACAGACCGGTCCTGAAGGTTAAAGCCCATGAGATACAAGGCAAAGTGGCAAGTTGGATCCAAAATTGGCTCAGAGGCAGGAAGTAAAGGATAATGGTCGATGGGTGTTTTTGTGACTGGAAGGATGCTTCCAGTGGGGTTCCGCAGGGCTCAGTGCTGGGTCCCTTGCTTTTCGTGGTATATATCAATGACTTGGACTTGAATGTTGAGGGTATGATTAAGAAGTTTACAGATGATACTATTCAGAGAAGTGTGAGGTAATACATTTGGGGAGGGCTAACAAGGCAAGGAAATACACATTAAATGGGAGGACACTGAGATGTGTAGAGGAACCAAGGGACCTTGGAGTGCTGGTCCATAGATCGCTGAAGGTAGCAGGCCAGGCATATGCAATGCTTGCTCTTATTAGCCGAGGTGTAGAATATAAGAGCAGGCAGGTTATACTTGAACTCTGTAAAACAATACTTATGCCACAGCTAGAGTGCTGCATGCAGTTCTGTTCACCACATTACAGGAAAGAAGTTATTGCACTAGAGAGGGTACAGAAGAGATTTACAAGGATGTTGCCTGGACAAGAGAATTTTAACTATGAGGAAAGATTGGAGATGCTGGGTCTGTTTTCATTGGAACAGAGGAGTTTGAGGGAAGACCTTATTGAGGTGTATAAAATTATGAGGGGGCCGAGATAGAGTAGATAGGAAGGATCTGTTTCCCTTAGCTGAGGGATCAACAGCCAGGGGTCATAGATTTAAAGTAATTGGTAGGAAGTTTAGAGGAGATATGTTTGGAAATGTTTTCACCCAGATGGTGGTGGGGGTCTGGAACTCACTGCCTGAAAGGGTGGTAGAGGCAAAAACTCTCACCACATTTAAAAATACTTGGATGTGCACTTAAAGTGACGTAATCTAGAGGGCTACAGACCAAGAACTGGAAAGTGGGATTAGGCTGGATAGCTCTTTATTGGCCAGCGCGAACACGATGGGCCGAAATGGCCTCCTACCGTGCTGGAAATTTCTATGATTCAACAAAACCCAATTTCAATGCCCCTGTCCGCCCTGATCCCGCCAAGCAGGCTGGGTAAAAATCGGGGCTACACTGTCAAGACAGACGCGTGGATAATGGTCACATGACGGTAACTGGGTGCCTATTGAACGACGCACGGCCGACTTGTTTGTGGGCTCAGGAGGCAGTGGCATGTTGTGGTGCGAGGAGGCGAAGCAAGAGCAGCCAGTGACCGGGCGATTTCACCGGCTCCGTACAGAGTGTCAGACCCGGGAGCAGGAGGGGGGGGGGTTGGAAGAATCTGTCTCTGGACAACGAGATGAGCTGGAGCCTACTGCCTCGGCACCGTGCTATCCTGGCACTGCCCACCGTTTCCCGAGCAACGTGTGTGTGCAAAGTTGTCCTGGTAACGGGAGCTCACAGGTAACTCCCCCTCACAGCTTAGTTTCTGGATTTCACACATGGATTAGAGGAAGCTTTCTGTTGCACACATTGTAGTTTTGAAACATATAGAACTGAGACCCATCTGATATGCTACACACTTAATACAGATTGAAAATCTGCTGTCGTTTAAGAAAGGTCAAAACTCCTCAACCAGCAGACAAGCTGTTAGCCCCCGCCACACCGCGCCCCCGCCCCCCACCCCACCCTCAGCCCCCAGCCCCCCGGATCATCCTGCAGGATCGATCAGTCTGTCTTACTGGCACGGTCCCGCCTCCTTTATGCTTTGTGAAGATTCCCTTGGAATGTACCTGCCAATCAATCAGTGTCCAGGTAACTCCTTCTGGAATTGGAACATTACACATAGAGGCGTGCGGGCACGCAGGCAGAGTTCGTTTTTTGTTTCTGTACAGAAGTTCTGATTTGGAATTAATCAAGAGTTCAACTTGCGCGTTTTCTGATTTAAATCATGAGATCGCTAGTTCGGGGGAATTTGGAGGTGTTCCTTGACATGGCCTGGGACTTTGAAGATGCTATGTCGGTAAACTTTACCAATGTGTAAGACTTGCTACCAGGGGACGCACCTGTGGGAGACCCAAGGGTCACCTGCACACCCCGGGCAAGCAGGTATAAAAGACAGTCTACCATGCTGCTTCCTCACTCTGGAGTTACATTAAAGAGACCAAGGTCACAACAGTTTAAGCTTACAGCACACAGTCTTGTGGAGTTATTCTGAACATAACAATTGGCAATGATTAACAGATCACGAACTTTCACGCGGTTATGGCTGTCGTTGGTATTCTTAAGAGATTTGTTGAGGGTGGTTGATACGTCCTTACTACACAGTATAAATGCACACGAGGCCCATGCTTGAGAGAAGGTCAGTCTGTGACCTGTCCTTTATTCCTTAGCACTCAAGTCATGAAGGTGGGTGGAGCTTCCCCTTTTATACCTGAAGGTCCAGGTTAGGAGTGTCTCCCACCTAGTGGTCAGTGTTCTCACGGTGTACAACTTAGGTCAGTTTATACATGGGTTACAATGCTGGTTGAATACATGACATCACCTCCCCCCACAAAGTCTTATTGGGATCACAGGTTGAGTCTCTCTGTTGGTTTACGTGCCCTTGTAGAGCGCCTGAGTTGGGGCTCCGGTTATTGGGCGCTGGCCTGAGTGTCTGCTGTTTGCAGTGCCTCAGGCCTGTCCGGACTGCCCACAGTGACTGGGCTCTCCTCCCTTTGGTTCCGGTGTTCGGTCACCTGTGGTGGAGTGAACTCTATATCGTGTTCTTCCTCTGCTTATTCTATGGGGTTGCTGAACCTCCTTTTTGTTTGATCCACATGTTTGCGGCAGATTTGTCCATTGGTAAGTTTAACTACCAGAATCCTATTTCCCTCTTTGGCAACCACAGTGCCTGAGAGCCATTTGGGCCCTGCAGCGTAGTTGAGGACAAAAACAGGACCATTTACATCAATACATCGCGCCCTCGCATTCCTGTCATGGTAGTGATATTGTGACTGGTGCCTGCTCTCGACAATTTCTTTCATGGTGGGGTGTATAAGGGATAATCGGGTTTTGAGCGTCCTTTTCATTAGTAGCTCTGCGGGTGGAACCCCTGTGAGCGAGTGTGGTCGGGATCTATAGGCCAACAGGAGGCGTGATAAGCGGGTTTGTAGGGAACCCCCTTGGAATTTGAGCATCCCCTGTTTGATTATCTGCACTGCTCGTTCTGCCTGGCCGTTTGAGGCCGGCTTGAACGGTGCCATTCTAACATGGTTAATTCCATTGCCTGCCATGAAGTCCTGGAATTCAGTGCTTGTGAAGCACGAGCCATTGTCACTGACCAAGATGTCCGGTAGACCATGGGCGGCGAACATTGCCCGTAGACTTTCTACTGTGGAAGAGGATGTGCTTGAATTTAAAATGTCACACTCGATCCATTTGGAGTAGGCGTCTACTACAACCAAAAACATTTTCCCCATGAAAGGACCTGCGCAGTCCACATGGATGCGTGACCAAGGCTTGGCGGGCCATGTCCAGGGGCTAAGGGGGGCTTCCCTGGGCGCATGGCCCAGCTGGGCACACGTGTTGCACCTGTGAACACAAAGTTCCAGATCTGCGTCTATCCCTGGCCACCAAACGTGTGACCTGGAAATTGCCTTCATCGTGACAATGCTCGGGTGCCCATTGTGGAGTTCTCTGATGAACACCTCTCTGCCCATCTGGGGCATGACTACGCGGTTTCTCCACAGTAGGCAATCGGCCTGAATCGAGAGTTCATCCTTGCGCCTGTGAAATGGTTTAAATTTCTCAGGGCATGCCCTGTACGTGGCTGCCCAGTCCCCATTCAGGACACGTTTCTTGACTAGAGACAATAGCGGGTCTCTTTTTGTCCAGATTTTAATCTGACGGGCTGTCACGGGTGAGTTTTTGCTTCCGAAAGCTTCAACAGCCATGACCATCTCAGCACCATGCTCGGTAGCCCCCTCAGTGGTGGCTAGTGGGAGCCTGCTGAGTGCATCGGCGCAGTTTTCGGTGTCCGGTCTGTGCCGAATTGTGTAATCATAGGCAGCTAACATGAGTGCCCACCTCTGTATGCGGGCTGATGCGTTTGCATTTATGGCCTTGTTGTCGGCCAAAAGGGACGTTAGGGGTTTGTGATCTGTCTCCAGCTCAAATTTCCTGCCAAACAGGTACTGGTGCATTTTCTTCACCGCATATACACATGCGAGCGCCTCCTTTTCTACCATCCCGTAGCCCCTTTCTGCCTGGGACAGACTCCTGGAGGCATAAGCTACCAGCTGTAACTGACCCTTGGCATTGACATGCTGCAACACACACCCAACACCATAGGACGACGCATCGCACGTTAACACAAGTTTCTTACATGGGTCATATAGCGTTAACAGATTGTTGGAACATAACAAATTGCGTGCTCTATTAAAAGCCCTTTCCTGGCTGTCCCCCCAGACCCATTCGCGACTTTTGCGTAGGAGCACGTGTAGCAGCTCTAGCAGCGTGCTCAATTTGGGAAGAAAGTTACCAAAATAGTTCAGGAGCCCCAGGAACGAACGCAGCTCCATCGTGTTACGGGGTCTGGGTGCTCTCTGGATCGCTTCCGTCTTGGATGCAGTAGGGCTGATCCCGTCTGCTGCTACCCTCATCCACAGGAATTCTACCTCTAGAGCTAGGAAGACGCACTTCGCCTTTTTCAGTCGCAGACCTACCCGGTCCAGTCTGCGTAGCACCTGTTCCAGGTTGTGGAGGTGTTCTGCAGTATCGTAACCCGTAATGAGGATGTCGTCCTGAAAAACCACCGTCTCTGGAATCGACTTGAGGAGGCTTTCCATATTTCGTTGGAAGATCGCGGCAGCTGAGCGAATCTCGAACGGACATCTGTTGTACTCAAACAACCCCTTGTGTGTCGTGATGGTGGTCAGCTTCTTCGACTCACTCGCCAGCTCCTGGGTCATGTAAGCTGAGGTCAGGTCCAATTTTGAAAAAAGTTTGCCACCGGATAGCGTCGCAAAGAGGTCCTCCGCTCTCGGGAGCGGGTACTGGTCTTGGAGTGACACCCGATTGATGGTGGCCTTGTAATCACTACATATCCTGACCGACCCATCCGCCTTGAGCACCGGCACAATCGGGCTCGCCCAGTCACTGAATTCGACTGGCGAGATGATGCCTTCCCTCAACAGGCGGTCCAATTCGCCTTCTATCTTTTCCCGCATCACGTATGGCACCGCTCTGGCCTTGTGGTGTACTGGTCTGGCGTCCGGGTTTATGTGAATCACTACCTTGGGCCCCCATGAAAATGCCAATGCCGGGTTGAAATAATGAGTCAAATTTGTCCAGGACCTGTGAGCATGATACTCGCTCCACAGAGGAAATTGCATTGACATCGCCCCATTTCCAGTTCATGACAGCAAGCCAACTCCTCCCCAGTAGTGCAGGACCATCCCCTGGGACAATCCAGAGTGGCAACCTGTTCTCCGAATCTTTGTGGGTCACGACTACCGTGGCGCTGCCTAGCATCGGAATGATCTGCTTTGTGTAAGTCCGTAGCTGTGCGTGAATCGCCGATAATTTTGGCCTCCTGGCCTTGGATGCCCACAACTTTTCGAACTGTTTGATACCCATCAGGGACTGGCTGGCACCCGTGTCTAACTCATAGAAACATAGAAACATACAAAATAGGTGCAGGAGTAGGCCATTCGGCCCTTCTAGCCTGCACCGCCATTCAATGAGTTCATGGCTGAACATGCAACTTCAGTACCCCATTCCTGCTTTCTCACCATACCCCTTGATTCCCCTAGTAGTAAGGACTTCATCTAACTCCTTTTTGAATATATTTAGTGAATTGGCCTCAACAACTTTCTGTGGTAGAGAATTCCACAGGTTCACCACTCTCTGGGTGAAGAAATTCCTCCTCATCTCGGTCCTAAATGGCTTCCCCCTTATCCTTAGACTGTGTCCCCTGGTTCTGGACTTCCCCAACATTGGGAACATTCTTCCTGCATCTAACCTGTCTAACCCCGTCAGAATTTTAAACGTTTCTATGAGGTCCCCTCTCATTCTTCTGAACTCCAGTGAATACAAGCCCAGTTGATCCAGTCTTTCTTGATAGGTCAGTCCCGCCATCCCGGGAATCAGTCTGGTGAACCTTCGCTGCACTCCCTCAATAGCAAGAATGTCCTTCCTCAGGTTAGGAGACCAAAACTGTACACAATACTCCAGGTGTGGCCTCACCAAGGCCCTGTACAATTGTAGCAACACCTCCCTGCCCTTGTACTCAAATCCCCTCGCTATGAAGGCCAACATGCCATTTGCTTTCTTAACCACCTGCTGTACCTGCATGCCAACCTTCAATGACTGATGTACCATGACACCCAGGTCTCTTTGCACCTGCCCTTTTCCTAATCTGTCACCATTCAGATAATAGTCTGTCTCTCTGTTTTTACCACCAAAGTGGATAACCTCACATTTATCCACATTATACTTCATCTGCCATGCATTTGCCCACTCACCTAACCTATCCAAGTCGCTCTGCAGCCTCATAGAATCCTCCTTGCAGCTCACACTGCCACCCAACTTAGTGTCATCCGCAAATTTGGAGATACTACATTTAATCCCCTCGTCTAAATCATTAATGTACAGTGTAAACAGCTGGGGCCCCAGCACAGAACCTTGCGGTACCCCACTAGTCACTGCCTGCCATTCTGAAAAGTCCCCATTTACTCCTACTCTTTGCTTCCTGTCTGACAACCAGTTCTCAATCCATGTCAGCACACTACCCCCAATCCCATGTGCTTTAACTTTGCACATTAATCTCTTGTGTGGGACCTTGTCGAAAGCCTTCTGAAAGTCCAAATATACCACATCAACTGGTTCTCCCTTGTCCACTCTACTGGAAACATCCTCAAAAAATTCCAGAAGATTTGTCAAGCATGATTTCCCTTTCACAAATCCATGCTGACTTGGACCTATCATATTACCTCTTTCCAAATGCACTGCGATGACATCCTTAATAATTGATTCCATCATTTTACCCACTACCGATGTCAGGCTGACCGGTCTGTAATTCCCTGTTTTCTCTCTCCCTCCTTTTTTAAAAAGTGGGGTTACATTGACTACCCTCCACTCCATAGGAACTGATCCAGAGTCAATGGAATGTTGGAAAATGACTGTCAATGCATCCACTATTTCCAAGGCCACCTCCTTAAGTACTCTGGGATGCAGTCCATCAGGCCCTGGGGATTTATCGGTCTTCAATCCCATCAATTTCCCCAACACAATTTCCCGACTAATAAGGATTACCCTCAGTTCCTCCTCCTTACTAGACCCTCCGACCCCTTTTTTTCCGGAAGGTTGTTTGTGTCCTCCTCAGTGAATACCGAACCAAAGTACTTGTTCAATTGGTCCGCCATTTCTTTGTTCCCCGTT
Source organism: Pristiophorus japonicus (assembly GCF_044704955.1). Taxonomy (NCBI): domain Eukaryota; kingdom Metazoa; phylum Chordata; class Chondrichthyes; family Pristiophoridae; genus Pristiophorus; species Pristiophorus japonicus. The sequence goes on from NC_091979.1 coordinate 37,426,500, forward strand.
ATGACTTCCCCTGATTCTGACTGCAGGGGACCTACGTTTGTCTTTACTAACCTTTTTCTCTTTACATATCTATAGAAACTTTTGCAATCCGTCTTAATGTTCCCTGCAAGCTTCTTCTCATACTCCATTTTCCCTGCCCTAATCAAACCCTTTGTCCTCCTCTGCTGAGTTCTAAATTTCTCCCAGTCCCCGGGTTCTCTGCTATTTCTGGCCAATTTGTATGCCACTTCCTTGGCTTTAATGCTATCCCTGATTTCCCTTGATAGCCACGGTTGAGCCACCTTCCCTTTTTTATTTTTACGACAGACAGGAATGTACAATTGTTGTAGTTCATCCATGCGGTCTCTAAATGTCTGCCATTGCCCATCCACAGTCAACCCCTTCAGTATCATTCGCCAATGTATCCTAGCCAATTCACGCCTCATACCTTCAAAGTTACCCTTCTTTAAGTTCTGGACCATGGTCTCTGAATTAACTGTTTCATTCTCCATCCTAATGCAGAATTCCACCATATTATGGTCACTCTTCCCCAAGGGGCCTCGCACAACGAGATTGCTAATTAATCCTCTCTCATTACACAACACCCAGTCTAAGATGGCCTCCCCCCTAGTTGGTTCCTCGACATATTGGTCTAAAAAACCATCCCTTATGCACTCCAGGAAATCCTCCTCTACCGTATTGCTTCCAGTTTGGTTAACCCAATCTATGTGCATATTAAAGTCACCCATTATAACTGCTGCACCTTTATTGCACGCACCCCTAATTTCATGTTTGATGCCCTCCCCAACATCACTACTACTGTTTGGAGGTCTGTACACAACTCCCACTAACGTTTTTTGTCCTTTGGTATTCTGCAGCTCTACCCATACAGATTCCACATCATCCAAGCTAACGTCCTTCCGAACTATTGCCTTAATTTGCTCCTTAACCAGCAATGCTACCCCACCTCCTTTTCCTTTTATTCTATCTTTCCTGAATGTTGAATACCCCTGGATGTTGAGTTCCCAGCCCTGATCATCCTGGAGCCACGTCTCCGTAATCCCAATCACATCATATTTGTTAACATCTATTTGCACAGTTAATTCATCCACTTTATTACGGATACTCCTTGCATTAAGACACAAAGCCTTCAGGCTTGTTCTTTTAACAGCCTTTGTCCTTTTAGAATTTTGCTGTACAGTGGCCCTTTTTGTTCTTTGCCTTGGGTTTCTCTGCCCTCCACTTTTCCTCATCTCCTTTCTGTCTTTTGCTTTTGCCTCCTTTTTGTTTCCCTCTGTCTCCCTGCATTGGTTCCCATCCCCCTGCCATATCAGTTTAAATCCTCCCCAACAGCACTAGCAAACACTCCCCCTAGGACATTGGTTCCGGTCCTGCCCAGGTGCAGACCATCCGGTTTGTACTGGTCCCACCTCCCCCAGAACGGGTTCCAATGCCCCAGGAATTTGAATCCCTCCCTGTTGCACCACTGCTCAAGCCACGTATTCATCTGCGCTATCCTGCGATTCCTACTCTGACTATCACGTGGCACTGGTAGCAATCCCGAGATTACTACTTTTGAGGTCCTACTTTTTAATTTAGCTCCTAGCTCCTTAAATTCGTTTCGTAGGACCTCATCCCTCTTTTTACCTATGTCGTTGGTACCAATGTGCACCACGACAACTGGCTGTTCTCCCTCCCTTTTTAGAATGTCCTGCACCCGCTCCGAGACATCCTTGACCCTTGCACCAGGGAGGCAACATACCATCCTGGAGTCTCGGTTGCGGCCGCAGAAACGCCTATCTATTCCCCTCACCATTGAATCCCTAATCACTATTGTTCTCCCACTCTTTTTCCTGCCCTCCTGTGCAGCAGAGCCAGCCACGGTGCCATGAACTTGGCTGCTGCTGCCCTCCCCTGATGAGTCATCCCCCTCAACAGTACCCAAAGCAGTGTATCTGTTTTGCAGGGGGATGACCACAGGGGACTCCTGCACTACCTTCCTTGCACTGCTCTTCCTGTTGGTCTTCCATTCCCTATCTGGCTGTGGACCCTTTCCCTGTGGTACGACCAACTCGCTACACGTGATACTCACGTCATTCTTAGCATCGTGGATGCTCCAGAGTGAATCCAACCTCAGCTCCAACTCCGCAACGCGGTCTGTCAGGAGCTGGAGGCGGATACACTTCCCGCACATGTAATCGTCAGGGACACCGGAAGTGTCCCTGAGTTCCCACATGGTACAGGAGGAGCATAACACCCGACCGAGCTCTCCTGCCATGACTTAACCCTTATATACACTTAAATTGGCAACAACAATGTTAAAAGTTACTGACTGATATAGAAGAGAAAAAAGAAAAACTACTCACCAATCACCAGCCAATCACTTACCCTCTTGGCTGTGACGTCACCTTTTGATTTCTTTCTACTTCTTTTTTGCCTTCTCCCTGTAGCTGCACAAGTCACGCCTTTTATAGGCCTCTCCACGCACCTCCTCGACGCTGCTCCCGACTGCCGCCGACGCTGGGCCCCGGACTCCCTGCTGTGCCTTTTATAGGCCTCTCCAAGCACCTCCTCGACGCTGCTCCCGACTGCCGCCGACGCTGGGCCCCGGACTCCCTGCTGTGCCTTTTATAGGCCTCTCCACGCACCTCCTCGACGCTGCTCCCGACTGCCGCCGACGCTGGGCCCCGGACTCCCTGCTGTGCCTTTTATAGGCCTCTCCACGCACCTCCTCGACGCTGCTCCCAATGCCGCCGACGCTGGGCCCCGGACTCCCTGCTGTCCATTGATACTGGGATGCCATTGAGGAGCATTTTCATCATTATCGGTGGCGTCCTGGTGTATGAACTGTATACGTGCTCCACACGAACTCGCTGAACTTCAGCTTCCAGCGATTTCCCCCAGTGTCCATTTCTGCAATTTCTGCAGGTATTTTGCTCATCTCTGCAAACTCCAGCTGAATGTATGCCTCCACGCCTCCAGCATGAGTTGCGGTTTGAAACAAAAGGTCCCTTGCCAGTTGATCGTCCCTGACTGCCCCTGTTATTGTCCTTGAGTGCACCATTAACAGGTGTTGATGGCTCCATTACTGGCCGCATTGTCCCTTGCAATGGCGTGAATCGCTGTTCAGCTTGCCATTGTCTCTGTCGAACTCCCCCTCTGGGTTCGACTACATGTTGGGGCATGCCTGACTGCCCTTGTCTGCCTGGAGAACTGTGTGCTGCTTTAACAATTTTGAATCTCTGTCCCAACCATTCCTTAACACAGTACCTCTCGTCTGTTCTGCTAGTGGCCATGCTCGCGTGGTTTAAATCCCAGTTTCTTGTCGCCATTGATACGTCCTTACTACACAGTATAAATGCACACGAGGCCTGTGCTTGAGAGAAGGTCAGTCTGTGACCTGTCCTTTATTCCTTAGCACTCAAGTCGTGAAGGTGGGTGGAGCTTCCCCTTTTATACCTGAAGGTCCAGGTTAGGAGTGTCTCCCACCTAGTGGTCAGTGTTCTCACGGTGTCCAACTTAGGTCAGTTTATACATGGGTTACAATGCTGGTTGAATACATGACAGTGGTGATTGGGAAGTCTTCGTTGAGCGTCTTGACCAGTACTTCGTGGCCAATGAGCTGGATACGGAAGAGACCACGGTCAAGCGCAGGACGATTCTCCTCACCGTTTGCAGGTCCATGATATATGGCCTCATCAAAAATCTGCTAGCACTGACGAAACCAATGGAGAAGACATATGAAGAGTTGTGCACGCTGGTTCAGGAACACCTCAAGCCGAAGGAGAGCATCTTATTGGCCAGGTATCGCTTTTATATGCACCATCACTCCGAGGGCCAGGACGTGGCGAGCTATTTTGCCGACCTAAGATGTCTTGCGGGACCACGCGTATTTGCTGGATTTTTGGGAAAGTGTTGCGGGACTTTTTGAGTTTGGAATCGGCCACGAGGTCATTCTTCGCAAACTGCTGTCTGCCGAATCCTTAGATCTGAGCAAGGCCATCACGATAGCCCAGGCTTTCATATCCACGAACAATGACACTAAACAGATATCTTTGCAGCATCGAAGCTTACCAGCAAGTACTGTGCATAAAATAACGCCTTCAGCAGGCAGAACTGTACATTACAGGGCCTACACGCCTGCAGAGGCCAGACCTAGGATAACTCAGAGTCCGCCGTGGGGCGTGAATATGAATCCATTAACACCATGTTGGCGCTGTGGCGCTCATCGAGCCCATCAATGTCGATTCAAGCACTACGTGTGCAAAGGCTGCAGAACAATGGGGCACCGTCCAGCGAATGTGCAGATGTGCTGTGACTCACCATGTGGCAGAGTCGGCAGAAGATGACCATCCGGCGCGGATCATGGTGAACGAGTAAGAGAGGCAACTCAACCCGAGGCTGAAGAGGAAGTGTATGGGGTACACACCTTCACCACCAAAAGCCCTCCAATAATGTTAAAAGTCAAATTAAACTGCATTCCAGTTTCCATGGAATTGAAGATGGGGGCGAATCAGTCAATTATGAGCCAGAAGGCTTTTGAGAAACTGTGGGGCAACAAGGCACAAAGGCCAAAACTAAGCCCAATCCACACCAAGCTGAACACTTACACCAAAGAGCTCATACCAGTCATTGGCAATGCGGCAGTGAAGGTATCGTACGATGGAGCTGTGCATGATTTACCACTATAGATTGTACCAGGCGATGGCCCAACGCTGTTCGTCAGAAGCTGGCTAGGAAAGATCCGATGGAACTGGGACGACATCAAAGAACTGTCTTTGGTGGATGACGCCTCATGCGCCCAAGTGCTAAACAAATTCTCGTCGTTATTCGAGCCAGGCATCGGCAACTTCACAGGCGCCAAAGTGCAGATCCATCTAGTCCCTGATGCACGACCTGTTCATCACAAGGCCCGAGCGGTTCCATACATGATGCCGAGAAAGTTGAGATTGAGCTGGACAGACTTCAACGAGAGGGGATCATATCATCAGTCGAGTTCAACGAGTGGGCCAGTCCAATTGTTCCGGTGTTGAAAAGCGATGGGACGGTCAGAATCTGCGGGGACTACAAGGTAACGATCAACCAAGTCTCGTTACAGGACCAATACTCTCTACCTAAAACGGTTGACCTGTTCGCAACGCCAACAGGGAGGAAGTCGTTCACCAAGCTGGATCTAACCTCTGCTTACATGATGCAGGAGCTGGCTGAACCATCAAAAAAATTGACATGCATCAACACGCACAGAGGACTGTTCATATACCACAGATGCCCCTTTGGGATTCGCTCAGCTGCGGCCATCTTCCAGAGGAACATGGAGAGTCTGCTGAAATCAGTTCCGCGCACCATGGTGTTTCAAGACGATATCTTGATCACTGGCTGCAACACCACCGAACACTTGTACAACCTGGAAGAGGTTCTAAAGCGACTGGACACAGTGGGACTCAGGCTGAAATGCTCCAAGTGTGTTTTCCTGACACCAGCGGTCGAATTTCTGGGGAGAAAGATTGCGGCGGATGGCATCAAACCCACGGACTCCAAGACGGAGACCATCAAGAATGCACCCAGACCACAGAATGTGACGGAGCTGCGTTCGTTCCTGGGACTCCTCAAATATTTTGGTAACTTTCTACCGGGGTTGAACACTTTGCTGGAACCTTTGCATTTATTGCTATGCAAGGGTGACGACTGGGTTTGGGGTAAATCTCAAGAGACACCTTTAATAAGGCCAGAAACCTGCTATGTTCTAACAAGTTACTTGTATTGTATGAGCCGTGTAAATGTTTAGTACTAGCTTGTGATGCATCTTTCTACGGGGTCGGTTGTGTGTTACAGCAAGCCAATGTGTCAGGCAAACTGCAACCGGTTGCATAATCATCCAGAAGTTTATCTAAGGCTGAAAGAACCTACAGTATGGTTGAGAAAGAAACATTAGCATGTGTATACGGGGTTAAGAAAATGCACCAATACCTATATGGACTCCAGTTCGAGCTCGAAACTGACCACAAGCCGCTCATTTCGCTGTTCTCAGAAAGCAAAGGTATTAACACCAATGCTTCGTCCCGCATCCAAAGATGGCCACTAACGTTATCTGCGTATGGTTATGTAATCCACCACAGACCAGGCACTGAGAACTGTGCCAATGCCCTCAGTCGGCTACCATTGCCCACCACCAGGGTGGAAATGGCGCAACCCGCAGACTTGCTCCTTTGAGAGCGAGGACTAGCCAGGACCCTGTGCTATCACTAGTAAAAAGCTGCCTCCTCAATGGGAGCTGGTCGGCGGTTCCCGGGGAAATGCAAGACGAAATTAAGCCATTCCACCGACGCAAGGATGAAATGTCGATCCATTCGGATTGTTTCCTATGGGGGAATCGTGTAATTTTGCCAAAAAAAAGCAGGGAAACATTTATACGCGACCTTCACAGTACCCACCCAGGCATAGTCATGATGGAGGCTATAGCCAGGTCGTATGTTTGGTGGCCCGGCATTGACTTGGAATTGGAGTTATGCGTACACCAATGTAACACTTGCTCACAGTTGAGCAATGCACCAAGGGAGGCCCCACTGAGTCTGTGGTCATGGCCCTCCAAACCATGGTCCAGGGTCCACGTAGATTTTGCTGGCACCTTTCTAGGAAAAATGTTCCTAGTAGCAGTGGACACTTACTCTAAATGGATTAAATGTATAATAATGTCGTCATGTACGTCCACTGCCACCATTGAAAGCCTCCAGGCCATATTCGCCACCCACGGTTTGTCCGATGTCCTTGTTAGTGACAATGGACCATGTTTCACCAGTTCGGAATTCAACAAGTTCATGTTCCGCAATGGCATCAAGCATGTCAGGTCTGCCCCGTTTAAGCCCGCGTCCAATGGTCAAGCAGAACGGGAAGTCCAAACTATCAAGCAGAGCTTGAAATGTGTGACGGACGGTTCCCCGCAGACCTGGTTATTTCAGATTCTGCTCAGCTACCGTACGCGACCCCATTTGCTTACTGGGAATCCCCCTGCAGAATTGCTAATGAAGAGAGCACTCAAAACCAGGCTCTCCTTAGTCCACCTGGATCTCAATGATCATGTAGAAACCCGGCATAACAAGTACCATGATCAAGCGGCTGTATCACGTGACATTGAGGTTAATGACCCTGTGTTCGTTTTTAACAACAGTCATGGTCCCAAATGGGTTGCTGGCACTGTTTTAGCCAAGGAGGGGAATAGAGTGTTGTCAAACTTTTGAATGGACAAACATGCAGAAAGCACTTGGATCAGACCAAATTGCGATTCACTGACAACGAAGAACAGTTTGAAGAGGACATTACCATCACTGATCCACCTACACACACCTAACCAGCAATCGACCTCACGGTCAACCACGAGGATGAACCCACCATGCCTGACATTCCGTTCAGACCAGCTGCGCTGCAGTGCAGCAATGATCCGACTGACTCACCCATGCCAGGACTTCAACTCAGGCGATCAACCCGGGAAAGCAGAGCCCTGGATCGCCTCAACTTGTAAATAACTTGTATCTAAGACTTTGGGGGGAATGATGTTATGTATGTAAACTTTACCAATGTGTAGGACTTGCCACCAGGGGGCACACCTGTGGGAGACCTAAGGGTCACCTGTACACCCTGGGCAAGCAGGTATAAAAGGCAGTTCTCCATACTGCTTCCTCACTCTGGAGTTACATTAAAGAGACCAAGGTCACAACAGTTTGAGCTTAAGGTATACAGTCTTGTGGAGTTATTCTGAACATAACGGAAAGTGCCACTGGTTCTTCAGTGACAAAATAAGCCAAATTCAGTTTTTGATGACGTAGGATTTGGTACCTGGAACTTTGGGGAACATATTGCAAATTGCACTGTAACTTTCAGAAGGGAATTGGATGTGAGCTGGGAGGGCAGGGGGTGGTAGGAGGCATTTGCGGGGCTGTGGGGAGGGAGCAGGGGAATGGGACTGTTGTGTGGCTCGTGCAAAGAACTAGCACAGGCACAATGGGCCGAATGGCCTCCTTCCATGCTGTATGACTCCATGGCTTGTCACAGAGTCATCACCCACTGGAACAAACGTGTGCAACATATGGTGAGTAACCTATGGTGAGTGTGGGGTCACTACAGTCATTCAAAAGGGGAACTTGAAAAGTTTCTGAGAAGACATTGCCAGTTACAGGGAGTGAGTGGTCAGTTTAGATTGTGATGTTACTGGAGCAGCAGTGCACTCCCTGGAGCCTCAGAGAGTTGGAGAGCAATTACCCAGAGGATTTTCCTGAATTGACCACATTTCTTTGTATGTGCCAAGAGAGAGCATTACTGGGAGATGGGGCAGGATCAGGCGAGGTTATTCTGTCTGAGAGTCTTTATCTACTGATAGTCTTTTTGTAGGTTTGTATGTGCAGACTGAGGATTGTCTCTGGGCCCTGCCTGGTGTGTGGCTCAGAGAGTTCACCCAGTCAGTAGCTCAGCCCAAGGACAATCCCTAGCCTGCAACCCTCCCATCGGAGAACTCATCTCTCCCCCTTTGGTCCTTGCTATGATCTGTGCACAAATCCGGAAACACACAGTAAGTTTATTAATTTTCATTGCACCTTTATTTCCAGAGGTTAAATTTCTCACATTTAAGTCGTTGAAATAACATGACTTGAAACATAAATGATGGACAGGAAAAGACCCGCTGCTCCATCCAGCCTGTCCCACACAACTGCGATGCTCTGTACCAGCAGACAACATTCAACGATGACTTGAAACCAGCCAGCAGCTTGTCCTGAGTTCTCACTGTTGTGTCATTCCGGCTTGCACAAACACTGTCCCCAATCTGTTTTTGAAAGTGCTAACAGTAATCTCCTTTCATTTGCCATTCCTTTAGGCCATGCCATGCTCAGTGGATTGGAATCGAGTTACAGAGCCAGCAATGATTGGATGAAACATCAGCTCCTAAACATTAATGAGCCAAATGGGAAGGTTGAAGGGGGGGAGGCGATTGGGAATGTGGATCTAATTATCAGGATGCATCGGCACAATTTGCCTGGCTCCCGTGCTGTATTCTGTAACAAGAGTGGAGGGCAGAGAAATCAAGGGCAAAAATCAAAAAGGGCCACATTATAAGGACAAAGAGTGTTAAAAAAACAAGCCTAAAGGCTCTGAGTCTCAATGCGAGGAGCATTCGTAAAAAGGTGGATGAATTAACTGCGCAGATAGCTGTTAACGCATATGATGTCATTGGGATTACGGAGACATGGCTCCAGACTTGGTCTTGTGTAATGAGAGAGGATTAATTAGCAATCTGGTTGTGCGAGGCTCCTTGGGGAAGAGTGACCATAATATGGTAGAATTCTTCATTAAGATGGAGAGTGATACAGTTAATTCAGAGACTAGGGTCCAGGAGGGCAGGAAAAGGTGTGGGAGAGCGATAGTGATAGGGGATTCAATTGTAAGGGGAATAGATAGGCGTTTCTGCGGCAACCGAGACTCCAGGATGGTGTGTTGCCTCCCCGGTGCATGGGTCAAGGATGTCTCGGAGCGGGTGCAGAACATTCTGAAAAGGGAGGGTGAACAGCCAGTTGTCATGGAGCACATTGGTACCAACGATATAGGTAAAAAAAGGATGAGGTCCTACGAGAAGAATTTAAGGAGCTAGGAGCTAAATTAAAAAGTAGGACCTCAAAAGTAGTAATCTCGGGATTGCTACCAGTGCCACATGCTAGTCGGAGTAGGAATTGCAGGATAGCTCAGATGAATACGTGGCTTGAGCAGTGGTGTAGCAAAGAGGGATTCAAATTCCTGTGGCATTGGAACCGGTTCTGGGGGAGGTGGGACCAGTATAAACCGGACGGTCTGCACCTGGGCAGGACCGGAACCAATGTCGAGGGGGAGTGTTTGCTAGTGCTGTTGGGGAGGAGTTAAACAAATATGGCAAGGGGATGGGAACCAATGCAGGGAGACGGAGGGAAACAAAATGGAGACAGAAGCAAAAGACAGAAAGGAGATGAGTAAAAGTGGAGGGCAGAGAAACCCAAGGCAAAAAACAAAAAGGGCCAATGTACAGCAAAATTCTAAAGGGTTAAGGTGTAATAAAAAGGCAAGCATGAAAGCTCGGTGCCTCAATGCGAGGAGTATTCGGAACCCAGGAGAGGGCTCTGAGCTAGTTAGAGTGGATGAGAGCTCAGATGAACAGGACCCCAAGAAAGAATGCAAAAGGCAGGAGGCAACAGAGCAGAGTAGCACTGGCGTAAGTATAAACCACAAGGTGATAGGAAGGGACAATATGTATGAATATAAAGGGGCTGCAGGAGGGGTCAAAACTAAAAATCATGGTTTAAAAACTAGTATTAAAACACTCTACCTAAACGCATGCAGCATTCGAAATAAAGTAAATGAGCTGACGGCACAAATCATTACAAATGGGTATGATTTGGTGGCCATTACAGAAACGTGATTGCAGGGTGGCCAAGTTTGGGAATTAAACATACAGGGGTATCTGACAATTCGGAAAGATGGACAAGAAGGGAAAGGAGGTGGGGTAGCTTTGTTAATAAAGGATGATATCAGGGCAGTTGTGAGAGATGATATTGGCTCTAATGAATAAAATGTTGAATCATTGTGGGTGGAGATTAAAGATAGTAAGGGGAAAAAGTCACTGGTGGGCGTAGTTTATAGGCCCCCAAATAATATCTTCACGGTGGGGCGGACAATAATCAAGGGAATAATGGAGGCATGTGAAAAAGGAACGGCAGTAATCATGGGGGATTTTAACCTACATATCGATTGGTCAAATCAAATCGCACGGGGTAGCCTGGAGGAGGAATTCATAGAATGCATACAGGATTGTTTCTTAGAGCAGCATGTTACAGAACCTAGAAGGGAGCAAGCTATCTTAGATCTGGTCCTGTGTAATGAGACAGGAATAATAAACGATCTCCTAGTAAAAGATCCTCTCGGAATGAGTGATCACAGTATGGTTGAATTTATAATACAGATTGAGGGTGAGGAAGTAGTGTCTCAAACGAGCGTACTATGCTTAAACAAAGGGGAATACAGTGGGATGAGGGCAGAGTTGGCTAAAGTAGACTGGAAACACAGACTAAACGGTGGCACAATTGAGGAACAGTAGAGGACTTTTAAGGAGCTCTTTCATAATGCTCAACAAAATATTCCAGTGAAAAAGAAGGGCGGTAAGAGAAGGGATAACCAGCCGTGGATAACCAAGGAAATAAAGGAGAGTATCAAATTAAAAACCAATGCGTATAAGATGGCCAAGGTTAGTGGAAAACTAGAAGGTTGGGAAAATTTTAAACGATAGCAAAGAATGACTAAGAAAGCAATAAAGAAGGGGAAGATAGATTAAGAAAGTAAACTTGCGTAAAACATAAAAACAGATAGTAAAAGCTTTTACCGATATATAAAACGGAAAAGAGTGACTAAAGTAAATGTTGGTCCCTTAGAAGATGAGAAGGGGGATTTAATAATGGGAAATGTGGAAATGGCTGAGACCTTAAACAATTATTTCGCTTCGGTCTTCACAGTGGAAGACACAAAAACCATGCCAAACATTGCTGGTCACGGGAATGTGGGAAGGGAGGACCTTGAGATAATTACTATCACTAGGGGGGTAGTGCTGGACAGGCTAATGGGACTCAAGGTAGACAAGTCCCCTGGTCCTGATGAAATGCATCCCAGAGTATTAAAAGAGATGGCGGAAGTTATAGCAGATGCATTCGTTATAATCTACCAAAATTCTCTGGACTCTGGGGAGGTACCAGCGGATTGGAAAGCAGTTAATGTAACGCCTCTATTTAAAAAAGGGGGCAGACAAAAGGCAGGTAACTATAGGCTGGTTAGTTTAACATCTGTAGTGGGGAAAATGCTTGAAGCTATCATTAAGGAAGAAATAGCGGGACATCTAGATAGGAATAGTGCAATCAAGCAGACGCAACATGGATTCATGAAGGGGACATCATGTTTAACTAATTTACTGGAATTCTTTGAGGATATAACGAGCATGGTGGATAGAAGTGTACCGATGGATGTGGTGTATTTAGATTTCCAAAAGGCATTCAATAAGGTGCCACACAAAAGGTTACTGCAGAAGATAAAGGTACGTGGAGTCAGAGGAAATATATTAGCATGGATCGAGAATTGACTGGCTAACAGAAAGCAGAGAGTCGGGATAAATGGGTCCTTTTCAGGTTGGAAATCAGTGGTTAGTGGTGTGCCACAGGGATCGGTGCTGGGACCACAACTGTTTACAATAGATGACCTGGAAGAGGGGACAGAGTGTAGTGTAACAAAATTTGCAGGTGACACAAAGATTCGTGGGAAAGTGGGTTGTGTAGAGGACACTGAGAGGCTGAAAAAAGATTTAGATAGGTTAAGCGAATGGGCTAAGGTTTGGCAGATGGAATACAATGTCGAAAAATGTGAGGTCATCCACCTTGGAAAAAAAAACAGTAAAAGGGAATATTATTTGAATGGGGGAAAATTATAACATGCTGTGGTGCAGAGGGACCTGGGGGTCTTTGTGCATGAAACTCTTTTTGGAGTTCACCTGCAAAACATAAAAACATTAAACGGTGCCACCCGACCTGGGTGACACTCCAGACATTTACAAGGCCCTTTTTTTTCCCCCCTTTTTTTTTGTGTTGGCACTAAAATCACAATTTTCCCCAGTGCCCCCTATAAAAGGGAAGGGGAACACTAAAAGCACCGGCAATTAAAACAAATTAAACTTAAAAACGTAAAATCAAATTAAAATTTGGTTGCCGGGCGTGATGATGCACTCCAGTCCCTCCGGTGCCCACCTCTCGCGGAAGGCCGCGAGCGTACCGGTGGACACCGCGTGCTCCATCTCCAAGGACACCCTGGACCGGATGTAAGAGCGGAAGAGAGGCAGGCAGTCAGGTTGAACGACCCCCTCGACCGCCCGCTGCCTGGACCGGCTGATGGCACCCTTGGCCGTGCCCAGGAGCAGTCCTACGAGGAGTCTTTGTGCATGAAACTCTTTTGAGTTTACCTGCGAAAACATAAAACATTAAACGGTGCCACCCGACCTGGGTGACACTCCAGACATTTACAAGGCCCTTTTTTTTTTTTTTTTCCCCCTTTTTTTGTTTTTTTTTGTGTTTTTCTTTTTTTGTTTTTTTTTTGGGCACTAAAATCACAATTTTCCCCAGTGCCCCCTATAAAAGGGAAGGGGGACACTAAAAGCACCGGCAATTAAAACAAATTAAACTTAAAAACGTAAAATCAAATTAAAATTTGGTTGCCGGGCGTGATGATGCACTCCAGTCCCTCCGGTGCCCACCTCTCGCGGAAGGCCGCGAGCGTACCGGTGGACACCGCGTGCTCCATCGCCAAGGACACCCTGGACCGGATGTAAGAGCGGAAGAGAGGCAGGCAGTCAGGTTGAACGACCCCCTCGACCGCCCGCTGCCTGGACCGGCTGATGGCACCCTTGGCCGTGCCCAGGAGCAGTCCTACGAGGAGTCTTTGTGCATGAATCCCAAAAAGTTAGTTTGCAGGTGCAGCAGGTAATCAGGAATGTGAATGGAATGTTGGCCTTCATTGCGAGAGGGATGGAGTACAAAAGCAGGGAGGTCCTGCTGAAACTGTACAAGGTATTGGTGAGGCCGCACCTGGAGTACTGCGTGCAGTTTTGGTCACCTTACTTAAGGAAGGATATACTGGCTTTGGAGGGGGTACAGAGACAATACACCAGGCTGATTCCGGAGATGAGGGGGTTACCTTATGATGATAGATTGAGTAGACTGGGTCTTTACTCGTTGGAGTTCAGAAGGATGAGGGGTGATCTTATAGAAACATTTAAAATAATGAAAAGAATAGACAAGATAGAGGCAGAGAGATTGTTTCCACTGGTTGGGGAGACTAGAACTAGGGGGCACAACCTCAAAATATGGGGGAGCCAATTTAAAACCGAGTTGAGAAGGAATTTCTTCTCCCAGAGGGTTGTGAATCTGTGAAATTCTCTGCCCAAGGAAACAGTTGAGGCTAGCTCATTGAATGTATTCAAATCACAGATAGATAGATTTTTGACCAATAAGGGAATTAAGGGTTATGGGGAGCGGGCGGGTAAGTGGAGCTGAGTTCACAGCCAGATCAGCCATGATCTTGTTGAGTGGCGGAGCAGGCTCGAGGGGCTAGATGGCCTACTCCTGTTCCTAATTCTTATGTTCTTATGAACTTAAAGAAAGGTAACTTCGAGGGTATGAGATGTGAATTGGCTAGGATAGACTAGCGAATGATACTTAAAGGGCTGACGGTGGATAGGCAATGGCAGACATTTAAAGATCAAATGGATGAACTACAACAATTGCTAATTAATTTTCTCTCATTACACAAGACCCAGTCTAGGATGGCCTGCTCTCTGGTTGGTCCTCGACATATTGGTCTAGAAAACCATCCCTATACACTCCAGGAAATCCTCCTCCACAGTACTGCAACCAGTTTGGTTATCCCAATCTATATGTAGATTAAAGTCACCCATGATAACTGCTGTACCCTTATTGCACGGGTCCCTAATTTCCTGTTTGATGCTGTCCCCAACCTCCCTACTACTGTTTGGTGGTCTGTACACAACTCTCACTAACGTTTTCTGCCCTTTGGTGTTTCGCAGCTCTACCCATACAGAGTCCACATCATCCACGTGAATGTCCTTCCTTACTATTACGTTAATCTCCTCTTTAACCAGTAACGCTACCCCACCTCCTTTTCCTTCCTGTCTATCCTTCCTGAATATTGAATACACCTCTCCTCCTCAGGTGGCTGAAGGCTGCAGTGGCGCACTGGAGACGGAGTTGAGCCCTCGTCCTCTTAATTCTGGGAAGTCTCGGGGCAACAACCAGAGCGTCCCTTCTTGAGACTTTCCTGGTTAGTCCCAAGGTGGACCCCTGGCCGGCACTGGTTGGAGATGACTGCACAGACTGGGCTTTACCCGGTGCAATGCAGTTAACCCCAAGCAGTGCCAAACTGAGCCTGGAGTTGGAGCAGAGTTGGTGCTTGATGCCGATGCAGGGACATGAGGGCTAGATGGGTCTGTGGTGGGGGGGTGGGGGTTGGTTATTGGCCATCGAATTAAAAACAAATTAAAAGATGTTGAGTTGGCACTGAGAAATGGATGGGACACAGAGGGATGGCATGAGGAGAATTTCAGTTGCACTGCTCCCTCCTTTTGTGGTTTCTCTGCTGGCATTAATTTAATTTCTATCATGATGTTCTCTCTCGTGTATGTCTGATCCACTTGTCCTTGTGGTTTAGTTACTCACAATTTTCATCTGTCGGTAGTTTGATAAAACCGTCCGTTTCCTCTCTCTCATCCTGACGCCAACCGTGTACCTCTAGCAGAAAAAGAAGTTACAGATTTGTTTTTAAATCACTGGATCGCAACAAGACAACTACAGATACTTTAGAGCTACCCTTGTATAGTAAACCATACAATTGCCATATACCCTTATATAGTAAACCATACAAAACCATATGTTTTGCACCCAGATTCTGGGTGCAAAACATATCGACTTATTTCTTTTCATGTAATGTTATTGGCCACACATTCTGATGCCACCTGAGTATTAAAGATTTTGGATCTTCGAACACTCTCTTCCTCAGGCTGAAGGCTGCTGTGGCGCACTGGAGGTGGAGTTGAGCCTTCGGCCGCCTGAGGAAGAGAGTGTTCGAAGATCAGGCCCTCAAATCTGGCACCTAGCTTATGGTCTATGTTATGTATGCAACCCTAGGTAACCCTGTATCATACCGCCATCAGAGGGCATACCTGTGGAGTACCAAGAGATCTCAGCATCCCTTGGGAGCACTGTATATAAGCAGGCCTCCCATGCTGTACCGACACTCTGGAGTTTGAATAAAAGAGCTAAGGTCACACTTACTCATGTCTACAGTACTCAGTTACATTACTTTATTATGAGCATAACAGTCTACAGGGCTGTAGTGATAGCCGCCCTCCTGTATA
The DNA here is from genome assembly GCF_044704955.1 of Pristiophorus japonicus. Classification (NCBI taxonomy): domain Eukaryota; kingdom Metazoa; phylum Chordata; class Chondrichthyes; family Pristiophoridae; genus Pristiophorus; species Pristiophorus japonicus. Next base: position 37,442,452 of record NC_091979.1, read on the forward strand.
GAAACATAGAAACATAAAAAATAGGTGCAGGAGTAGACCATTCGGCCCTTCGAGCCTGCACCACCATTCAATAAGATCATGGCTGATCATTCACCTCAGTACCCCTTTCCTGCTTTCTCTCCATACCCCTTGATCCCTTTAGCCATAAGGGCCATATCTAACTCCCTCTTGAATATATCCAATGAACTGGCATCAACAACTCTCTGCAGTAGGGAATTCCACAGGTTAACAACTCTCTGAGTGAAGAAGTTTCTCCTCATCTCAGTCCTAAATGGCTAACCCCTTATCCTTAGATATGGCTCAGTAGTGTGGACCGTATACAGTAGACACCTCAAATCGCTGGAGAAATACCACCAACGATGTTCTCTGCTAGATCCTGCAAATACCCTGGGAGAACAGACGCATCAACGTCAGTGACCTCGACCAGGCCAATATCCCCACTGTGTGTGTGAGTGATGGGCAGAGATGCCATTGTTTGTCTTCTCCGTGGCCTCTTCTCTTAGTGGGGCCCAGTTACATTTGTGACTATTGCTCACCCTGCAGACTGTCCTCAGCAATGGGCGATCTACCAGTGATAAGTGGTTGTCTACATTTACAGAACAGGGAGTGAGCACCAAACTCAAGGGCTGGGAGGAGCTGGTCAGTGAGGGAGCAGAGAATGGGGCTCAGTCACCATCTGTGAGCAGGCTGCAGGCCCCAGACTACCTATTAACAACGCCATGGAAGACCTACCAATAACAAAATGAACTATTCCACCCTCCTGTATATCAGTATTACTGTATCTGTTTTATCCAGCAAGGATTCTGACCTCTTGCGCATCCCCGATTTTAATCACTCCAACAATGGCGACCTTGCCTTCAGCTGGTGCGGTCCTAAGCTTTGGAATTCTCTCCCTAATCCTCTCTGCCTATCTACCACTCTTTCCCCCTTTAAGATGCTCCTTAAAACCTACCTTTTTGTCCAAGCTATTGGTCATCTGCCCTAATGTCCCCTTATGTGGCTCAGTGTCAAATTTTGCTCAATAACACTCCTGTGAAGGGACATTTTATTACATTAAAGGCACTATATAAATCCAACTTAGTGTTGTTGATTCAAGGTCTTGTGGAGAGGAGATGAGGTGAGATAATTGGTGAGAAATGAAAACATTGACAATTCAAAAGCACTTGCGTCAAAAGAAAATGTTGCCCTCCCGAGAGAGCAGGAGACCGGACAACCTCCACCAATGTTGTTGGGAAAATGGTAGCAAGGAGGTGCTCAAGAGCATGATGTATTTCATCTGTCTTTCCCCTTCTCCCTGTGTGGAAGGTGGGATCCAGCCCGTTTGCAGCACATCTCCTCGCCCACTTCCCAACCACTGCCGCTGAGATTGGGATTGAAGTAATGTGTGAATCCTGACCATGATCCCCAAACCCTCTTCTCTCAGGTGCTCTGCTTTGGTGTCACATTGGCCTATGTTTTTACATTTTTATTCTTGCCTACACCTCAAAGGGAAAAATAACCTGTACAAATCAAAAGAAGAACTTTCTCCTCATCTCAGTTTTAAATGGGCGGCCCCTTATTCTAAGATCATGCCCTCTAGTTCTAGTCTCCTCTATCAGTGGAAACATCTTCTCTGCATCCACCTTGTCAAGCCCTGTGTCAAGTTAGTTAACATATATTAGCATGGTTAGAGAATTGGCTAATTAACAGAAAACAGATATGAAGAGTTGAAAGGTGCTGGTCGATGGACTCAGGCTGAGTAAGGAGCTAGAAGGTCCTTTCGGGGAATGGAGAAAGATTGCAAAGTGCCGCAGTACAGCGGGACCTGTGGGTACTTGTGCATGAAATATGAAAGGATAGTATTCAGGTACAGAAAGTGATCAGGAAGGCCAATGGAATCTTGGCCTTTATTGCAAAGGGGATGGAGTATAAAAGCAGGGAAGTCTTGCTGCAGCTATACAGAGTATTGGTGAGGCCACACCTGGAATACTGCGTACAGTTTTGGTTTCCCTATTTATGAGAGGATATACTTGCTTTGGAGGCAGTTCAGAGAAGGTTCACTAGGTTGATTCCGGATATGAGAGGGTTGACTTATGACGAAAGGTTGAGTAGGTTGGGCCTCTACTCATTGGAATTCAGAAGAATGAGAGGTGATCTTATCGAAACGTTTAAGATTATGAGAGGGCTTGACAAGGTGGATGCAGAGAGGATGTTTCCACTGATGGAGGAGACTAGAACTAGGGGGCACGATCTTAGAATAAGGGGCCGCCCATTTAAAACTGAGATGAGGAGAAAGTTCTTCTCTCAGAGGGTTGTGAATCTGTGGAAGTCGCTGCCTCAGAGAGCTGTGGAAGCTGGGTCATTGAATAAATTTAAGACAGAAATAGACAGTCTCTTAAACGATAAGGGGAAAAGGGGTTATGGGGAGTGGGCAGGGAAGTGGAGCTGAGTCCATGATCAGATCAGCCATGATCTTATTGAATGGCGGAGCAGGCTCGTGGGGCCGAATGGCCTACTCCTGTTCCTATTTCTTATGTTCTTATTTTCCAAGGTGTGAGACGCTTGGATGGACAGGGCATGACTGGTGAGTTGATGGAGAGGTCTCAGGCTGGCTTCAGCAAGGAGGAGCATGGCCTGGTAGACGTAGGGTAGGGGTAGGCAGTGCAAATTCTTTACACAGTGTGAGCGACACTGAGGTTCACATGAAAGCATTGGAAGGTGAATGGAAAGGGTACTCATGGGAAGGCCGTTGAATGTATTACGACATTGGGTCGCTGTTGTGGGCACCGCGCTCCGGGCTGCAACGTGCTCAGCCACCTCCCTCCAGAGTCTTCTGCAATCCCGAGGTGTTGGCACTCGTCCCCCTACAGGCTGGAGGGCACTCCAGTGACTCTCCACTGCCTCCAGCAAGGCACCAAGGGCAGTGAAAGGGAAGAGGGTAGAAAGCTGGCGTGCTACTTGCACTCCATTTCCACGCTCTGAAGACCCTGTGGATGTTATACTGCGCATGCACCAACTTCAGTTGCCACGCTTTGAAGACTCGGATGTTCCCGAGGTCTGACTCGGAGTTCTGCGCATGCGCAATGGGTCCACCAAATTTACCGACCAAACTTTCGTTAGCGCCCCCCCACCCACCCCCGCCCCCGGCTCTGGTGTGCAACGGCTGATTTAGCGCCTCTGTCAGCTCATCGCCCGATTCTGACGAATTTCTGGGCGCAGGGCGCAAACTTTTTCAAAGTGATAAAATTACCGCTCCGCCTGGGTTAACGCCCCAAATGAGGCTTGACCGAATTTCCACCCCTATGATTTTATTTTGCTGAACAAAGACTGGGATTATCTTGATTAAAAAAGTATGGGTTATTTTTAATCCTTTTCCAGGACTAACCTAGATTTAAGATGCAGTCATGCATTTGACAGCACACCTTTCTCTTCTTTAGGTATAATCAATTGCTAAGTTAAGAGCTGATATAAAAGTAATTTGAAACGCTGATGTATAAGGTCCTGAAATTAATTGACAGATAAGCTATCGAGGTGAACAGTATTTTAAAGCATTGTAAAACTCGATACTTTGCTGAGACTAAAAGCTAAGTGCAACATTGCTAAATATGTGTAGCTTCCAGCAATTTTACCCATATAGTCCAGACATCGTGCAAGTGGGATATTTGTCAACCCACTTGTTTGTGGAAGCTCTCAATGCAATAGTGGTACAACGATAAGATCCAATGGACATCAGCATTGCTGCAACAGGTGGGCACATGAGTACATTTAAAAACTAACGGGGAAAAACTGAGCGGTTACACTCACCAGGCGCAGAAGTCTCGCCTCTCGCAAAATAAAGCGCTCCGTTTCCTTTCTGGGGCGGTAACGGGGCGGACGGGTCGGGAGCGGGGCGCCATGCTACGCACTGGGCCGGGTAGCGCTGCAGCGTAGGAGGGGCTCTTCCCTTCATTAAAGGGAAGGGCCCAAGCTGCAAACTCTGCATTATAAAAAGGGTCCTATCTGGACCACCGGGGAGCAAGGGTGCCGTGCCAACAGCCCGCGACTCAAGCAGAGTGCTGGGCTGACTGATCGCGGCATGGACCCCGCGTTCAAAGTGGCAACGGTGTGCACCAATAAATCGGAGCTTTTTCTTTTTAAAAGCGCAATTTTAATTCTCGCCCCACGAGGGGCCGGCCGCCCGGTACGGGTCCGCTGAAGTTGTCGCCGTCATCGCCCGCCACAGCTTCATTACAAGGGGCGATAGCCAATTTAGGGTCCGGGCGCTAACGGGCTGCTGTGCACGGTGATGATGGCAGAGCGGGGCACTACGGGTTATTGCCGCCGCTGAACTCCCGCTTAGCGGCGCCACACCCGGCCGCAAAGTCGTTTACGCCCCGTTAGCAAACCCCAGGGGTGCTAACGTGAGGTACAAATGTCCTGAATTTCTGGGCCTAAATGCACTCTCACAAACTGTTCAAGGTCACCCATAAATCATCATGTAAAGTTTAGTGCCTATCACTTTGTATTATATAACCTAAATCACATACATATTAACTTTATGACATACGTCTTGAACTAAGATACAATTGCAATATATAGAATAAAACTCTGACATTGTATACAGAAGAGGTGGATCGACATTGGGGGGTGGGTGGGAGGAGGACTTCCCCTGTGTGAAATCATTATTACATTCGATTTTTGCTACAATTAACGCAGAGAGTAAATCCTCCTACCTGGTGTAGAATGTATGTCTGGATCAATTTGAAGGCAATGCAGTGTAAACAGTCCATTATATTTGGACTGGCTTAGTCACAGCATCCATCTCAATCTATTAATGTGTTCCATTTATTCTATTCTGCCTTATTCACCCACCATGTAATATTTTAATTTGTAAAATGCATCTGATGTATGCATGCAACCATATAGCCTTTGTCTTGTATAAGTGCGTCATCATTACAGTGTGTGGAATTGGAATTGGTGCAGCTCTTCTCAATGCAGCTATGCAAGGTTGGACTATGATTCCAGAATAATGGCATTTATATCTTGCAGAACTGTGTCTTGAAGACATTCCACACCAAAGCTTCAGGGTACTGGTGCAACAGAAACAGCACTATTTATTTTGCAGGGTGTTTGCCACAGATGTTAGAACAACAGGGAAGTAAGGCTGTGAAGGTCAGCGAGAGCAGCACCTTTATGCTGGCCCACTCCGTCCACCAGTGGTCAGCGAACATGGCTGTGTCTGCTATCAATTTTTATTGTGTGTTAAAAATAGTGGCCACAAATAGGATACAAGACACTGACTTACATACAGCAACGACGACCACATTTATACAGCGCCTTTAATGTAGTAAAACATTCCAAGCTGCTTTACAGCAGCACAATCACACAAAATAAATACCACTTAAGGAGGTATTAGGACAGGTGACCAAAAGCTGGGTCAAAGTGATAGGATTTAAAGAGCATCTTAAAGGAGGAGAGAGATGACGGGAAATCCAGAGCATAGAGCCTAGGCAGCTGAAGGCACGGCCGCCAATGGTGGGGCGAACAAAATCGAGGATGCACAAAGAGGCCAGAATTGGAGGAATGCAGAGTTCTCGGAGGGTTGTAGGAGGTTATAGCGACAGCACAAATAAGCCATTTGTTGTATGCTTCTTTGTTTTGCTTGTTTGCCTCAAATGAATACAAATGAGGGTATGAAAAGCTCCATGGTAGGGTGATGCATTGACAGACGCTGTAGGCACTGCAACAATAAGCCTATCTCTGTAAGCTGCAAAGAGGGACCCATTTTCTATCCACTTATCATAATGAAGGATTTCAGAGCTGGAGGGTTTCCACATTTCCCCTGTGTGTGAAACCTAGTGAAATCATAAATGCACTGTTCCACATTTGACATCCGGTGTCAGCACAGAGCACTCCTACATCAGGTACAGCCTAGGTTATATGCTTTTGTTCTGTACCAACTGCAGTCTAGCAGTATATGTAAAAAGCCTTCAATGAATCATCTTGCTGCACTGTAAACGTTGAAAGGCAACATATTGTCAACTTGTTTTTGCTCTTCAACACTGAGATCACCGACGGCTACATGATTGCATTGCAGTCCACAAGCTGTTTACCATGGAGCACACAACAGCCCATCACATTTTCTTTCCTTTTAATTTTACTTATATTTTTAGTCTGTGTGTGCTCATGAACGTAAAGGAAAGAATTTCATTATGATCACCCACGATCAGTATTGAAACATTCCCGAGTCAGGTATAGTCAGAAGGTTGTGGACTTCACTGTCAGCTGTGGCTCAGTGGGTAGCAAACTCGCTTCTGAGTCAGAAGGTTGTGGGTTCGAGTCCTACTAAATCTAGGCTGACACTCTGGTGTGGTGCTGAGGGAGTGCTGCGCTGTCGGAGGTGCTGTCTTTCGGATGAGATGTTAAACTGAGGCCCTGTCTGCTCTCTCAGATGGATGTAAAGATCTCATGGTACTATTTCGAAGAAGATCAGGGAGTTATCCCTGGCAAATATTTTTTCTGCAATCAGCATAACAAAAACAGATTATCTAGTCATTATCACATTGCTGTTTATGGGAGTTGGCTACCACGTTTCCCAGATTACAAAAATGACTACACTCCAAAAGTACTTAATTGGATGTAAAGCGCTTTGGGACGTCCTGAGGCTGTGAAAGGCAATATAGACTTGCGTTCTTTCGTTCTTTCCTTCTTTCCACAACACTATCAGATGTAGATTAACATTTCCTCTACACTATGCATGTTAACCACAGCCTCAGAAGTGTATGTACTATTGCACCAGTATAACATTGCATTACCCACACCAGCCAGCTTTACCTTCTTCAGAATATTAAAACGTCACATCTCAGTTCTTGAGTGCCATTTATACAGAGGATTCTTTGTCAAGTTTGTCGAGATGGCAACAATCACATGTCATGCTGTCATAAACTGCCTATTAATAGCCCTGTCCAAGATGGCAGCCGGCGAGCCCGTTCCCCGGGCGGTCAGTGACCGGGCCTGGAACCGGGGGCAGACACCGTGTCTGTGGGGTCTGATCTGGGGCTTCAGACCTACACCAGTTACGAGCACCATCGGAGCAGGCAGGGGACCAGAAGGAGCGGCATGTCACTCCAGGGAGCAGCATCCGCTGGAGCAGGAGATCGATGTCTGTGAAGAGGGCAACTGATGATTGTAAAGCAGGAGCTGGGAGGTCGGGGCGAGGTCGGGGCGAAGGAGCGGGGAGGTCGGGGCAAAGGAGCAAGGTCGGGGCAAAGAGCGGGTAGGTCGGGGCAATGAGCGGGTAGGTCGGGGCAATGAGCGGGTAGGTCGGGGCGAGGTCGGGGCGAAGGAGCGGCAAAGTCGGGGCGAAGGAGCAGGGAGGTCGGGGCGAGGCCGGGGCAAAGGAGCAGGAAGGTTGGGGGGAGGTCGGGGCGAAGGAGCGGGGAGGTCGGGGCGAAGGAGCGGGGAGGTCGGGGTGAAGGAGCGGGGAGGCCGGGGCGAAGGAGCAGGGAGGACGGGGTGAGGTCGGGGCGAAGGAGCGGGGAGGTCGGGGGAAGAGCGGGGAGGTTGGGGTGAGGTCGGGGCGAGGTCAGGGCGAAGGAGCGGGGAGGTCGGGGCGAGGTCGGGGCGAAGGAACGGGGAGGTCGGGGTGAAGGAGCGGGGAGGACGGGGTGAGGTCGGGGCGAAGGAGCGGGGAGGAGCGGGGAGGTCGAGGCGAAGGAGCGGGGAGGACGGGGTGAGGTCGGGGCGAAGGAGCGGGGAGGTCGGGGGGAGAGCGGGGAGGTTGGGGCGAGGTCGGGGGGAGGTCGGGGCGAAGGAGCGGGGAGCTCGGGACGAAGGAGTGGGGAGGTCGGGGCGAAGGAGCGGGGAGGTCGGGGCGAGGTCGGGGGGAGGTCGGGGCGAAGGAGCGGGGAGGTCGGGACGAAGGAGTGGGGAGGTCGGGGCGAAGGAGCGGGGAGGAGCGGGGAGGTCGGGGCGAAGGAGCGGGGAGGTCGGGGTGAAGGAGCGGGGAGGTCGAGGCGAAGGAGCGGGGAGGACGGGGTGAGGTCGGGGCGAAGGAGCGGGGAGGTCGGGGGGAGAGCGGGGAGGTTGGGGCGAGGTCGGGGGGAGGTCGGGGCGAAGGAGCGGGGAGGTCGGGACGAAGGAGTGGGGAGGTCGGGGTGAAGGAGCGGGGAGGAGCGGGAAGGTCGGGGCGAAGGAGCGGGGAGGTCGGGGCGAGGTCGGGGGGAGGTCGGGGCGAAGGAGCGGGGAGGTCGGGGGGAGGTCGGGGAGAAGGAGCGGGGAGGTCGGGGCGAAGGAGCGGGTAGGTCGGGGGGAGGTCGGGGCGAAGGAGCGGGGGGGTCGGGACGAAGGAGTGGGGAGGTCGGGGCGAAGGAGCGGGGAGGAGCGGGGAGGTCGGGGCGAAGGAGCGGGGAGGTCGGGGCGAGGTCGGGGGGAGGTCGGGACTAAGGAGCGGGGAGGTCGGGGGGAGGTCGGGGAGAAGGAGCGGGGAGGTCGGGGCGAAGGAGCGGGGAGGTCGGGGGGAGGTCGGGGAGAAGGAGCGGGGAGGTCGGGGAGAAGGAGCGGGGAGGTCGGGGCGAAGGAGCGGGGAGTTCGGGGCGAAGGAGCGGGGAGGTCGGGGTGAAGGAGCGGGGAGGTCGGGGCGAAGGAGCGGGGAGGTCGAGGTGAGCTCGGGGTGCAGGAACGGGGAGGTCGGGGCGAAGGAGCGGGGAGGTCGAGGTGAGCTCGGGGCGCAGGAACGGGGAGGTCGGGGCGAGGTCAGGGTGAGGTCGGGGTGAAGGAGCGGGGAGGTCGGGGCGAGTTCGGGGCAAACCTAGAAACATAGAAAATAGGTGCAGGAGTAGCCCATTCGGCCCTTCGAGCCTGCACCACCATTCAATAAGATCATGTCTGTTCATTCCCTCAGTACCCCTTTCCTGCTTTCTCTCCATACCCCTTGATATCTTTAGCCATAACGGCCATATCTAACTCCCTCTTGAATATATCCAATGAACTGGCATCAACAACTCTCTGCGGCAGGAAATTCCACAGGTTAACAACTCTCTGAGTGAAGAAGTTTCTCCTCATCTCAGTCCTAAATGGCCGACCCCTTATCCTAAGACTATGTCCTCTGGTTCTGGACTTCCCCAACATCGGGAACATTCTTCCCGCATCTAACCTGTCCAGTCCCGTCAGAATCTTATACATTTCTATGAGATCCCCTCTCATCCTTCTAAACTCCAGTGAATACAGGCCCAGTTGATCCAGTCTCCCCTCATATGTCAGTCCAGCCATCCCTGGAATCAGTCTGGTGAACCTTTGCTGCACTCCCTCGATAGCAAGAACGTTGTTCCTCAGGTTGGGAGACCAAAACTGAACACAATATAAGGCCCTGTATAACTGCAGTAAGACCTCCCTGCTCCTATACTCAAATCCCCTAGCTATGAAGGCCAACATACCATTTGCCTTCTTCACCGCCTGCTGTACCTGCATGCCAACTTTCAATGACTGATGAACTATGACACCCAGGTCTCACTGCACCACCCCTTTTCCTAATCTGCTGCCATTCAGATAATATTCTGCCTTCGTGTTTTTGCCCCCAAAGTGGATAACCTCACATTTATCCACATTATACTGCATCTGCCATGCATTTGTCCACTCACCTAACCTGTCCAAGTCACCCTGCAGCCTCTTAGCTTCCTCCTCACAGCTCACACCGCCACCCAGTTTAGTGTCAGCTGCAAACTTGGAGATATTACACTCAATTTCTTCATCTAAATTGTTAATGTATATTGTAAATAGCTGGGGTCCCAGCACTGAGCCCTGCGGCACTCCACTCGTCACTGCCTGCCATTCTGAAAAGGACCGTTTATCCCGACTCTCTGCTTCCTGTCTGCCAACCAGTTCTCTATCCACGTCAGTACATTACCCCCAATACCATGTGCTTTGATTTTGCACACCAATCTCTTGTGCGGGACCTTGTCAAATGCCTTTTGAAAGTTCAAATACACCACATCCACTGGTTCTCCCTTGTCCACTCTGCTAGTTACATCCTCAAAAAATTCCAGAAGATTCGTCAAGCATTATTTCCCCTTCATAAATCCATGCTGACTTGGACCGATCCTGTCACTGCTTTCCAAATGCACTGCTATATCATCCTTAATGATTGAGTCCAACATTTTCCCACTACTGATGTCAGGCTAACCGGTCTATAATTTCCCGTTTTCTCTCTCCCTCCTTTTTTAAAAAGTGGTGTTACAGTAGTTACACTCCAGTACATAGGAACTGATCCAGAGTCGGTAGACTGTTGGAAAATGATCACAAATGCATCCACTATTTCTAATGCCACTTCCTTAAGTACTCTTGGATGTAGACTATCAGGCCCCAGGGATTTATCGGCCTTCAATCCCATCAATTTCCCGAGCACAATTGCCCGCCTAATAAGGATATCCTTCAGTTCCTCCTTCTCAGTAGACCCACTATCCCCTAGTACATTCGGAAGGTTATTTGTGTCTTCCTTCGTGAAGACAGAACTGAAATATTTGTTCAATTGGTCTGCCATTTCTTTGTTCCCCATTATAAATTCACCTGAATCTGACTGCAAGGGACCTACATTTGTCTTCACTAATCTTTTTCTCTGCACATATTTATAGAAACTTTTGCAGTCAGTTGTTATGTTCCCTGCAAGCTTCTTCTCGTACTCTATTTTCCCACTCTTAATTAAACCCTTAGTCCTCCTCTGTTGAATTCTAAATTTCACCCACTCCTCAGGTGTGTTGCTTTTTCTAGCCAATTTATATGCCTCTTCTTTGGATTTATCACTGTCCCTAATTTCCCTTGTCAGCCACGGTTGAGCCACCTTCCCCGTTTTATTTTTAGACAGGGATGTACAATTGCTGAAGTTCATCCATGTGATCCTTAAATGTTTGCCATTGCCTATCCACCGTCAACCCTTTAAGTGTCCTTTTCCAGTCTTTTCTAGCCAATTCACGCCTCATACCGTCGAAGTTACCTTTCCTTACGTTTAGGACCCTAGTTTCCGATTTAACTGTGTCACTCTCCATCTTAATAAAGAATTCTACCATATTATGGTCACTCTTCCCCAAGGGGCCTCGCACAACAAGATTGCTAATTAGTCCCTTCTCATTCCACATCACCCAGTCTAGGATGGCCAGCTCTCTAGTTGGTTCCTCGACATATTGTTCTAGAAAACCATCCCTAATACACTCCAGGAAATCCTCTTCCACCTCATTGCTACCAGTTTGATTAGCCCAATCACTATGTAGATTAAAGTCACCCATGATAACTGCTGCAACTTTATTGCACACATACCTTATTTCTTGTTTGATGCTGTCCCCAACCTCACTACTACTGTTTGGTGGTCTGTACACAACTCCCACTTGCGTTTTCTGCCCTTTGGTATTTCACAGCTCCACCCATACCAATTCCACATCATCCGGGCTAATATCCCTCCTTACTATTGCATTAATTTCCTCTTTAATCAGCAAGGTCACCCTGCCTCCTTTTCCCCTCTGTCTATCCTTCCTAAATGTTGAATACCCTTGGATGTTGAGTTCCCAGCCTTGGTCACCCTGGAGCCATGTCTCCGTGATCCAATTACATCATATCCATTAACTGCTATCTGTGCAGTTAATTCGTCCACCTTATTCCGAATACTCCTCGCATTGAGTCACAGAGCCTACAGGCTTGTCTTTTTAACACACTTTGCCCCTTTAGAATTTTGCTGTAATGTGGCCCTTTTGTTTTTTGCCTTAGGTTTCTCTGCCCTCCACTTTTAATGTTCTTCTTTCTATCTTTTGCTTCTGCTTCCATTTTATTTCCCTCTGTCTCCCTGCATAAGTTCCCATCCCCCTGCCCTATTAGTTTAAATCCTCCCCAACAGCACTAGCAAACACTCCCCCTAAGATATTAGTTCCGGTCCTGCCCAGGTCCCGTCCAGTCTGTACTGGTCCCATCTCCCCCAGAACTGGTTCCAATGTCCCAGGAATTTGAATCCCTCCCTTCTGCACCACTCCTCAAGCCACGTATTCATCTGAGCTATTCTGCGATTCCTACTCTGACTAGCACGTGGCACTGTAGCAATCCTGAGATTACTACTTTTGAGGTCCTACTTTGTAATTTAGCACCTAGCTCCCTAAATTCATCTCGTACGACCTCATCCCGTTTTGTCCCTATATCTATGGTAGCTATATGCACCACGACAACTGGCTGTTCACCCTCCCTTTTCAGAATGTTCTGCACCCGCTCCGAGACATCCTTGACCCTTGCACCAGGGAGGCAACATACCATCCTGGAGTCTCAGTTGTGGCCTATCTACTCCCCTTATAATTGAATCCCCTATCACTTTAGCTCTCCCACTCTTTTTCCTGCCCTCCTGTGCAGCAGAGCTACCCACGGTACCATGAACCTGGCTGCTCCTGCTCTCCCCTGATGAGTCATCCCACTCAACAGTACCCAAAGCTGGCAAGGTCCTGGGAGGTCAGTGCGAAGGAACGGAGAAGTCGGCGTGAAGGAGCGGGGAGGTCGGTGCGAAGGAGCAGGGAGGTCGGGGCGAAGGAGCGGGGAGGTCGGGGCGAAGGAGCGGGGCGAAGGAGCGGGGAGGTCAAGGTGAAGGAGCGGGGAGGTCGGGGCGAGGTCGGGGCGAAGGAGCGGGGAGGTCGGGGCGAAGGAGCGGGGAGGTCGGGGCGAGGTCGGGGCGAAGGAGCGGGGAGGTCGGGGTGAAGGAGTGGGGAGGTCGGGGGAGGTTGGGGCGAGGGAGCGGGGAGGTCGGGGGAGGTTGGGGCGAGGGAGCGGGGAGGTCGGGCGAGGTCGGGGCGAGGGAGCAGGGAGGTCGGGGCGAGGGAGCGGGGAGGTCGGGGGAGGTCGGGGCGAGGGAGCAGGGAGGTCGGGGCGAGGGAGCGGGGAGGTCGGGGGAGGTTGGGGCGAGGGAGCGGGGAGGTCGGGGCGAAGGAGCAGGGAGGTCGGGGCGAGGTCGGGGCGAAGGAGCGGGGAGGTCGGGGTGAAGGAGTGGGGAGGTCGGGGGAGGTTGGGGCGAGGGAGCGGGGAGGTCGGGGGAGGTTGGGGCGAGGGAGCGGGGAGGTCGGGCGAGGTCGGGGCGAGGGAGCGGGGAGGTCGGGGTGAAGGAGCGGGGAGGTCGGGGCCATGGAGCGGGGTGGTCGGGGCGAATGAACGAGGAGGTCAGTGCGAAGGAGCGGGGAGGTCGGGGCGAAGGAGCGGGGAGGTCGGGTCCATGGAGCAGGGTGGTCGGGGCGAAGGAGCGGGAAGATCAGGGCCATGGAGTGGGGAGGTCGGGGCGAAGGAGCGGGGAGGTCGATGCGAGGTCAGGCCGAAGGAACGGGAAGGTCGGGGCAAGATCCTGGGAGGTCGGGGCGAGGGAGCAGGGAGGTCGGGGCAAGGTCCTGGGCGATCGGGACGAAGGAGCGGGGAGGTCGGGGCAAAGGGGTGGGGAGGTCGGGGCAAGGTCGGGGCGAGGTCGGGACGAAGGAGTGGGGAGGTCGGGGCGAAGGGGTGTGGAGGTCGGGGCAAGGTCGGGGTGAAGGAGTGGGGACGTTGGGACGAGGGAGCGGGGAGGTCGGGGCGAGGGAGCGGGGAGGTCGGGGCGAGTTCGGGGCGAGGGAGCGGGGAGGTCGGGGCGAGGGAGCGGGGAGGTCGGGGGAGGTCGGGGCGAGGGAGCGGGACGTCGGGGCCATGGAGCGGGGTGGTCGGGGCGAATGAGCGAGGAGGTCAGTGCGAAGGAGCGGGGAGGTCGGGGCGAAGGAGCGGGGAGGTCGGGTCCATGGAGCAGGGTGGTCGGGGCGAAGGAGCGGGGAGATCAGGACCATGGAGTGGGGAGGTCGGGGCGAAGGAGCGGGGAGGTCGATGCGAGGTCGGGCCGAAGGAACGGGAAGGTCGGGGCAAGATCCTGGGAGGTCGGGGCGAGGGAGCGGGGAGGTCGGGGCGAGGGAGCGGGGAGGTCGGGGCAAGGTCCTGGGCGATCGGGACGAAGGAGCGGGGAGGTCAGGGCAAAGGGGTGGGGAGGTCGGGGCAAGGTCGGGGCGAGGTCGGGACGAAGGAGCGGGGAGGTCGGGGCGAAAGGGTGTGGAGGTCGGGGCAAGGTCGGGGTGAAGGAGTGGGGACGTTGGGGCGAGGGAGCGGGGAGGCCGGGGCGAGGGAGCGGGGAGGTCGGGGCGAGTTCGGGGCGAGGGAGCGGGGAGGTCGGGGCGAGGGAGCGGGGAGGTCGGGGGAGGTCGGGGCGAGGGAGCGGGAGGTCGGGGGAGGTTGGGGCGAGGGAGCGGGGAGGTCGAGGCGAGGTCGGGGCGAGGTCGGGGCGAGGGAGCGGGGAGGTCGGGGGAGGTTTGGGGCGAGGGAGCGGGGAGGTCGAGGCGAGGGAGCGGGGAGGTCGGGGGAGGTTGGGGCGAGGGAGCGGGGAGGTCGCGGGAGGTTGGGGCGAGGGAGCGGGGAGGTCGAGGCGAGGGAGTGGGGAGGTCGAGGGAGGTTGGGGCGAGGGAGTGCGGAGGTTGGGGTGAGGGAGCGGGGAGGTCGGGGCGAGGGAGCGGGGAGGTCGGGGCGAGGGAGTGGGGAGGTCGGGGGAGGTTGGGGCGTGGGAGCGGGGAGGTCGAGGCGAAATCGGGGCGAGGGAGCGGGGAGGTCGGGGTGAGGGAGCGGGGAGGTCGAAGCGAGGTCGGGGCGAAGGAGCGGCGAGGACGTGGCGAGGTCGGGGCGAGGTCGGGGCGAAGGAGCGGGGAGGTCGAGGCGAGGTCGGGGCGAGGTCGGGGCGAAGGAGCGGGGAGGTCGGGGCGAAGGAGCAGCGAGGACGGGGCGAGGTCAGGGCGAAGGAGCGGAGAGGTCGGGGCGAGGTCGGGGCGAAGGAGCGGAGAGGTCGGGGCGAGGTCAGGGCGAAGGAGTAGAGAGGTCGGGGCGAGGTCGGGGCGAGGGAGCGGGGAGGTTGGGGCGAGGTCGGGGCGAGATCGGGGCGAGATCGGGGCGAGGTCGGGGCGAGGAGGTCGAGGTGAAGGAGCGGCGAGAGATTGTAGAATGACGTGATCGGGGCCCAGAAGAGGCGAGGGCTCAGGGGCAGCACGGGCCAGCCCACACTGCGATATCTGTGCGCACTAGGTCCATGCATCAGAGCAGGTCTCCCATCGTCTTGGTTAACCCTTGCCACTGGACCAAGACCTAGCTCTGTCAAGCCCGTGTGGTGGCTGGTGTGCAACGGTCACCCCACGTTAAAAAAAATCTACGTACAGGCATCTTCCACCCTTCAGAATGTAGCTCCAGACCTGGTCCTTCATTGAAACACCTGTGAACATCCTTTTATGGCGTGGAAGCAAGTCATCCTCGTTTCGACGGACTGGCTGTGATGATAATGATGATGGGATGATATATTGCATTTGCTGACAGTCTGTTCCATATATCAATTATTCAATGGGAGGAATGTGAAGCAAAACTCCAGAATGTTCATCCATTCTGACATCTCCACTATTCACTCATTAATAATACACCCTTGATAGATATGATTGATACAAAGATATCATTAAGCAAGGGCACATCAAACAAATAGAGGGAGTTAACCTGTGATGAAATCAGACCACTTCACCCAATTAGTTTTACATGAGCCTTTCCTATTGAAAAGATGATCCATTTAAGAAATAACATGCATTTCATGATCTGAGAACAGTTTTACAGCCCGTGAGTTACATTTTGCAGTGCAGTTACTATTGTTATGTAGGCAAATGTGGCAGATGTAGAAAAGCATCAGTTGTAAATCGCCTAGCAATTGCTCTGCCATTACCCTCACAAAAACAGGATTGCGCTGTCAATCTCCTCGTGAATTTCAAAACTTGCTGGATTTGCACCATAAATACAAAATAAACTTGCCGCAGAAAGTTAGGGCTGGTATTTCATGACGGAAGAACATAAGAAATAGGAGCAGGAGTAGGCCATTAGGCCCTCGAGCCTGCTCCGCCATTCAATAAGATCATGGCTGATCTTCGACCTCACTCCACGTTCCTGCACCGTCCCCATATCCCTTGGTTCCCTTAGTATCCAAAAATCTATCGATCTCTGCCTTGAATATACCCAAAGACTGAGCGTCCACAGACCTCTCTGGTAGAGAATTCCAAAGATTTACCACCCTCTGAGTGAAGAAGTTTCTCCTCGTCTCAGTCCTAAATGGCTGACCCCTTATTCTGGGATTGTGACCCCTGGTTCTAGACTCCCCAGCCAGGGGAAACATCCTCCCTGCATCTACCCTGTCAAACCCTGTAAGAATTGTGTATGTTTCAATGAGATCACCTCACATTCTTCTAAACTCTAGAGAATGTAGGCTTAGTCTAATCAATCTCTCCTCATTAGACAATCCTCCCATCCCAGGAATCAGTCTGGTGAACCTTGGTTGCACTCCCTCTATGGCAAGGTAGAGAGACTAAAACTGTACACAATGCTCCAGGTGCGGTCTCACGGGCCCTATATAATTGCAGTAAGATGTCTTTACTCTGATACTCCAATCCTCTTGTAATAAAGGCCAACATACCATTTGCTTTCTTAATTGCTTGCTGTAATTGCATGTTAACTTTCAGTGATTTGTGTGCAAGGATATCCAGGTCCATCTGAACACCAACGTTTCCCAATCTCGCACCATTTAAAAAATACTCTGCTTTTCCATTTTTCCTACCAGTGTCGATAACTTCACATTTCTCCACATTATATTCCATTTGCCATGTTCTTGCCCATTCACGTAGCCTGTCTATATCCCCTTGAATCCTCTTTGCATCCTCCTCACAATTTACACTCCCACCTAGCTTTGTATGATCAGCAATCTTGGATATATTACATTTGTTTCCCTCATCCAAATCATTGATATAGATTGTGAATAGCTGGGGCCCAAGCACTGATCCTTGCGGTACCCCACTAGTTACAGCCTGCCAACCCGAAAATGACCCGTTTAATGACCAGATTTATGTTCTTGCAATGCCACTCAACCTCAGAGGCCCAGAAAGGGAACATTGAAGCTTTGGAATCTCATTCCTTCACGAAGCAAATTGCTCCTGGAGGCTTTTAAAAAATTTTATTTCCTTGTTTTTAAATTTCTTTCCCTGTCTCTATTGCCTTCTCTCTCTTAGTCCAATCTTTCGCTCTCTTTTTGTATCTAATTTGACTTTAAATTAGACCAACAGCCTATTTCCATAACCCATGAAATTTAAGGATAAAGAAGCAGAGGCATGACGGAGAAGGAAATAAGATGAATTACATAGGGCCTGTTGATGGAAGCTAAGGCCCGCCGATTGCCGCCGAGAGATCGGGCGGTGCTTTGCCAGGAAGATCCCTCTAAAAGAGATGGCAGTACCGCCTGGTGGCCAAATAACGGCTTACGCCGTCGACCTGGGCGGCAGCGGGCGGGAGCTCCCAATTTCGGCGGCAAATGCAATCCTCGCCAGAGTGCTGCCGTGGATTGGGTCGGGCTCAGGGAGGGGGGAAACACTGAAAAATGTAAATATTCACAATAAAAAAAAAACACCATAACACCTTCAGGGGACCCCATACAGGCAAAACCCTGAAAGAAATAAAGTTAAAAAATGTTCACTAATCTTTCTTTGCAGGTCTTCTTACTTACCGTCAGGGTTAGACCTGCCTCCACACAGCGGTCCTTCCCCCTGCTGCCACCGACTCCCGCCGACTCCCGCCCGCACCAATATACCAGTTCGGCGGGTGGGAGATCACTTACACGACTTGGCCACCAGAGGCCATCAGCGTGCAGTTCCCGGCGGTACTCCCCACCCGCCAGATGCAGACCTGGAGGAATCTGTCACCGAGGGGAGAGCGGCTAAAAAACTCGGTGGCAGCAGGCGGTAAGGCCACCAATTTCGGCCCCAAAATGTGTTTTTTAGTGATGTTGAGGGTTAAATATTGGCCAGGGCACCAGGGATAACTCCCCTGCTCTTCGAAATAGTGCCATGGGATTCCTTACACCCACCTGAGAGAGCAGACAGGGCCTCGGTTTAATGTCTCATCCGAAAGACGGCACATCTGACAGTGCAGCACTCCCTCAGTAATACCCGCCCTCCTGTATGGCTCAGAGACATGGACCATGTACAGTAGACACCTCAAGTCATTGGAGAAATATCATCAGCAATGCCTCCACAAGATCCTACAAATCCCCTGGGAGGACAGACACACCAACATCAGTGTCCTTGTCTAGGCCAACATTGAAGCACTGACCACACTTGATCAGCTCCGCTGGCCAGGCCACATTGTCCGCATGCCAGACACGAGACTCCCAAAGCAGGGGCTCTACTCGGAACTCCTATCATGGCAAACGAGCCAAAGGTGGGCAGCGGAAACATTACAAGGACACCCTCAAAGTTTCCCTGATAAAGTGCAACATCCTCACCGACACCTGGGAGTCACTGGCCAAAGACCGCCCTAAGTGAAGTGCATCTGGGAGGGCGCTGAGCACCTCGAGTCTCATCGTCAAGTGCATGCAGAAAACAAGCACAAGCACCGGAAGGAATGTGCGGCAAACCTGTCCCACCCTCCCTTACAACTATCTGTCCCACCTGTGGCAGGGATTGTGGCTCTCATATTGGACTGTTCAGCCACCTAAGGACTCATTCTAAGAGTGGAAGCAAGTCTTCCTTGAACCCGAGGGACTGCCTACGATAATGACTCCCTCAGCACTGCACTGGAGCGTCAGCCTAGATTTTTTTTTGTGCTCAAGTCTCTGGAGTGGGACTTGAACCTACAACCTTCTGACTCAGAGGCGAGAGTGCTACCCACTGAGCCACAGTCTTATCAGCTGTGGGAGCTTGCTGTATGCAAATTGGTTGCTGTGTTTCCTACATTACAACAGTAACTGCACTTCAAAAAAAGTACTTCAGTGGCTGCAAAGCGGGTTGGGACTTCCTGAGGTTGTGAAAGGTGCTATACAAATGCAAGTCTTTCTGTTTTTTCAAATGTGATTTGTTCAGTGCATCCTGTCGTACCCCCTCCCCCACCCCCAAGGTTGATGCAGCACTCTATTAGAACAGTATTATTTCATTTGTGGGGGATGGATTTCGCTGCAGTCGAGGCAGAGCGAATTACTATCTGCTGGGGCTATGAAGTCTTGGGTGTATGTGTGTGACCAGTTTTAGTTAGATCACACACACACACAATACATGTGAGAAAATAACCAGGAACTAGCAACAACGCTTACGTACGTGGGACTTCATAAAGTTGCAGCAACTGTTGTGGGTTCCGTGCAATGATCGTTCACTCTGTATTTAAAAATAATAAGAATGGGGAAAGAAAGGAAGAGAGAAAGAGGAAACTCCTAGGCAGCACGCTCCTGCGAAAGAATCATTGTGGCACACCCCAAGCAGCTCTGTGTGCCCACCTGACTGCGCTCTGGAGCAGTCCATTTTTCAGTGTGAGTCTGTGGTGTCAGCAGAAAGATTCAGTCAGGCAGCCAGGGCGGTGGAGAGAGAGAGAGAGAGAGAGAGAGAACACTATTCAGTAACGTGAAGGCAGAGAGAGAGAGAGAGAGAAGGGGGGCGGTTGTTCGACTTCCCAATCGTCTGCTGCAGCCTGAATCCCGGTTTAAAAGCTGCAAGGGAGCCCCTTGATGGAAGGGTTACTGCCCCCCTTATCCTGCGCTGCTATTTTTAAGCATCAGCTGTTGCAATATAAAGCAATGGATTAGAGTGTGAAGCCGGGGCAGGTTTGTGCAGTGATCAGGAGGAGGGGGGGAGGGTTTATTTTATGATTAAAGGGAGGTTTGCAGCGCCTGCATTTTTTTTAAAGAGGGAGAAAAAGCAGATCGCTTTGGAGCTGTGTGTGTGTGTGTGGATGGCAGAGATTCAGCCCAGGGGGGCTTTGCTACAGTCTTGACATGTTGGCCAGACCCGTGTAGAGAGAAAGAGAGAGAGAGGCAGCGGCGGCGGCTTGGGGGTAAGTTACTGGGCAAGAGCCAGGTCTTGTTCATTTCAGCCCCGAGTGTGGCGATTTTGTTGGATTTAAACCATTTAAAAAAACATTCTTCAGTTTCCATTCGCTTGTCTTTCTAATCCCCCCCCCCCTCCTCTCTCTCTATGCTATTTCATTTCCAAAGTAACAATCTTTCACTCAATAACCTGCCTCTCCTTCCATAGCTGGGAATCTGTTCCCAATTGCAATCCACACACATTGTGTAATGATTGTAATAATTCGAGACATTTATACAATTTGAAATAGGGTTTCTCACAGATCAGTGCCCACGCTGTATTTGACTGTAGACCTGTCTTAATGTAACGTTTTATTTAATCAAAATGATACATTTCAAGGGTCTGAAACTTTTTTTCTTTTACTTGGGAAATGTAAGTGTTGTGTTTGAGTTAATTTTGATTTCGGGATGTTTTGCATTGCTTGTGTCTCCTATCTTCTCTAACTCTGATGTGTAATACATACATACAGGGAGAGCACTTAAAGGTGCTGAAGCAACTGCAGGCCGATTTATGCTTGTTGTTCAGTGAAATTCAGCCAAATGTGAGAGGATAGCTGGTTTATGGATGGAGTTGAACTTCAGTTTCTGATCATTGCAGTATCAATTTACTCGGGCCTCTTTTTAGGCTTCTGGTAAAATACACAAAACAAGTGCATTTTTAAAAAAACTTTACATTGTTGTGAATATTCAATTGAGTGTTTTTCCTTTCTTTTATTAAACTTTATTGCAGTTGCCTGCTTACCAGGACCCCCTCCCTTTATCAGTAAATAAACTAGAGAACACCAAGATCATTGGCTGGTTCACCTTGAAGTTGAAAAGAGCCATTTAAAATTTACACCAGGAAAGTGACCTTACACCAACATTTAAAAGCAGGTTGACTTTTAAAGGAATTTGGATGTTCTATGTATTTATCACATGGTGGCTGTCACTCTGGAAAATGAAGAACTAATTCTGAAGAAGATCCTGTCAAATGACCTGATATTCTTTCAGATCTTGCCTCATTACATTGGTAATCCCCTATTACCACCTCTCTTAAATTCTTGGGGGGTGGACCTGTCTAAGAAATGGAACTGCCACAGTAGGAAGAACTATAAACCGAAACAGCACTACTTGATGTGCATTGCAAATGTGGATAATGTAAAAATGAGTTGCAAGGCAGTGGTTCTGATTATTAAGCCTGAACAGCTTAGTTCGATTATCTGAACCCCAGACAATCCTGGGGTTCAGATAATTGAGCTAAGCAGTTCAGGCTTAATAATGATGGTCCGGACCCCTCAATTAGATATGGTCTTGTAATTCACTTATGGAGTTATCATTTAATTCAAGCTTCTCATTCTCTATGGCAAATATAGTGTAGGTGAGAGAGGCAGCGGTCCAACAACTGGGTTAATTTCAATCAAGAGGAATTAGTCCTGCTCTAAATTAGGTCAGAGAACAGTTATATCAATTGAATATTTGATTGAGCTTAGCTCTGCTAACATGATAGTTAACCGACGCTTAAAACAGCAGTATGCCATGTTCGACTGCCTTTGAACAGTTGGACAACTTGATTCTTGTTTTGCTGATGAATTTTTAGCAGTCATTTTGAGGTATTTAAAGTTTAGTACATTATTATTTATTCCATTTTGTGTAACTTGTCATGTAAAAGTTAATGCATATTCTCAATCAGACCATACCGGCTTTGTTATCCTTTGTTTCAAAATAGAAAAGGAAAAGTAGAATTTTTAAATGTATAATTTTTGCTTAAATATATTGCAGCATTTCAGTACCTTAAATTAAGCATTACTAAAGAGTTGCAATGTGTATTAGGATTAGTGTTTACAATCTGTCATCGTGGACCCTGATTATGTGATTAAGTTGGCCTGTTAAATTTTACATAAACAATATAACTGCTGTTCTTCTAAACTAACCTATGCACAGTGCAATGGCCTTTTCCCATGCAATAGGCCAAGACACAGAAAAAAAAATATTCACGTACCACCAAACTTCAATGCAATAGGACTAGCCATACCAGAACCGATTTTAAATCAGGAACCACTTTAATGCTGGGTATCTATTTATAATAATTCTGTTTTCTGTCAAAAGTTTTCTTATACTAGGCTTGCATGTATCTATTACGTGGGTTTGGATTTGACTGCAGATAGAAATCAGTGGTTGGCTGGCCTTGTATTTCCGAAATCAGGCCGAACTAGTTGAAGGGCGTTGCGGCTTTGAGACATCTCTTCAAACTTGGGTTTCTGATCATTAACAGCGTAGCATTTTATTTTTTGAAGAAATAAAAATTCTGATCTCGGGATGAGTGTGAGATCATTGACATTCAGTTTTTATGTGGAAGAGAGCAGGAAGCTGTCTTTTTCCGAGAATTGTTGTAAGGAAGTTGGGGGAGGGAGTTGTTACTTTTGCCTACAGGATAGGTTTAAAGCTGCTTTTTCAGTAGCTTGTAAGGTCATTTTGGGTCATTGTGCTTTCCTTACTCTCCATGACAACCTTTCTGTGTCTTTCTTAGATTTTTTTTAACAGTTGTAAGAAATTCTCTTTAAACATGGTGCTGTGAATCATATCAGACATGGAACGAAGCGTCAAGGCTGTTGAGACCATCCTCAGCTGTTTCTTTACACAAGTTGTTTTTGCTTGACCAGTGTCGGATTTCACTGTTCAAAGCTACGACAGAGTGTTGAGTCATTGAGAGCTAAAGCATACAGTAGTGTATATGTACAAAGGCTTAATATAATGAAACAATAGTACAGAAAAAAAAATAATAGTCACATTGTTAAGCAAGAAACAATATATTGAACGAATTCCAGTGTCCACTGTGTTTCTCTGGGTTAAAGTACTGCCTGCAAGTTCTGACTTAACATGGATTGTAAAATGCATTTTGAAAGACTAGTGAATTCAATACTGATACTGCCCATCTTGAATTGTGTGAAGTCAAATAATTCAATAGTAAACCAACCAAGAATGTTGTTTGCAGAGGAGGAAAGGGAATGTGCAGTCCAGGTGACTTAAATTCCTCCCTTTGACATAAAATTGAAGTTAATCCCAGTTAAAATTGGATTGGCTTTATGATTGTTGAAGCAACCTTTTTTGTTAATGTACTGAGACATCATAAGTTGTAGAGAGCAGTCAGGAGATGCAATCATATGTGCAAGAATTTATTCTCGTTAAACATAAATAGGCAAACCAAAATTTAAAAAGATGACTGAAACTAGTGATTTTTTTTTTTTGCAAAGCCTTCTGTCTGGCTGCTTGTAAGGTTTTGCACAGAACATCAAGACATATCTTCACCGCTTTAGTGATCATGGGACATTCTTGGGAATCTCTGTAGTCAGCCTAGGATTTTTTTGTTGTTGTCCAGATCTCCTCTATGGCCTCGTATACTCTGCTGGCTTCTGCACAAAACAGGAAACTTAAGTGATTATGAAACCATAGAAAATGATGGCTTCCATTTTTGGATTGAACCCATTTTGCTCTCGATGCCTGAATACTGAATGCAGCTATTCCGCCAGTTCCCCATAACAACAGTAGACCAATTGCCACCATTGCATAATTCTTCCCAGAGTCATCCTAATGTCACGTCCACTAATTGTTGTGAGGGTGTGCCTTTTTTAAATCAGCGCTATTTTATAGGGCTGTTGCTGACAAGAGAAACAAAGTAAGAGTGAATCTGGTGGACTGGATTCTAGATTCTAAATGCAAACGTCTCCGCCTCTCTACCCCTCTCTCCTCCTTAAGTCGCTTATTTTAAAAAGTACCTTTTTTTCCAACCAAACCTTTGGTCACCTGTCCAAATATCTCTTTCTTTGGCTTGGTATCAGAATTTTGTCTGATAACTGTCTTGTAAAGTACCTTGGGAAATCTTTACTACGTTGGAGGGTCATGAATCTTTGGAATTCTCTGTCCCAGAGAGCTGCGGAGGCTGGGTCATTGAATATATTTAAGGTGGAGCAGGCTCGAGGAGCCAAATGGCCTGCTCCTGCTCCCATTTCTTGTGTTTTTATGTTTAAGGCGCTATATAAATGCAAGTTGAAGTACCTGAAGTTGGTTCTGATGTGCATGGGTACTGTGTTCCTGGAATATTTTGGAATCCTGGAAAATTATATTGGATATTTGCCTTTCTGGTAGTGTGCTATTTCAGGCTGTTACCTGAAGTACTGGCATGGAGTCAATCATGTTCCTCAACTGTCTCTTCTTTAATGAGGGTGTCTTGATATTAAACAACACCGCTGAGAAAAGCAGCAGCATTGCACAAAACTTCCAAACTGGTCAAATTAGCTGATGTGCTGGTTTTATGGATAAACACCTTATCTTTCAAAACACCAATCTAAATTCCATCCTTTCAACACATTACAGACAGATGATCACTGGCTGTATTTTATAACAGTGGGCTTGATTGCATAACTCATTGCAAGTATTGTGTCCAAATAAGCACTCTTGATGTATAACGGGCTTTTTCCACCTACACATTTTACAATGTTGTATTTCTTTTCAAAGGAGCTGAAGCAATGCCTGACGCTGGTTGAGCATGTGTCATTGTAATGATGTCACTGAGATTCTCACTGGTCCCATGAGATGCATCACATCGAGTGAAGAGCTATTTTCATTTTATTAAAAAAACGATTGGTATAATGAGTCATGGGCCTAATGCACCATTGTATAAGATATCCAGCTGCCTAGCCATCAAAGTTGAAGTTTGTACATGAAGGAAGAGAAATTTTGTTAGTGTACTTGGTCCAGTTTTTGAGTGGCCTTTCAATCTTTGTACAGGATCAAGTCTATAAAAAAGAAAGACTTGTATTTAGATAGTGGCTTTCACAACCTCAGGATGTCCCACAAAGCGCTTTACACCAAATGAAGTACTTTTGAAGTGTCGTTACTGTTATAATGTGGGAACCACGGTAGCCAATTTGCGCACAGCAAGCTCCCACAAACAGCAATGTGATAATGACCAGATAATCTGTTTTTTGTTCTGTTGTTTGAGGGATAAATATTGACCAGGAATAACTCCCCAGTTCTTGTTTGAAATAGTGCCGTGGAATCTCACCTGAGAGAGTAGACTGGTCCTCGGTCTCGTCTGAAAGGTGGCACCGCCGACAGTGCAGTACTCCCTCAGCACTGCCCTGGGAGTGTCAGCCTAGATTTATGTGCTCAAATCTGTGGAGTGGGACTTTAAAACCACAACGTTCTGACTCCAAGGCGAGGGTGCTACCCACTGAGCCACGGCTGAACTCGTATAATGATGTTTGTTAAGTATCCCAAAAATGTTATACATTTGTATCCTTTCCTGTTGGGGATGCATGGTGTCTGATTAGTCCATTTCCATGACCGCATAGGGAGAAATTGTGTGCAGTGAATTGAGGAGTTAATTATTGACCCCCATTTCTTAATACCTAGTTACGTCATTCAGTGGAGCAACAAGAACAACAGTTTGCATTTATATAGTCCCTCTTTTTAATGTAGAAGAAATGTCCCAAGGCGTATCAGAGGCATAAGGACAAAAGGGACACCGAGATTAGGTGGGTTTTAATAAGGGTCATAAAGGAGGTGACGGATTTCCAGAGAGTGGAGCACGCAGAAGCACAAAATGATGGGGTGGGGCTAATGCACAAGAGGTTGGTGTCGGACGAACAGAGAGTTTAGGAAGGAGAGGCTTGTAGCACTGAACCAGGAGATGGAGATAAAGAGGAGTGAGACCATGCAGGGATTTAAACATGAGCATGTTAAATTCTGAGGCAGTGGGGACTAGAAGCCAAAGTGGATCAGCACGGACAGGGCAGAATGGGATTCAGCTTTTGGATGAGTTGGAAGTTTATAACGGATGGGAGATCACCCAGGAGATTGTTGGAGTAATAGAATCTGGAGGTGTGGCTCAGTGGGTAGCACTCTCGTCTCTGAGTCAGAAGGTTGTGGGTTCAACTCCCATTCCATGGACTTGAGCACAAAGAAATCTAGGCTGACACTCCAGTGCAGTGCTGAGGGAGTGCTGCACTGTCGGAAGTGCTGCCTTTTGGATGAGACGTTAAACCGAGGCGCCGTCTGCTCTCTCAAGTGGCGTAAAAGATCCCATGGCACTATTTTGAAGAACAGGGAAGTTAACACCAGTGTCCTGGCCAATATTTATCTCTCAATCAACATGACCAAATAATCTGTTGTTTTGTTATCATATTGCTGTTTGTGGGAGCTTGCTGTGTGCAAATTGGCTGCCGTGTTTCCCACATTCCAACAGTAATTACACTCCAAAAGTACTTCATTGGCTGTAAAATGCTTTTGAGACATCCGGTGGTCGTGAAAGGCGCTATATAAATCCAAGTCTTCTAAGGCAAAGGGGAAGATTTAGTAGTAATGGGCTGAGATAGGGGTAGAGACGAGCTATGTTATGAATTGGATGTAGGCAGTCTTGGTAATGGAGAGGATATGGAGTCGGAATCTTCACCTAAGGATCAAATAGGATGTCGAGATTGCCAACAATCCGGTTCAGCCTGGGACAGTGGCTGGGAGGAGGATGGACTCCCCACCTAAGGGCACAGGCTCGGCGGCCTTCCGTGCTGTAACCATTCTATGATTCCATAACAGTCAAATCTAGATTGATTAATTCCACTTGTAATTCATAAATTAGCAATTCAAAGTAATTCTCCTTAAATTCTAACGATAGGACTACAGAGACGGAGCTATGTTAACATGCGTTCCACCTTAATTTATACAATTGAAGCACAGAATGGGGCTATTTGGATCATCACACCCATGCCGGCTCTCTGAAAGAGCTCTCCACTTAGTCATATCCCCTTGCCCTTTCCCCATATCCTTTTAAATTTAGCTTTTTTTTACATGTTTACCCACTTCCTTTTTAAAAGCTATTAAAGATTGTGCTTCCCTTATTATTTATGGTAGGGCATTCTATGTCCTGCATTCTAGGCCCTAACCACTCTCTGCATGGAGAATAATTCTCCTATCCTCCCCCTTTGTCTCTCTAGTGACCTTAAATTGATGTTTTCTACTTACTGACTGACCAAATCATTTTTTTTAAATTTCCCCCTTTATCTTATCCGAATTGCGAGGTTTTGATATCAGCTGTTCTGGTGAAAAGAGCACCAGTTTCTCTTGTCTTTCTTCATAACTAAAGTCCCTCATCTCTGGTATCATGTTAGTAAATCTCTTCTGTACCCTTTCCAAGGCCTTGACATCCCTCTTAAAGGAGCACCTTCTATTTGGATCATCACACCCAAAAAGAAGGTGCTCAAAGCTGGACATAATCTTCTACCTGTGGCCTAATCAATGATGTGTATAGTTTTAGCATTCCATCTTTACTATAGTACCCTGTGCCTCTATTTATAAAACCTAGTTTTGTTACAGCTTTAGCAATTTGCCTTCTCACTTTCACCGATCTATCTATCCCCTAACGCCCCGATTTTAACCTGGGGCAGGTTTGAGCCGGGTAGAGTGGGAGGCCTCCATGGACTCCTCCGCATGAGACCTGGGCCACTTTAACTCCCGGGTCTCACTTTTTTAAAATATGATTGTGATGTCTACCACCCAAAGGCAGCAGGACCAATGGTCAGAGCTGGCGGCCGATGGCGTCGGGTCCTAAGGGAACATTCTACCGCACGAGTTAAGTGCTGGGAGTGAGGGTTTCCAAAAGGAGGAAGGGAGAGGGAAGGCCGGGGCTGAGGAGGCCTGAAAATTCCTTACAGGGCCTGGGATGAGCACAAATGCTACAAGGAGTCCTCACAAAAATAAAAATATATATACTTGCCTTGTTGACCATTCTGCTGTTCTTAAGTTAAAATCGTGGCGTGGCGCCGGTTATCTCATTGGGCCACAACTTTGACACTTTAATTAGGCCGCACCTGCCTGTGACGAGGCCTCCACACTGTCAGAATCGCGGCAATTAAAATGTCAGGAGTGCAGAGGCTGTAGCCGTACTCATTTTACCCCCCCCCCACCCCAAACCCTGGAGTGCTGGGTTAAAATCGGGCTTTAAATCTCCCTGCTCTTCTACATTATTTTTTTCCATTTATTCCTTATTTCTACGTTGGTTGAAAATGTTCATGTTGTGTCCCCTACATTCAAGTTTTTTTTTAAAAAGAGGTTTGACATTAAGCGCAGGGGACATCACTGTTCACATCCCTTCTGTCTGAAAACATCCAGTAACCATCGCTCTGTCCTTCAACCAAATTCCTGTTGCTGCTGCTACATCTTCTTTAATACCATACATATCAATTTTATTAACAAGCCTCTATGCATGGTATCTTTCCAAACACCTTTTGAAAATTCATATGCACAACACCAATTGCATTTCCTTTATCAAAACACTGTTCTTCTTCTTGAATAAATTGATCATTCTCTCCTCCAAGAACTGTCAACAGTGACCTGCCTTTTTCAAATCCCTGCTAACTATCCTTTGTTAACCCATGCCTTTCTAAGTGAGTATTAATTTTATCACATATCTAGATGTTGGGATAAATTGCTGAATATTTTGGTACTAGATTTTCAAAGTTGAGTGATGAGACATAACCAATTTTTATATTGAATCAAATTAGCTAAGCTAACTAGGAAACAAGTGTATTAGAGTCTTGTGTTGCAAGCTGATATAGCAGACTTCTAGAACATGAAGAAATGGTGTCATACACAGAATGGAGAACAATCAGGATTGGTGAATAGTAGGTTTGAGTAAACACTAAATATTTGAAGACCACAACCCTTATTTATTTTTCTCATCTATGCCTTGTTATCTCTAGATTTGATTATTCCAAAGCACTCCAGGCCGGCCTTCCACATTCCACCCTCCGTAAACTTGAAGTCATCCAAAATTCTGCTCATCCAAATCATGCCCTAATTTGCACCAAATCCTTTTCACCCATCACCCCTGTGCTCGCTGACCTGCATTGATAAGCAATGCCTCAATTTTTAACATTCTCACTTTTGTTTTCAAATTTCACCATGGCCTCGGCCCTCCCTATCTCTGTAATCTCCAGCCCCACAACCCCTGAGATGTCTGCGCTCCTATAATTCTGCCCTCTTGCGCTTCTCTGATTTTAATCACTCCACCATTCAGCTGCCTGGGTCCCAAGCTCTGGAACTCCAGCCCTAAGCCTCTCCGCCTCTCTACCTCT
The DNA here is from genome assembly GCF_044704955.1 of Pristiophorus japonicus. Lineage (NCBI taxonomy): Eukaryota > Metazoa > Chordata > Chondrichthyes > Pristiophoridae > Pristiophorus > Pristiophorus japonicus. Next base: position 37,471,450 of record NC_091979.1, read on the forward strand.
CTTTCCTCCTTTAGGATGCTCCTTAAAACCTACCTTAATATCTCCTTATGTGGATCGGTGTCAGATTTTGCTTTATAACGCTCCTGCGAAGCGGCTAAAGACAGTTTACTGCATTAAAGGTGCAGTATAAATACAAGTTGTTCTTATAATCCATGTAACTTTGTCCTTTTGCTTTTATACGCAAAGGAATATCTCAGGCTTTCATCCATTATACATTCTCAAACCTTTCAGAAATAAGTGACCCTAGCTTGGTGGAGTTTAGTTTCTTCCCAGCAACCTCCTCTCACTCGCTGAATTCCCACGCTCTCCGATTTCCCAATCACAGCTGGGCCATCCAGTGGGGGGAAGGGAATGCGTATTAATTTATACACCTCTCAGTGGCTGCATTAGGGTGGACTTGGCAATGATCTTGACGAGCCAGTCACCTTCCTGCCAAGTCGACGAGTTGTGCGTTGCATGTGAGCGATTTAATGAGGCAGGGAATAGTAACTTGTAAAGTGAGGAAGGAAATGAAGACATTTCCCAATGTGACCTCACTGGCACTCGACACTTTGTGAAAGCTATTAGCAGTGACTGGGAGAACCAGGAACTGGAGGGGGGGGCAACCCCAATGGAACCCCAATATGGTTCCAGTCAGCACCTTTTTAGGAGAGAGGGCACGGAAGAAATGCTGCAGTAGATTATTTTTTCCTATTGCGAAGGAGCTTCCCATTGCCCACTTGGATCCTTTGTACACAGTAGCTGCATGCCTACCTCTGTTACCTAAGCAATAATTGGTAAAGATTGAAAAGTGATCAAAATTTGAGGGGAAAATTGCCCCTTTTTATATAGCCCCGTTAGCATCTCCTGGTGGTGCAAGACATTTTTCGCCTGGGGAGGGGCGGCACTACAGCCTCCCGGGAAATTGCCCAGGAGTTTGCGAAGGCGTTGGCACAGTTAGTGCCCCCGGGCCGTTGCAGAACCGACAATGCCATCATCGCCGTACGCGACGACCCCTTAACATCTCGTGAGGAAAATTGCCCTGCGGGCCATGAGGCTGGCGGATGTCTGCTCTCTGGGTGCTCCTTAAAGGGGAGGACGCAAGCACCCCGGGCTGCCATCTATTTTTGTTGGCCGACTCTCTGGTCGGCTCAATGATGGCAGCACTAGTATGGTCCGGGCTGCCATCGTGCAGCCTGGCACTCTGTCTTGGCTGCCAGGCTGCAGGACCAGTCGCACGCTGACCTGGTGGCTTAGTGCTGGTCATCAGAGGCCGTGCAGAGTGTGCAGTGGCCCTCCCCTTTAATCAAAGGGAAGGGGCGTTGAAGCGCATCAGAGCTACGCGGAGCATCTGTGTAGCGCTTCCTTCAACGCCCCGGTAACTGCCCCCAAAGGAAGTGGAGTGTGCGAGATTGTGCTCCGCTTCCTTTGAGGGACGGTAAAGGCAGTTCCGTTGCGGGGGTGCAATTTCTGCGCTGGGCGCTAAAAGTCCTGGCCCCAGAAGGTTACCGCCCTCAACCGGGGTGCAGGACAATTTCACCCCCTTTGTTTTTAAAAAGTAGATTCTTAATACAGTAATTCCTCCCATGCGCTGATATACCAGGTCTGCGTTTAGGACATGCATTGTTTATTGATTTCCTTGTTGGTAGAGAAACAATATAACACAGCTTTCTCTAGCACAATTTTTATTTCGCTCATAAAGCCACTGTTATACTAAAGTGGTCTACTGTACTTCAGACTCCTCAGTAATACTAGTGCTTCTCTGTAAAAAGCTGGTCTGAATGCCAATTTTTGCTCGGCCCATGAATGTGACACTGTGTGGTTTCTGAAGTACTACAGTAATCTGCTTTGTTTAAGTTTGTTTATAATTAATTTTAGATTGATGCCAAATGTTGAAAATGTAGATGGGTGGTTGTTGTTGGTGTTTAATAGTATTGAGCAATTCCAAAGAAGTTTGCTCACTGAACCACTTTTTGAGGCTCACGTCCCCCAAATACTGCATATTCTTTAGTGTTTTCAAAAGTGCACATTCAATCCTGCCAATTGTCACTCATGACCGGCAACAATCACTTATTTTGGCTTTTGAAAAGGGACCTGCTTTAAGTATGCAACTCTTTTTAAAAAAAAAAAAATGAAACGACTCCACATGTCCAAGTGTATATTCAATCTGTCTGAATCACAGGCACAAATATCACACCTAAATTTCCCTAATGTCAGTAACTCGGTATATTTTCTCGTGTGTGGAAATCTTTGCAAACAGAATTTCATAGTTTGGAAGTTAAGTATTTATTTTTCCTCCATGTTTCAGTCTCCAAAAGCTGAATACTTTACATTGCAATCGGGAGAAGGTAACTGCTATGAATTCAGGTCTGCTGTGGATACCTTCTCCTGGTTCGATGGAATCAGTCACTCCCTTAAGTAGTCCAAGCACCTTGCTTTTATGGGTGTTAGCTCCCACTGCCCTATATCTACTTGTCTGATATTGTGGCCCAGATGTGTCACAATGGAAGTTTCTTGTAACATGAAATGGGAAGGGTTAGCCAAAGGCTTGATGAAAGAGGTGGATTTTAGGGAGAGTCTTAAAGGTCGGGGGGGCGAGGGGGCGATGGGAAGGGGGAGAAGGGGAGAGGCATAGAGGTTTAGGGAGGGAATTCCTGAGCCTTGGGGCCTAGGCAGCTGAAGGCACGACCGCCAATGGTGGGGCTAAAGGAGGGAGATGAATAAGCAGTCGGAGCGAGCTGGACGGCGCGATCAGGGAGGGAGGACATGGTTGCAGCACTGGAGGAAGTGGTAATGTTAGCATCGTGGTAATGTTTTTGGACTAATAATCCAGAACCCTGGACTAATGATCCAGAGACGTGAGCTCAAATCCCACCACGACAGCTGGGGAATTTAAATTCAGTTAACTAAATAAATCTGGAATTTAAAAAGAAAAGCTAGTATCAATAATGGTGACCATGAAGCTATCGGATTGTCGTAAAAACCCATGTGGTTCACTAATGTCCTTTTTTAGGGAAGGAAATCTGCCGCCCTTACCCAGTCTGGCCTATATGTGACTCCAGACCCACAGCAATGTGGTTGACTCTTAACTGCCCACTGAAATAGTCACTCACTTGTACCAAACTGCGACAGAGAAGTATCACGGTCTGCAGCTGTTCAAGAAGCTGGCTCACCACCAATAAGGGCAATCAGGGCTGGGCAATAAATTCTGGACATGACAGCACGCCCACATCCCGTGGACACATACATTTTTTAAAAAGTTATAGATGAAGAAGAGAAAGGCCATGGATGATTGAAACATCAGAATTAAAATGTAACATTTTGAGGAGTTGGGCGGCAGCGAGGCAGAGTGTTTTAGGGAGCGAATTCTCAGAGCTTGGGATCGAAGTAGCTGAAGGCACGGTTGCTAATGGTGGAGCGATTTGAAAACCGGGGATGCGCAAGAGGTTAGGACTAGAGGAGTGCAGAGATCTCGGTGGGTTGAAGGACTGGAGGAGGTTACAGAAATAGGGAGTGCCGAGGCCAGGGAGCGATTTGAAAACCAGGATGAGAATCTTAAAATGTTTAGATAAACAAGTACCACCTGACTTCCCTCCTTTTAGCGTGCGTACTTTTCATTTTGTGTCTCCTCATGTCTGAACCCTTCAGAAAAGTAAATAACAGTTACGGGGTTAATGCTGTTTTTTTGTCTTTTTTTACAGGTTGAATTAAGACATGGCAACAAGTGCCGTTCCAAGTGATAATCTCCCCACGTACAAACTTGTGGTGGTCGGGGACGGGGGTGTTGGAAAAAGTGCTCTCACCATCCAGTTCTTCCAGAAGATTTTTGTGCCAGATTATGACCCAACGATTGAAGACTCTTACTTGAAACACACAGAAATCGATGGGCAGTGGGCCATTCTGGATGGTAAGTTAGTTGTATGTCAGCTACAGTTTGATCAGAAGGCTTATAGATTTATCCATCTAATAAGCACAGTTTTCTAAGTTACAGAAAGGATATTGATGTGGAGCACAGTGTTATGGACAGCAAAAGCTTTTTGTCGAAAAGGAGATATCTTGATATCTGGAGTTTTTTTTAATGTGTTATGTATATGGAGGTAACTTTCAACTTTGGCAGATAAGTGGCGGTATCTGATCGATGGCTCATTCTTCACCGGGCAGGCTGTGTAACAGATGGCAGTTTTCCACCCTCACCAAAGTTTCAGTTACCCCCCTTCCTGTTAGAAATCTAGTCTTGGGCTTGCACTTTCTATCTACAAACATTCCTATTGTCAGAAATTTTTGGTGAATATTCAGCACTTTATATTGCTACACCAACATTTCCCATTCATTTTTGCTATGTCAACAGTCATGCTGTAATTGCAGGCTCTGGCCACTGGGTGACTCTGTGGAGAGGGTTTCTGAGCTTTGTCTGCAACCATCTTGTATTCATCAACTGACTGTGGGCAACACCGCAGGCAATTTACTAATTGTCATAAAACTCAAATGCTACATGCCAATAACTCAGCCATTCATTTACACATTGAGCCGAAAATTTCGGTACGAAATGTGCACGGACGCGGTGGGGCCTCGCAAAACACAGTTTTCAGGGCGCAATGTGCATACACCAAAAACCGGCTTTTCTGATCTGCCAAGATTTCTCTTGACAGGTCCTCCACATCACCGGAAGAAGGACATCTGCACGGGAGAGATTGGGCTATTTGCCCAACACGCGCCCAGAGAATGTCCTTCAAACTTTAACGCCTGATAAAAGCAGGCGCATAGCTTACTTTTACCAGCATAAGAGTTTTAAAACATATAAAAATAACATTTAAACACTTACCTTAATGGACAGGGTTTTTAATATAAAAATAAGTTTCTTTTTAAAAAAAATTTTTAATTCCAAAAAATATATTTTTTTAAAACATTTAATTACATTTAATTTTAAGTATGTGAGGTGTTTTATTTATTTTATTTATTTATTGTGCAGTTTTTCGGTGTTTGTGGTTTTTCTCATTGATAGTAATGGGAGTCCATACAAACAGAGCTCCCATTTTTATCAATGAGAATACTGCATCGTAATTGGTGGTCCAGGCCCACGTGACTCCAGCATGTACATATGTATGTACATACGTACGTATGTACGTCCTGAAAGACATCTCCCTGTGCGCTGCGCAGTGAATCTAGGCCTCCGACCGGGAACCTACGTTGCTCTAGGACCACCAGGTACTTTTGTAAATTTTTGGGGGGTCGGAGGCATTGGTATGAAGGAAGCCCCTGACCGCAGTTTTCCTCCCATTATTTGCTTCACCGAGCCTGCATTCTTTTTAACTGAGATTTTTGTTTCTGACAGTGTAATTGGTTAATGTCTGAAGTTATCATTCGTTTTGCAGAAGCTGATCAATGCACTACTGCCCACGGCAATAATTTCTGTTTTGATTTCAAAGTTTTCTCTCTTCCCCTCCAATATTACAAGTAACTACTGCCCTATGTACTTCCATAGGGTTGTGGAGTAGAATTGTGCCAACAGATGTGCTTTGGGGGATTCTACATGCAGAGGAAATCGTATCCCTGTTGTTGGAGGCTTGTTCTCATTTCTTCTAAATCATATCCTTGCTATAGGTGTTTTAAAAGGTTGCATGTTAAATTCAGTGGTTTTTTAAAAATGCCTATCATTGTGAATAAAGAACAGAATTCTCCCCCACCCCCTCATGTTGTCAGCTGTGCCTCAAATGGTTGCATACTCACCTCTGTGTCAGAAGGTTGTGGGTTCAAATCCCATTCCAGGGACTTGAGCACAAAAATCTTGGCTGACACTCCAGTGCAGTGCTGAGGGAGTGCTGCACTGTCAGAGGTGCCATCGTTCAGATGAGATGTTAAGCCGAGGCCTCGTCTGCTCTCCTTGGGTGGCTGTAAAAGATCCCATGGCAGTATTTCAAAGAAGAACAGGGGAGTTATCCCTGGTGTCTTGCAGCTAATATTTATCCCTCAATCAACATAACATTAAAAAAAACAGATTATCTGGTCATTATCACATTGCTGTTTGTGGGAGTTTGCTTGTGTGCAAATTGCCTGCCACGTTTCCCACATTACAACAGTGACTATACTTCAAAAGCACTTTGAGATGTCTGGTGGCCTTGAAAGGCATTGTATAAGTGCAGGTCTTTCAACCACCCACATCAAGCATTCTTGAACACAAAAGGATACTGAGCAAATAAGGTTTGTTAAAAGTTGTTTTGGGTTTTTTTGCCCCAATTTTTTTCAGGCATTTCTTTAGGTTCTATTTTAGCGCACGGGAGAATATCGGAGAGGAAAATTCCCATGTCAGTTCAGCGAAAATTAAGTGTAACATTTAAAACTCAATAAAAGTAGCATGAGATTCAAAATAAGGCGCGGTTAGTCGAAATGACAGCCCACAATTATTTCCACAGCTCTCATGGACATAGTTTCTATGGCTCTCAATGGCAGTCGTTAAAAGTCTTTTCAATTTTACTTTTCAAAAAAAAAATAATAGACCTTTTTAATGTTGACATTACTGTGGGGAAAGAACAAAATTGACTGATTGAAGTCAAATTTGTATAAACCTGAATAATTGTAAGCGTAACCAATTTCCATATTAAAGTCTATTTGGCTTGGTGTATAATAGTGCAAAGTATGTCAAATTATATATCTAATCATCTTTAATCAAATTTCGGTTTGTTGAAACAAGTTAGCGTTATCTAAATGTACACTCGATACGCATTCATATGTTACAGAAACATTTGATCTCTCGTCGCAACACAATTTGGAGCTGAAAATTGTGTCTTGAGATGTGTTGCATTTGTGATGGGATGCACGTGCACCATGCACAGCATGTAGAAGGCACAGTGTGCGTAATGTCGAGTACAATGCACCACATCTTTGGACCCAGTTTTCATTGTGACGAACAAGGAGAATTTACGTGTTTTTTCCCACAAATACCAGGAAAGAATTGTTTTTTTTAAACTGATTCATAACCCGCATCCCGAAAAAAAAAATCCAAGAACTGATTGACTTTTTTTTTCATGTGATCATGAATATTCCCTCTATGTACCTTAACCTGCCCCACCTCTACCCTCCGCTTGTAAGAGTGTGATGTTTTATCTTGTACTTTCTCCAAGTAAGACCAACAGTCTTATTGCCCATTTGCTTTAGACTCGCAACTACTTTGCTTGAGGCTGGCCAAAGGTTCTAGGGCCAGAGAGGAAATATTAATCCCAGCAGTCTTGGCTTGATCTGAGCCCAGGCCCCAGAAATGGGGAAAAAAACACAAGTGAACCATTCAATTCAAATACAAAACCTTAAATCTTGATCGACATCCATCCTCAAAATTTACTTTGCAGAGTCAGCTTTTTCAAATTATTTTGAGGAGCATTGTAGTTTGAAATCGTGCAAATTATAGAGATCAGAGATCTGCAGTTTTCAGTGATGTTCGTTTTTTTTTTTAGAACAACTAATAAAGCAGACGGAGGCAGATTTAATTAATGAATTATGAAAGTTTTCACCATCCTGGCTATCTAGCGCCACCCCCCGCCCCCAACCCCGGCCCCACTCACCTATATGAGGGTTCCTGTAAGATGACTTGTTTGTCTCTTGGCAACCACTAATGCAGCAAACTCATTGTGCATACGTTAAGAACATAAGCAGCAGGAGTAGGCCATTCGGCCCCTTGAGGCCGAATGGCCTACTCAATAAGATCTTGGCTGATCTTCTACCTTGACTCCACTTTCCTGCCCGAGCCCCTCATCCCTTGATTCCCTTGATAAACAGAGAAGTAAAGCCGCTGGGAATGCAAGGATACAAATTATTTTTGGCCAACTAAAAACTTGATCTGAAATTTTGCAGAGGGTGGTCGGGAGATTGTCTCCCCATAAACGAGGTGGTTCAGGTTTGAATCCAGCTCTGATTTACATTCGATGTAAAATAAGTTTGAGTTGCTTTGATGCAGTTCCTGGTTGGTGTAGGGGCCATAGTGCAAAGCTGCTCTTAATTCAGCACTAAATAGCAATTTTACTGAGAGAGGCCAGTGTAACTGGCACGGAATTGACAAGTTGCATCGGTACTGTAGGAGGCGTTCTTCTTGGTTCATTGGATATATATTTGAAAAGTTGATGCTAGGTTTTAAATCTAAGATTGATAGATTTTTGTTAACCACAGGTATTAAGGGATATGGGGCAGAGGCGAGCACATGGAGTTAGGTCACAGATCAGCCATGATCTCATTGAATGGCAGATCAGGCTTGAGGGGCTAAATGGCCTCCTGTTCCTAAAACGAAAAGCTTGCAGGACTATGGGGAAAGGGCAGCAGAGTGGGTCTAATTGGATAGTTCTTTCAGAAAGCTGGCACAAGCACGATGGGCCAAATGGCCTCCTTCCGTGCTGTACAATTCTACGAAAGGGATGGTGTCCCCAAACTCCTGATATTTAACGCTTGAGTGCTGGGTGAAGTTTGCGCTGCAAGTTTTCTTTTCCAAATCATGCACATAATTTTTTTTTAAAAATAGAGCATCTAGAAAGGATCTTCAATCGTATTGCAGAGCTTGTCTCATCCTCATTTACACACGTAGGTGCTGCAGGACACTTTTACCATGGCAACAGTACTCCATGTAATACAGTGTATGTCACTGACTTAGAAAATCCCCAATTTGGGCAAGCTTAAAACCCATTGGCAAAGTGTGGTTTCTTAACTAGATAGTCATGAGCTTAAGTTCCAGTATTCAGTCATCAGCTTCGCATAGCATCATTGTAACTACCTTCAGATATTTGATGAAACAGTATATTATAACGTCCCATTTTCACCTCTATGCATTGAATACAACCAAGGATAATGAAATGATGGAGGTAAGAGGGAAAGAGAGACTTGGATTTATATAGCATTTTTCATAACCACTTGATGTCTCAAAGCATTTTGCAGCCAATGAAGTATTTTTGGAATGTAGTCACTGTTGTAATGGGGAAAACACGGCAGCCAATTTGCGCACAAGCAAGCTCTCACTAATAGCAATGTGCTAATGATCAGATAATTTTTTTTGTGATGTTGATTGAGGGATAAATATTGGCCAGGACACCGGGGATAACTCTCCTGCTCTTCTTCGAAATAGTGCCATGGGGTCTTGTCGAGCCAGACGGGTCCGCGGATTCGTGTCTCATCTCTGACAGTGCAGCGCTCCCTCAATACTGCACTGGAGTGTCAGTCTAGATTTTTGTGTTCTCAAACTTCTGACTCTGAGGCGAGAGTGCTACCCACTGAGTTACGGCTGACCCCAAGGGTCCTTGTGGGTTCAATCCTACTCCTAGCTGAATGTAAATGACCCATTTACACAATTGGCAATCTTTCTCCAATAGCTGGAATGGAAAATCACTGGAGAATTACAAGGTTTCTCTGAGGTTGGGATTGAAGAGCATTAGCAATGGAAAACCCAAAAACCTGAAAGGGGAGGGAAGCTCTCAGGTTAAGTACTTCTGTTGGTAAGGAGCAGACGCACTGTTGTCATACGAGCAGATTATCTTCACTGTTTCAGAAAAAAGTGCTTAAATTGAGTTTTTGTTTCAAAATTTGTATATAATGGATGAGCTCAAAGTAAATCCTATCAAAAACCACGATCTGCGCAGTGCTCTGCCGCTCTTGTACGGTCCGGGACCAGCGTTTGCAATGTTAAAGTTTGCACGTGTGCATGCACCCCCAAAAAAAGAGTTACGGGGAACCGTGCTGGTGACATCGCCGGAACAAGTTTGCTTCCTACCATTGGTTTATGTGCCCGGCCTTCTCAATTACTCATTTCCAAAGTTTCCTTCCCTTTTTAAAAGAAGCGATTGAGTTTAATCGATTGCAGGGCAGCTTGCTTGTGAAGGCTGCACCAGGAAGGTTATGTTTGATGACCTCACACTTGCAGTGAAAGCGCATGGACAAAGCAATTGCCATGGGAATTGGGGCACGCAAACCTTTCTAACTTTTCTTGTTTACTTTGGCCACATGGGACTCGAGTAAAGGAATTTTTATTTTAATTGAATTTGTGAGATGTAGTCTGAGTGTTGGCGATCTTAGTGGCTGAATTAATGCGCCATGTTTACATGTTAGCCCTCAGCAACATGATTCACACACACTGGGTTCGTTTCCACCGAGCTCTACCTCTCCACCACCCTCGACACCCATGACTGTTTGCGTAATCGGTCTGATTAACCGACATCAAGTTATGGATGATAAGAACGTGACTGAATACGAGGAAAGCTAAAGCCATTGTATTTGCTCCAGTCATAATCGCCATAATCTTGCCCACTGACTATCTCCTCACCATACCTATCCAAGCTGAACCATATGGTGTATAACTTTGGTATCCTGTTCGATTTTGAGCTGAGGCTCTCTCCATTACTGAGACTACATAGTTCCACCACCACAACACTGCTTATCTCTTGCCCCACCTCCCACCGCATCTACCACTAAACCCAATATCATCACCATTGTTACTTCCAGATTCGACTTCTGCAACGGTTTCTCTTGCTGGCCTCTCGAGGTCCATCCGACACTATGCCCAACTTGTGCAAAGTTCCACCACGCACATTCTGTGCCCCAAAGTCCTGCCCCGCACCACTCTGGCCTCTTCGGCCTCCACTGGCTCACTGTCCCCCCCCCCGCCCCCCCAGTGCACTGAATTCAAAATCCTTGCCCTTGTTTACAAACCTCTCATGGCCTCCCCCCACTCCATTTCTCCGTCCTCCTCCAGTCCTGTGTCCTGGCTCATACCCTCCAGTCCTCCAACTCTGGCTGCCTGTACATTTACGCCTCCACTCCAGAAATTTTGGGTCTCTTGCGTCTTCATTCCAGAACACCCTCCTTTTTAAAACCCAGACCTTGAGGCTTCACTCCCTGGCTTTGGAAACCTATCCTTTCGGCCACACTTTCAGTCATGTTTCTTTGCTACTGGGCCTCTATGAAACACCGTGGGACACTTATTACATTAAAGGGGCTATATAAATACAAATTGTTGTCACCATCACATTTCTCTATCTAATATTAACTGACATTAACCCATTTAAAATAAATGGGCAACTGCCTCGGTTAAATAGCTAATAGAGATGTCTTAAGAATGTGTTAAGTATTCATCCATTAATATTTGCAAACCTTAATTTCTAAACTCATGTTTTTTTTTAACTCTAGGATCATTCAATTATGAGGGGCCTAGATAGAGTAGATAGGACGGGCCTATTTCCCTTAACAATGGGATCAATAACCAGGGGGCATAGATTTAAAGTAATTGGTAGGCAGTTTAGAGGGGATTTGAGGGGAATGTTTTTCATCCAGAGGGTGATGGGGGTCTGGAACTCACTGCCTGCAAGGGTGGTAGAGGCAGAAACCCTCACCGCATTTAAAAAGTACTTGGATGTGTACTTGAAATGCCATAACCTGCAGGGCTATGGACCAAGAGCTGGAAAGTGGGATTGGGCTGGATTGCTCTTTGTCGGCTGCCGCGGACATGATGGGCTGAAATGGCCTCCTTCTGTGCTGTAAATTTCTATGATTCTATGATTCCTGTTTATCGTATAAAATCAGTCACTATACTTTGGAGTAAATGTTTGCTCCAAAGTGTTGGATTGGGTAAAGGGAAATACAGGAATTTGTTTAAAGGTATTTAAGGTTCTTAGTAGTTTTATATTTTGCTGTGGGGATGGGGGGCTGTTTGTAGGAACCGCACTTTTGGGAACTGGGTCAGTCATCCAGGTGCCATGCAATGTAAAATCACCACATGGTTCCAGGTGCAGTTATAATGTAAGTGCAGCCTCAGTCAGATGACTAGACCTGATCTGTCACTTGAGCAAAGTGCACTGAGACCCTCTGGAGGAAGGAATCTTGCGTTCACTGTGGAGTCGGGGTCGGGCCCTCGCACTCCATTTACAAGTTTGGCATCGGCGCAAAGCAGCCTTCCCTCTGCACTGATGCGAACCTCGCAGAATCTAAACGCACTGATCAAGCATCAGGGGCAAGTTTCTTCATTTGGTGTAAATCGAGTGCAGAAGGCTAAGAAATGGCCTGCTCCTCCTGGCACATGTCTGGAGCACACATTCCAACGTTGCTTCTACCCACCCAGAAAGGTGGTCCATGCACTACCGGAGCAGAGATTTGTTGATCTCCGACCAATTGTTCTTGTCCGAATGCTCCCAAAACTCTCTCTAACGGGGTGCTCCAATGAAGAAATCTGGCCCCTTCATCTCCATGTTTTACTTGTATTTTAAGTTGCATCACGGCACTGCAATTCCCTGCAGTTCGGTGTCCAGGATAGTCTACATCCTAGGCTCATTATCATCATAGGCAGTCCCTCGGAATCTAGGAAGACTTGCTTCCACTTCAAAAGTGAGTTCTCGGGTGACTGAACAGTCTAATACGGGAATTACAGTCTCTGTTTGTCCCACCTGCGACAGTCATTGAAGGAAAGGGCGGGGAGTCTGGTTTGCCGCATGCTCCTTCCGCTGCCTGCGTTTGTTTTCTGCATGCTCCCGGCGATAAGACTCTAGGTGCTCAGCGCCCTCCCAGATGCTCTTCCTCCACTTAGGGCGGTCTTTGGCCAGGGATTCCCAGATGCCGGTGGGGATGTTGCACTTTATCAAGGAGGCTTTGAGGGTGTCCTTGAAACATTTCCTCTGCCCACCGGGGGCTCGCTTGCCGTGCAGGAGTTCTGAGTAGAGCGCTTGCTTTGGGAGTCTCTGTCCGCATGCCGAACACATGTGACTCTAGGCTAGCTACTCGCTCACGCCTGGTACCCTGTGTTAATCTACTTTGGACATGATTGCTTGTTGCATTCAGGTTAGTTGTGGCTTAATTTTGCAATACTTATTGCTAGTCAGTGGCAGGCAGACAAGAAAATAAAACAATCAGTCTGCTTTTATTCATATACAGGAGAAAAACTGTTGCATTTTTCTATTTTCATTGGCTACCACAGCATCACATGAGCCCTGTATTCTGACCGTCTTGACCGGAAACCAGGTTCTTGCATCTATAATTCCAGGCCTGTGAAAAGCTCTCTTGCTTAAGTAAATAATGATTTATTCATTATTCCTCTGTGTCCCACCCCCCACCCCCCACCTTCCCTTTTCCATATACAAGAAAATTCAGGGATGTGGCCCGTCAAAGTTCATCCCTCTGAAACCCTTGCTTTCCTATTATAGCATCCAGCTGCATTTTAAGTGACTGTTTTTGTGTGTTATTGTGCATCTTGTATCCATTCAAGACTACAGTAGAAATGATTACACGTTATTGAATCCATAAAATGCGGCCAAAGTGGTTACTGGTTTTAAATGTTTAAAAGGAATTGTGTTACATCATTTCATTCTACATGGAATAAGGTAGAGAGAGCTAACAAATTAGGATTCCTGATGTGGGAGTTATCGCATGATGTAATGTAGCTTCTCAGTAAAGCGCTTGCTGTAATCGACCCTTTGCGTTAATTGTTAGGGTAGATTGCAGTTGTCTGACCATGGGCAGTGCTGCTGTTAATGTTTTGACTCGTATGGGGGAGTAGCACTAACTGGATTGCTCTTTGGCACAGACTTGATGGGCCAAATGGCTGCCTCCTCTGCTTGTACTATTCAATGATTCAATATCTGTGAGACTCCCAAAGCAAGCGCTCTACTCGGAGCTCCTTCACGGCAAACGAGCCAAAGGTGGGCAGCGGAAACGCTACAAGGACACCCTCAAAGCCTCCCTGATAAAGTGCAACATCCCCACTGACACCTGGGAGTCCCTGGCCAAAGACCACCCTAAGTGGAGGAAGTGCATCTGGGCGGGCACTGAGTACCTCGAGTATCGTCGCCGAGAGCATGCAGAAAGCAAACGCAGGCAGCAGAAAGAGCGTGTGGCAAACCAGTCCCACCCACCCCTTCCCTCAGCAACTATCTGTCCCACCTGTGACAGAGACTGTGTCTCTCGTATTGGACTGTTCAGCCACCAAAGAACTCACTTCAGGAGTGGAAGCAAGCCTTCCTCGATTCCGAGGGACTGCCTATGATGATGATGATGATGATCTGTGCGGTTTGAACTGGTTCAACTGTCCCAAAATGAAATTACAGCCGGGTCAGAATCATAACTTTGGAAGTGTCTGCTTTTTTTCCACTCAATCAAAAAAAAATCCTGTTCAGTGTAAGAGAGCGAGGCAGAGGAGGTCTTTGTGTCAGTCCACTCATTTCTTACAAAATGGGGGAGAGTGTTACAAAATCATATCCACCTTCTTTGTAAATCGTGATCCGATTGCACAGAGGGTCGGTTTAATTTTTTTTTTTTAAGTGCTCATCAACATTGTAAAGTGATGTTGGTTGAGGGATAAATATTGTTCAGGACATCGGGGGGAAACTCCCCACCTCTTCTTGGAATAGTGCCGTGGGATCTTTTACATTCACACGAGAGGGCAGACAGCCTCTTCTGAAGGACGGTGCCCTCAGCACCGCACTGGAGTGTCAGCCTCGATTTTTGTGCTCGAGTCTCTGGACTGGAACCCACAAGCTTCTGACTCCGAGGCGAGAGTGCTACCCACTGAGCCACATGTCCAATCTCGCCGTGCGTGTTGGTAAATCACTGGTTGGCTATGGGGCAAGGCGATCATCCGGTTCGGTGATGCAGCAAACAATTGACTCTTTACCCTGTTGCTGACCTTCTCCAGCTGAAGGGTAGAGCGGCTGTGTGTGTGTGTGTGTGTGTGTGGGGGGAACGCACGTCGCCTGTTGACGGATCGCTGACTTCTGTGCTGTTCCATGGTTCAGCTGTCCCAACATGAACTTCCATGACCTCTATTCACATTCAGTTGTCGGGCAGTGTGTCGAGTTTGCTGTCAATTGATTTGGTAATTTTTTTTTTAAACCGCCAGATCACGGGATTGGGCAGTGAAATGTTTTATTCGTCGTATATTTATGAAGATCCAATCCATTTTCCCACCCACTCCTGAAAGCTCATCGTTAACCCTTCAACTGCTGGCAGGTCTAGTGACCTCCAATTCCCTCATCTGCTTTTAAAATTGGCTGCGTTAAAGTAATAGTAACTCTCCACACTTAAAATAAATCAGCTCTGCCTTCTCATTGAAAATTGTTTTAACCCTCTATCTTCCCTGTCATCCAGTCATCTTGCTCAGTCTCTTTTTTTTTTTCTCTTTTCTTTTATGTCTCGTGGTTAACATTGCGTAGCAACAAATGAATCTTGACTATTTTTCTTCCGCGTTTGTTCATTTTGTTTTTAACAATTTTGTCGTGACCCCACAAGTTCCCATTTCTGAAGCTGGCCTCTGCTCTAATACCAATTGCACATTGCAACCGTAACTATGGCAACCTCGCCAGTGTGATATAAACATTGCCACATACAGGCTGCGTGTACAAGTCAGCGATGCAATGCTGTTTCCAGTAATCCAACTGGTAAAAATATTCCCTACATGACATGAAGCTGCCGTTGTATTCAGACACCAGTACGTGGTTTGGGAACGGTGTGAGAGGAATAATGCTCAGTCATACCTCCTCACTCCCATCGTTTGCTGCTCAGACAAAGTGGAGCTTTGTGTAGGCTAACTCGTAGACACACACAGCTCCACTCACTGTTGTGTCAACACTCTTCACGAGCATTAAAAACTCTTGGGCTAGCCCAGCAGAGCACCAGGGATAACACTTTAATCTTAAAACCCCTTCATTTTCCACTCCTACCATAACTTGCATTAACCAGTGCATTGCAGCTGAACTGATGCCAAACTACCTCCTCCAGGTCGCCCCACACTGTTTCTGATGGATCAGTCAGTGGCCTGAAACTCCAGTAGCTTTTTAAAATTTTATATAAAGAGCCAGTCCTACTTACTACAGGTTCTGTACTATTTGCTGTGTGAAAGCACCGTCCAATTGCTTTCGAAGTATCCCTTTTTTAAAAAAGTAACTGAAGCATTGGAGTGAAACGAGCAGAGTGAGCCAGTTGCTGGGGGGGGGGGGGCTTTATTCGAAGCGATGAAATTGCTTTCGCTGCAAAGCGGGTTCAACAACAAGCGATTCCTGCGAGTGAAGTGAAACTGAAAGGATTGTCTTTGCTGGTAGCCTCCTTCAGCAGCATTAATAAAACTACAGGCTGCGCTCTTAAGTTTCGAATGGCTACATTTGGGGAAGTATGCAGAGTTCCTGTTGAAATAATATCTGTACTTAATGGAGTTGGGGAGGAAGGTTCACAGTGTTGGTGTTTTGGGCATAGAGCTTCACGTTCCGGGAGTTTGGTCGTGGAGGGCATTCATTTTAAACGGGCAGAATATTCGAGGCTATGGACCCACGCTCCCGCCACACCACTCCTTGATTTTCCAACCAGCCCTAAGTGCGGCTTCTTGCCAGGAGCGCCCGACTGGGGAACCAGCGCCTTGTATCTTCCAAGATAAATCATTGTGGGGGAAAGATTTGAGCTCGCTATTAAGACTGCAGCCATTAACTCCTGTAATTTTTATAATGCTGTTCATGAATCATTTTAAAAATGGCATTTAGCTGATAATCGAAGTTATGTGAGACACGATTGGAAACTGCTATTTTGGACATGCCCTGACATGAGGTCACTGTTTTGGTGGTGATGATGATACAGGTCCTTTTAACCTGCTGAAATGACCCTGTCTACAGCAGAGCTACAGGCAAAAGCAGACTTGACTTAAGTGAAATAGGTGAGAAAGGATAGGTTGCAGTCAGTAAATGACAATCGTTAAAGGGACTCCACTCTGTTTGGCAGCAGAATAATACACTGCACTCCATGGCATTCCTGTCCTTCTGAAGCAGCATCATATCCAACGTGCTGTGACATCGCTGGGCGATCTGCTCGCATTGTATAAATAATGGGCCAGAATTTGTGGTCGAAGGCACGCCTCCGGAGTACACCGGCACGCCTCCGGAGTACACCGGCACGCCTCCGGAGTACACCGGCACGCCTCCGGAGTACACCGGCACACCTCCGGAGTACGCCTGCACGCCGTTTATTTAAAAAAAATTTAAATCCACATCTACCTTCCGGCTCCTGGACTTCGGGGCCTAAAATTGCCCTCTGCCCAAAACGTGTCGCCACTCTCGCTCTTGAAGTTTATGGGGCGGACAATCTGCAGAAATTCAGCTGTGGTTGATGTTTCCAGTCAGAGCGGTGTTAGTATGGGGAGCGGGGCGGAAGTGCGGTCAGGTCACAGTGGCCGTCGCTAGCGGGGAGGAAGTGGGGGCGGGTCAGAGTGGCCGACGCTCCAAGTCATTGGCACCGCGCTGATGACGTCATTGCACTGGCGCGTCACAACATCCCTCCCCTTCAGTTAAAGGGGAGGGACACTGTGAACCCTGCAGCCACTTCAGTGGAAAACACTCGGCCACCAGGGAGGGTTTTGGCCGGGCCTGCGGTCTGGCTCCCAAGATGGGGTGCCAGGCTGCCTGTTGGCGGTCCGGCCAAACCTGGGGGCATAATTGTTGGCCAGACTTGGCAGTGTTCGCCGCCAAAAAAAACATAGTATGGAGTCGCCGGCAGTGCCACCTTCTCTTTAAGGGTGGCCATGCCGGCAAGCCACAGAAAGGGTGCCGACAGAAAAAACTGTCGGGGCACCGACCGGTGGCACCGCTGCTCCTGCGGGCCAATTTACGAACGGGACAATTTCTGGAAGGGTCGCCGCTGGTCGGTAAGGGATCGCCGCATGCACGAAGCGGTGGGAAAATGGGCGTGGAGGTCCCCAACGTAAAGGAGGGCAATATCTAAAATGGCGGCCCCTACGCGGCGACTGGGCAGCCAGTCTGCACCGACCCGTGGCCGCTGCTTTCAGGCGACCATGGGCCTTATAGAAAGGGGTAATTTCAGCCCCTTCCAGTCCTGGGCCTGCAGGCGTACGCCTGCGTAAAGGCCCACGGATCCCAGGGATGCAGGTCGTTCAGAAGCATTCCTGGAATCACACGGGCCTGATCCTCCTATCAGAAAGCAGGATTCCTTTGCTGCCATTTCCGAAAGGAATCCCCTAATGAGGAGCAATGGAATCCTTAAGTAATTAAACAATTTTCACAATTCTAGTAAGAATAAATGTTCCCATTTAATTTTAGTATGTTTAATATTGGCTTCGATCCATGTGGAGTCTGACATAACGTTGTGTCTCATTATTAAAATAAACCTATGAGAATGAAATGCATTTTTAAATCAAAATGAGGTGAGTCTATCTCCAAGTGAGATATTGGGCTGCCTGAAGACTGACGATAGAAACATAGAAAATAGGAGCTGGAGTAGGCCATTCGGCCTTTCGAGCCTGCACCACCATTCAATAAGATCATGGCTGATCATTCAACTTCCGTACCCCACTCTTGCTTTCTCTCCATACCCCTTGATCCCTTTAGCCGTAAGGGACACACTGGAAAAAAAAAAAAGTATAAATGTGCGGGCAGGGTGGTGGATTTGCAAGGGTTTAACCATTTGCACTTCATCACACACCGGGTAGTGGAAATCTGCAACTTCCAACCCCCCCCCCCCCCACCCCCCCACCCTGCCACTGCCCCTCAAGCCTGAAAAAGAGCTGTTGGGGCTGGGCGTCAACTGAAAGTTTCAAAACTGAGACTGATAGACTTTTGTTGGGAACCAAGGTGGGTAGACGGAGTTAAGACACAGATCAGCCATCATCATCATCATCATAGGCAGTTCCTCGGAATCGAGGAAGACTTGCTTCCACTCCCAAAGTGAGATCTTTGGTGGCTGAACAGTCCAACACGAGAGCCACAGACCCTGTTACAGGTGGAACAGACATTCGTCAAGGGAAGGAGTGGGTGGGGCTGGTTTGCCGCACGCTCCTTCCGTTGTCTGCGCTTGACCTCTTCACGCTCTTTGCGTTGAGACTCGAAGAGCTCAGCGCCCTCCTGGATACACTTTCTCCACCTCGGGCGGTCTTTGGCCAGGGTCTCCCAGGTGTCAGTGGTGATGTCGCACTTTACCAGGGGGGTTTGAGGGTGTCCTTGTAATCTTTCCGCTGCCCACCTTTGGCTCGTTTACCATGAAGGAGCTCCGCATAAAGCATTTCCTTAGGGGGTCTCGTATCTGGCATGCGAACTATGTGGCCTGCCCAGCGAAGCTGATCGAGTCATGATCAGCCCTGATCTAATTGAATGGCGAAACAGGCTCGAGGGTTGAATGGCCGCCTCCTGTCCCTAGCAGTGCAATCCACCACCGATCCATTTGGACAGTGCAGTTACCTTCGGCTGCACCCTTCAGAGAAAGGCTCCACTGGTGCCTGCAATGTTCATGAGCTGAAATAAGTGCGATTGCATTACAGAACAAATATCATGCTCTTTATTCATGTGTCACGGGGAGCCTGTACTTAGAACTCTGGGCAAGTGTGTTTTTCTGAATTAGTTCCAACATCTAAGGCCATATATACCTTAGAGAAGAGGCTGTCTGTATCCCAAATGCTGTAGGTACGAAACCCAGTTATACAAATGAAATACGGCATTTATTAGAACTTATTGACATTTATTCAGTGTTTTACTTTAAATTTGTGCTGTGATTTTATTCTTTTTATTGCTTTGAAACTGTGTATGATGTAATTCCCATAAATGAGTTCAAATACTATTTTATGTTTCAGGTAGAGCTCTATAAAGAGTGAAATACAACTGTTATTTTTTTGCCTTCGAACACTCCTGTGAAGTGCCCTGGGGGTGTGTAACGAAGTTAGAGGCGCTATATAAATACAAGTTGTCGAATGAGGGGACTTTTATTGAGGATTTTGGAGACTCGAGGCAAAGTTGTTCACTTTAGGTGGAAAAGTGAATTTCTGTTTCTCACCACATTGCCATCAAAGATGCCCCTAAGTTGGGAGGCCGGCAGCGACTGACAGGTCCCGCGCAGGCTGCTCACCAGCTGTAACGCTCGGACAGATACGGGCCACGCAGCAAATTTAAAGGGACGTGCACCAAACGTAGAAAATAGGTGCAGGAGTAGGCCACTCGGCCCCTCGAGCCTGCACCACCGTTCAATATGATCATGGCTGATCATGCAACTTCAGTACCCCAAAGTTAGAGGGAACATTGATTTCCATCTGACTGAGTTTGTGAGCGGCAGCCACTGCAATGAATTGAGAATCTGCAAGATTTGTTTAGGGACTTGTTGCTCATTTTCCTCCAAATTATTTTTGTCTTTTTTGTTTTGAAGATGACAATTATTTGGGTCCTTTTTGCTTTTGAACTCTGTGCTAACATCGGCAGGGCCATCAAAAAACAAGCAGGGGCCTCACTCTGTGCAGCCATTGTATTGGCAACTTTGCAGATGAGAAATATTTTGTTTTTAGCAAACCACATTGGCACCATTGGAAAATGATGCCCAAGGCTGGATTTGCGGTATGAAAAGTCCAAAGTTTAGCTTTCACTCATCGCTGTGATTCCAGTCGTTGTGCGCGATTTTTTTTCAATAACTGTCTTTTTGTGTTCTCTCACTGTGACTGTAGTGCTTGATACAGCGGGTCAAGAGGAGTTCAGTGCCATGAGGGAGCAGTACATGAGGACGGGGGATGGGTTTCTCATCGTCTATTCAGTCACTGACAAGGCCAGCTTTGAACATGTGGACAGGTTTCATCAGCTGATCCTGCGGGTCAAGGACAGGTGCGTCTGATGTTTAACTAACACTGTGTGCACTCTTCTTCCTTACAAACTCTGCCCACTTCTCTATGACTTAGCACTGCCTGCAAACTACTCCTTGGTCTAGAATGCTGGCTTGCAGTATTAGCATTTGATGCTTGCACTTGTTTGATATCCCTTTAGTCTCCCATTTTAACAGAAGTGTTAATCCATTCACCTTTTAAACTGATTAGTTCCTCCTTTAAAATGCAAAACAAGGGAATGTTATACACTCGCTAGTACAATAAATAAATTAAAAGAAAAAGTACTTGTATTTACAGAGCTCCCTTCACTATCTCAGGACATTCCAACATTCCATGAAGTGTAGTTCCTGTTGTGACGTAGGGAAAAAAAACAGCCAATATACACACAGCAAGGTCCCACAAACAGCACTGAGATATAATGACCAGGTAATCTGTTTTAGTGACGTGTGTTGAGAGCTAAATTTGGCCAGGACATCAGGAGAGTGCCCTTGTTCATCTTCAAATAGTGCCGTGGGATCTTTTGCATCCACCTCAGAGGGCAGACGGGGCCTCGGTTTTACATCACATCTGAAAGACGGCCCCTCCAACAAGTGCTCGGGTCCCCTGGAGTTGGGCTTAAAGCCACAGGCTTTTGACTCAAGAAGTGAGCATGCTACCACTAAGTCACAGCTGTTCAGCACATCAATATTGCAAATAGTGATTTCCAGGCTATAGTATGAATGCTAAATTAGTCAGAAACCTCAGGAATATTTTTATTCTATGCATTCTTGTAGAGGGAATATCACTATTTTGTATCTGATTTTTAATGGTGTGCAGAGAATTCTAAACTTATTAGTATTGCTAATATTTGGAGCTGAATTTTCTTTTGTCATATAATACTCCTGTGAAGCACCTTGGGACATTTTACTACGTTAAAGGCGCTATATAAATACAAGTTGTTGTTGAACACAACCAGCTTGGCATTCCTTTTTCTGCTATTTTAATGCAGACGTTAATCTGATTATTTTAAATGGGCTAACGCCTCCATGTTAAATACCAGATGTTGCGAGACGGCATCAAGTGGTCCCGGCTAAAGTTAACATGAACATCTTTAACTTGTTGCCCTATTGAGTACTTTTTTTTTTAAACGGTGGGTTCTGGTACCAGTATCTGGAATGATTAGCTTGAAGGAGTTAACAGAGTAGCCTGCAGGGAACTGAATTATTTGCAGTGATACAATCAGAATCTGAGAATGATTCAGCGTTGACTGTGCTATGTTAATCCAGTTTGCTTAGACTGTCCGGTTCAGTAACTTTTCCAAACCAGCGCTCCGAATGATGCCATTAGCACTAACCTTTTCAAAATAAGGGTTGCTGTAAAAAGTAAGACCAGAAACAGGAAGGGTAAACCTAAATGCTGCTGCTGGAAAGTGCAGAGAAAGGGTTAGTCTACATCTGGGGGGGCAAAGGTCAATTGACATTTGAGGTGGAACCATTATCAAAACACACATTTTATTTCAGATTTCCAGCATTTATGATTCTAATTTATATACTTATTTGCACCTACGTTAATATCTAGAGGTGCCCAAATGATGAACTAAGGAGTTGCTAACAGAACATGGGGTTACTTACTGGTGTTCTGAACTTGTACCTCCTGAAGTTGTCCAAATCTCCGGCCCCCTCCCATCAGTTGAACTGTGAGTCCTAAACTAAACAGATGTTGTACCCCATATCATTTATAGATCCGCCCAAGAGCAGATAAAATAGGAAGTACATTGGCAGAGGTTAATGTTTTTAAAATCATGAAAGTTCACAGCACGGAAGGAGGCCATTCAACCCTCCTGTGCCAGTTCTCTGAAAGACCAGTCCGCTTAATTCCATCCCCCTGCTCTTCTAGATTTTCCTTTTTTCAGATAGTTATCCCGTAATAGTGAAAGGAAAAGCACCCTTCTGCTCATTTAGTTTAGAGGTTTCATTGAATTCTCCCCATAGAATTTAGTGATTTTCAATAAGACTATCCCAACTGTGTGATTTAGCAATATTCATTCTTAGGCTGGCATTTCTGGCCCATTGCTAGTTGCCCTTGAGAAGTTGGCAGTGGGCCACCTTCCTGAACAGCCGCAAATAGTGGTTCGATACAACTCGTGGTTTGCTAGGCCATGTCAGAGGGCAAACATCAACCACGTTATTGCGGGATTGGAGTCACACATAGGCCCAACTGGGCAAGGGGCGCAGATTTCCTTCCCCAAATGAAGCAATTAGGTTTTTATGACAACCTGACAGATTCGTGATCATTTTTACTGATGCCAGCTTTTTATTACTAGATTTTTTTTTTAAGCTGAATTCAAATTCTTGAGCTTCCATGATGCGACTTGAACTGCATTCTCTAAATTACTCGTCCAGTAATATAATCACTGGAACTTCCTACCTAACAACTATGGGCGTACCTTAATCACACAGACTGCAGCAGTTCAAGAAGGCGGCTCACCACCACCTTCTCAGAATCTCTTTCATTAAAATCTCTCTTCAAAATCCTCAATCCATATTTTAAATGTCCTGATTTTAAAATTACTATTCCTGTCACCTTTCCTTTGTCTGAACTATTCTACTGGATGATGTGCTAGTTGAGCAGCAGACGTGAGGAGCATGTCTGATTCTGTGACTGCAGCACTGAAAACTGAATAGTCCTTCTGATGTATTCCGAAGCACGTGCTCACCCAAATGAAGTATAGCATTTCATTATATCTCTCCGAAATCTGTCAAAGCACTTCACAAACCGTGAATTACTTTGAAGTGCAGTCAGTCACTGGCGGAATCTCAGGCCTCAAATATTTAATTATGAGCAGCCTCAATGCAGTTTTTGTTTTCATAGAAAATTCTACTTCAGTTATGTGGTCAAGTGCAGCAGTCATGTTGGACAGCGCAAGATCGTACAAACGGCTATGACGTGGATGGCCATAGAAACGGAGAACCTCGGAGCACAGAAGGGGACCATTTGGCCCATCAAAAACTTGTGCCGGTTCTTTGATACAGTTGTTACTTTTGTAACCATGGCAGATGGCTTCTTTAGGAGTTAAAGATATAGGTTTTTCTTCAGCACAGGACAGCCTCCAGCTCACCCAAGAGGTGTGGCTTTGATCGACTCCGTTCTCTACCGGTCAACCAGGGTGGACGCCACTGCTGTGCTCTTCTAGGCCCATCCTCGTGGCCAGACCATGCAAATGACCCCACAATTTGGGACGTGGTCTGGGTCATCCAATATTGACATCTCGGTGCCCCAAATACTTAATTATGAGCGGTCTTAATGCATTTATTTGTTTGCCATTGAGAATTCGACTTATATTTTGCCCTCCGTTCCCAAAATTAAATTTAGTTTTTAAATCTGCTGTGGCACAGTGGGCAGCACTCCCACCTCTGAGTCAGAAGGTTGTGGGTTCAAGTCCCACTCCAGGGACTTTAGCACAAAAAAATCTGGGCTGACACTCCAGTGCAGTGCTGACGGAGTGCTGCACTGTCGGAGGTGCCGTCTTTCAGATGAGACATTAAACCGAGGCCCCGTCTGTGCGCTCAGGTGGACGTAAAAGATCTCGTGGCACTATTTCGAAGAAGAGCAGGGGAGTTATCCCCGATTTGTCCTGACCAATATTTATCCCTCAATCAACATAACAAAAAAAACAGATTATCTGGTCATTATCACATTGCTGTTATGTGGGAGCTTGCTGTGCGCAAATTGGCTGCCACTGTTTCCTACATTACAACAGTGTCTACACTCCAAAAGTACTCCATTGGCTGTAAAGTGCTTTGAGATGTCCGGTGGTCATGAAAGGTGCTATATAAATCCAAGTCATTCTTTCTATATCTTCAAAACCTTCTGTCAAAATCTCCTTTGGGTTTCAGGAATTTCTTGGAACTTGTGCTCAAATTTTGTCAATTAAAACCCCTCCAAAATTCCTCACTTATTGTATTAAACATATCTGCATGCTTATATGTGCTCATACAAAACTGGAACCAGTGCTATTTGTTGACCCTGAGTCTACATTTATGGCAGCTCACGTTGCTGTCTCCTTGCCAGCAAGTCTTGACAAGCCTCGCAATCAAATATCAATAAAGTTGTTTTCCTTTCCACTTGTATTTACCAATATTAGCTGTTCCAGTAAGACACCAAAATACTTCTGTAGATCTTTTTAACTCCAGAAATGTTGCCTGACCAGAGAAGGAATCCAGCGGCAGCCTTGAATCAGTATCTTTTGCCATTGAATCAGAAGGTTGTGGGTTCAAGCCCCATTCCAGAGACTTGAGCACATAATCTCGGCTGACACTTCAGAGAAATACTGAGGGATTACTTGGGAAGTACGGCACAGAAACAGGCCATTCGGCCCAATCAATCCATGCCAGCATTTATGCTACACACGAGCCTCCTCCCAGTTTTCCTCATTTTAACTATCAGCATGACCCTCTATTCCCTTCTCCCTCATATGCTTATCTAACCGCCCCTTGAATGCATCTATACTATTCGCTTCAACCAATCCCTGGGGTAGAGAGTTCCACATCTCGCCACTCTCTGGGTAAAGAAGTTTCTTCTGAATTCACTATTTGATTTCTTGCTTGGAGTGCTGCACGGTTGGAGGTGTTGGCTTTTAGCCGAGTCATTAAACCGAGGACCTATCCACCCTGTCAGCTGAACATAAAAGATTGAATGCTCCTATTTGAAGAAGGACAAGGGAGTTCTCCTGGTGTCCTGGCCACCATTTGTCCCTCAACCAACATCATTCAAACAGATCATCTGGTCATTTACCTCATTGCCGTTTGTGGGAGCTTGCTATGCACAAATTGGCTGCTGCATTTCCTTACATTGCAAGAACCACTTTAGGATGTCCTGAGGTGATGGAAGTTGCTATATAAATGAAACTTTGTTCTCATATCACTTGTGCCTCCAATCTACTTGCCCACCAACCACTTATCTGATGGGTCAGTGGACAAATGCCCTGGTGTGGCACTAAGACACACACACCAGTGGCACTAAGACACACACACCAGAAAAGCCGTGTTTTTAATCCTTGATCTGTGCTGAGCTAGCTGATATCAACCGACAGCAGTTAATCATTGCATTCGATTTCAACACCCCATGGAATAGTCATAAAATTATAAGAAATAGGAACTGGAGTAGGCTATATGGCCCCTCGAGACTGCTCACCATTCAATAAGATCACAGCTGATCTTCGAACTCAAATCCACTTTCCGTCCTATCCCCATATCTCTCGATTCCCCTAGAATCCAAAAAGCAATTGCACTCAATCTTGCAGTCTTCATTTGAAAGATTCACTACCCTCCTGAGGGTAGAAATACCTCCACATCTCAGTCCTAAATGGCCGACCCCTTATCTGGGGACTATGAATCTTAGTTCTAGACTCGCCAGTCAGGGGAAAAGTTAATGTCATGTGACCTCGGCTAACTCTTTACAGGTAGTTGTCAAGTCAGGATAGAATTGGGCTTGGCTGTGATGTCCCACATGGTCAGATAGCCAGAAAACGCTCATTGTCCAGGATCATGGGCCCAAGTTTCCACATGATTTGCGCCTGATTTTTAGGAGCAACTGGTGGAGAACGGACTATCTTAGAAATCGCAATTCTCCACATTTTTTTTTCTGCAGTTCTAGTCAGGTAGAACAGTTCTACTTTGGAACAGAACTTTTTCTTCAAAAGGGGGCGTGTCCGGCCACTGACGCCTGATTTCAAAGTTTCCACAGTGAAAACATACTCCAAACTAACTTAAAATGGAGCAAGTGAAGATTTTTGTAGAACTGAAAAAACCTGTTCTACACATTAAAAAATCAGGCGCAGGTTACAAATTAGGCGTCCAGAACGAGGTGGGGGGGGAAGGGAAGTCATTAAATTCTACAATAAATCCTTATTTATACTTCTACAAATATTATACAAATAAATCCAACCTGAATAAATATTTATAAGCAAAGAAAAGATTAAATAAACCATCTTCCTACCTGTGTGAAAGTGCTTCAGCCAGGGAGAATGCTGCAGGCGTTCGTTCCCGCGGAGCGGGGGGGGGGGGGGGGGGGGGAAGGAGACAGTGAGAAGGCTGCAGGAAGCCTCAGTGCTGATGTGCTATGTGCTGATGGCAATGTGCTTTTATTAAAAAATGTTCAAAAATTAAACAGCTACAAAGAACTACAAAAATGGCCGAGTGCCAATGTTTCCTTCTCACTGCGCGTGCGCAAACGCTCCAACGCGCACGCGCAGCGTTGCCGGCAGGAAAAAAACTAATTTAAATAGTACCCGTCCCCTCCCACTTACAAAATCGGTGCGAGTGTAGGCTCCGCCCCCCTGGGCACCGCGCCAAACAGACAAGGAGCTGCAGGGCTCTCCAGAATCGCGAGTTTTTTTTCCGGCGCCGTTTTAGGCGCGAAAAACGGGCGCCCAGCTCAGAGGGGCCCCCGTTTTTTATCGTGTGGAAACTTGGGCCCCATGTATCTAAAAAGGTGTCCTAAACTTAAACAAAAGAGATGACAAAGGTTTGAAGACAGTGTTGGCTGAAGTGGACTGAGAAAATAGATTATTAAAGTGTGGGACGGTTGATGAGCAGTGGCAGACATTTAAAGAAATATTTCATTACTCTCAACAAAAATATATTCCAATGAGAAGGAAAGACTGTAAGAGAAGGGATAACCATCCGTGGCTAACTAAGGAAATAAGGGATGGTACCAAATTATAAACCAGTTCATACAAAGTGGCCATGACTAGTGGGAGGCCAAAGGATTGAGAAACTTTTAAAAGCCAGCAAAGAACAACTAAAAAAATAATAGCGAGGGAAGCTGGATTATGAAAGCAAATAGCACGAAATATTAAAAACAGAGAGCAAGAGTTTCTACAGGTACATAATGAAAAGAGCGGCTAAAGTAAATGTTGGTCCCCCAAAGGATGAGACTGGGGAATTAATAATGGGAAACATGGAAATGGCAGTGACTTTGAACAAATATTTTGTGTCAGTCTTCACGGTAGAAGACACTAAAAACATCCCAATAGTGGATAATCAAGGGGCTAGAGGGAGGAAGGAACTTAATACGATCACTATCACTAAAGAAGTCGTACTCAGTAAAATAATGGGTCTAATAGCGGAAAAGTCTCCTGGACCTGATGGCTTACATCCTAGGGTCTTAAAAGAAGTGGCTGCAGAAATAGTGGATGCATTGGTTGTAATCTACCAAAATTCCCTGGATTCTGGGGAGGTCGGAGCAGATTGCAAAACTGCAAATGTAATGCCCCTATTTTTAAAAAAAAAAAGGAGGCAGACAGAAAGCAGGAAACTATAGATCAATTAGCCTAACATCTGTTATTGAGAAAATGCTGGATTCCATTATTAAGGAAGCATGATTCAATCAAGCAGAGTCAACATTGTTTTATGAAAGGAAAATCATGTTTGACCAATTTGCTGGAGTTCTTTGAGGATGTAATGAGCAGGGTAGATGAGGGCGAACCAGTGGATGTGGTGTATTTGAATTTCCAGAAGACATTCGGCCTCCCTGATAAAGTGCCACTGACACCTGGGAGTCCCTGGCCCAAAACCGCCCTAAGTAGAGGAAGTGCATCCGAGAGGGCGCTGAGCACCTCGAGACTCAACGCCGAGAGCATGCAGAAATCAAGCGCAGACAGCGGAAAGAGCGTGCGGCAAACGAGTCCCACCCACCCCTTCCCTCAATGACTATCTGTCCCACCTGTGGTAGGGTCTGTGGCTCTCGTATTGGACTGTTCAGCCACCAAAGAACTCACTTCAGGAGTGGAAGCAAGTCTTCCTCGATTCCGAGGGACTGCCTATGATGATGATGATGATGACATAAAAGATTACTGCCCAAGATAACAGTTCAGGGATTGGGGGTAATATATTAGCATGGATAGAGGATTGGCTAACTAACAGAAAATAGAGAGTCGGGATAAATGGGTCATTTTCTGGTTGGCAAATAGTAACTAGTGGTGTGCAGCAGGGATCGGTGCTGGGGCCTCAACTATTTACAATCTATATTAATGACTTGGATGAAGGGACCGAATGTAATGTAGCTAAGTTTGCTGATGATACAAAGATGGGTGGGAGAGCAAATTGTGAGGAAAAGGCTAAGTGAGTGGGCAAAAATTTGGCAGATGGTATAATGTGGGAAAATGTGAGGTTATCCACTTTGTCAGAAAAAATAGAAAAGCAAATTATAATTTAAATGGAGAAAAATTGCAAAGTGCTGCAGTACAGAGGGACCTGGGATCCTTGTGCATGAAACACAAAAGGTTAGTATGCAGGTACAGCAAGTAATCAGGAATGCCAAAGGAATGTTGGCCTTTATTGCAAGGGTGATGGAGTATAAAAGCAGAGAAGTCCTGCTACAACTGCACATGGTATTGTTGAGTCCATACCAAGAGTACTGCTGACAATTTTGGTCTCCATATTTAAGGAAGGATATATTTGCAGTGGAGGCTGTTCAGAGAAGATTCATTAGGTTGATTCTGGAGATGAGGGGGTTGACTTATGAAGGTAGGTTGGGACTATACTCATTGGAGGTCAGAAGAATGAGAGGTGATCTTATCGAAACATATAAGATAATGAGGGGGCTCGACAAGGTGGATGCAGAGAGGATATTTCCACTCAAACTAAACTAAACTACGCTCAACTAAAACTAAGGGGCAGAGTCTCAAAATAAGGGGCCGCCCATTTAAAACTGAGATGAGGAGGAATTTCTTCTGAGAGTTGTAAATTTATCGAATTCTCTGCCCCAGAGAGCTGGGGAAGCTGGGTCATTGAATATATTTAAGGCAGAGATAAACAGATTTTTGAGTGATAAGGGAATAAAGGGTTATGGAGAGCAGGCAAGGATGTGGAGCCATGATCTTATTAAATGGCGGAGTGGGCTCGGAGTCAAATGGCCTACTCCTGCTCCTATTTCTTATGTAGGAAGGTGCCCTAATATGAGTCAGCTGCAGGGGAGGAGGAGAGAGAAATGGGGATTAAAATGAAGCCATGGAGCAGAGAGGACAGAGACGTTCAGTTGAAGCCTGTTCACCATCTGGAAATAATTGAGGGCAAGAATCCAAGTAGAATTCTCGATGAAAACACAAGATGCATTAAGGCTGCTCCTTTAAATTGATTTAAGTGATATTGGGAATTGGTGGGGATCGTTCATTGTTTCCTATTGACTGACACCAGCCGCATTACAGAGCCACTTGGCCGAAAGATACCGACTCAAGTCTCTGCATGCCCGTCTTTATGGCGGGTGACTTCAGCAGTCAGTAAGAATTGATTGCTTTTAATGCAATGTAATTGGGCCACTAACTAACTAACTAAATTGCTTTAATAATTTGGCTGCTTTGCTGAAGACTTCCCGGTGCTTTTATATTGGTGTCATGGGCTCCCGATGCTCGGCTCCTGCCCAGACGGCAGTACTTCAGATGGTAAATGCATGGCAACAGCAGATTGCGATAACCGAGTGCGGCAAGAACTGAATCTCAACATATTTCCTGGATTTCGCCAGTAAAACAAATCTAATGTAATTAAAATGGTGCTCAGCTAGTTAATTGGAAATGGCGTTCATTTTTGCCTTTTTTAGATTGAAAGACGAACTTAACTTGTTTGACAGCAGTTAAACAAAATATATGCTCTCAAAAAAAATGTGCTGTTAAACTTCAGTATCTTTTGTGTTCAGGTCAATGATTTTTGGATTTTATAAGAACATAAAAAATAGGAACAGGAGTAGGCCATACGGCCCTTCGAGCCTGCT
Organism: Pristiophorus japonicus; assembly: GCF_044704955.1. NCBI lineage: Eukaryota > Metazoa > Chordata > Chondrichthyes > Pristiophoridae > Pristiophorus > Pristiophorus japonicus. The sequence goes on from NC_091979.1 coordinate 37,501,751, forward strand.
CCGCCAATCAATAAGATCAAGACTGATCTGATTATGCACTCAGCTCCACTTTCCCGCCCGCTCCCCATAACCCCTTATGCCCTTATTGATTAAGAAACGGTCTATTTCTGTCTTAAATTTATTCAATGTCCCAGCTTCCACAGCTCTTTGAGGCAGCGAATTCTACAGATTAGCAAGCCTCAGAGAAGAAATGTCTCCTCATCTCTGTTTTAAATGGGCGGCCCCTTATTCTAAGATTATGCCCTCTAGTTCTAGTCTCCCCTATCAGTGGAAACATCCTCTCTGCAACCTTGTCAAGCCCCCTCATAATCTTATATGTTTCGATAAGATCACTTCTCATTCTTCTGAATTCCAATGAGTAGAGGCCCAACCTACTCAATCTTTCCTCATAATTCAACCCCCTCATCCCCAGAATCAACCTTCTCTGAACTGCCTCCAAAGCAAGTATATCCTTTCGTAAATATGGAAAGCAAAACTGCACACGGTATTCCAGGTGTGGCCTCACCAAAACCTTGTATAGCTGTAGCAAGGCTTCCCTGCTTTTATACTCCATCCCCTTTGCAATAAAGGCCTTCCTGATCACTTGCTGTACCTGCATACTTGTGTTTCATGCACAAGTACCCCCAGGTCCCGCTGTACTGCGGCACTATGCAATCTTTCTCCATTTACCATCTGAAATACTGCCGGCTGGGCAGGAGCCATGGCACCAATATAAAAGCAGTGGGAAGTCTTCAGCAGAGCAGACAAATTATTAAAGCAATCTAGTTAGTTAGTTAGTAGTCAAATTACATTGCATTAAAAGCAATCAATTCTTACTGACTGCTGAAGTCACCCGCCATAAAGACAGACATGCAGAGACTTGAGTCGGTATCTCAGTCCTTTCAGCCAAGTGGCTCTTTGATTTTTTCTGCCAAAGTGCATGACCTCACACTTTGCAACGTTATACTCCATCTGCCACATTTTTGCCCAGTCACTTAGCCTGTCTATGTCCTTTTGCAGATTTTTTGTGGTCTCCTCACACATTGCTTTTCCTCCCATCTTTGTATCGCCGGCAAACTTGGCTACATTACACTCAGTCCCTTCTTCCAAGTCGTTAATATAGATTTTAAATAGTTGGGGTCCCAGCATTGATCCCTGTGGCACCCCACTAGTTACTGGTTGCCAACCAGAGAATGAACCATTTATCCCGACTCTCTGTTCTCTGTTAGTTAGCCAATCCTCTATCTATGCTAATATATTAGCCCCAACCCTGTGAACTTTTATCTTGTGCAGTAACCTTTTATGTGGCACCTTGTCAAATGCCTTCTGGAAGTCCAAATACACCACTTCCACTGGTTCCCCTTTATCCACCCTGTTCGTTACATCCTCAAAGAACTCCAGCAAATTTGTCAAACATGACTTTACCTTCATAAATCCATGCTGACTCTGCCTGACTGAATTTTGCTTTTCCAAATGTCCTGCTACTGCTTCTTTAATAATGGACTCCAACATTTTCCCAACCACAGACATTAGGCTAACTGGTCTATAGTTTCCTGTTTTTTGACTGTCTCCTTTTTTAAATAGGGGCATTCCATTTGCAGTTTTCCAATCTGCTGGGACCTCCCCAGAATCCAGGGAATTTTGGTAAATTACAACCAATGCCCTACCCCAGAGGGTTGTGGAATCTTAGTCATTGAGTATATTCAAGACAGCGATTATGTCCATCTAGAAAGCATGTTCTAATAATTAGTATTAACATGAAAGTGTCTTTTATATAAATTTCTATGACCCTATATTTTTGAACGAGTCATTGCTGTGATGATGTATGGTTTTCTAGATATTTGACTGTCACTCCGTAATCCTCGCCTCATGGTGGTGCTTTGTGCTGATCGCGGTTCCACGTGTGATATCCGGTGCCTCACTACATATTCTTGCTGATGTCTTGAGACCAGAAGCGAAAAAAGTCTGCGGGTTAATTGACCTTGGTGATCACGCCCTGACCCACTTATGACCCAATCTCCGTGTACACACTTTCAGCCTGGGTCACTAAATCAGCAGTCATTTTCATCCACTCGAAAGATGCTGACACCAACTGCAGCACCTTTCTCACCTTTGATCAACTAACTGGGGACTGCCTGGTCTATCTGGCTCAGTCGCACTGCAAATTGTGTTGTTTGGAGGAAGTACTGAACCTGTTTAAGAACATAAGAAATAAGAGCACGAGTAGGCCATTCGGCCCCTGGAGCCTTCTCCGCCATTCAATAAGATCATGGTTGATCTTCTACCTCAACTTCACTTTCCTGCCCTATTTCCCCCTATCCCTTGATTCCCTTAATATCTCAAAATCTATCAATTGCCGTTTTGAATATACTCAATGACTAAGACTCCTCAACCCTCTGGGGTAGAGAATTCCAGAAATTCCACAACCATTTGAGTGAAGAAATTTCTCCGCAACTCAGTCCTAAATGGTCAACCCCCTATTCTGAGACAGTGACCCCCCCCTGGTTCTAGACTGCCCAGCCAGGGGAAACATCCTCCCAGCATCTACCTTCTCAAACCCTGTAAGAATGTTATATGTTTCAATGAGATCACCTCTCATTCTTCTAAACTCTAGGGAATATAGGCCTAGTCTACTCAATCTCTCCTCAGAGGACAACCCGCACATCCCATGAATCAGTCTGGTATAGCTATCGATGAGTGGATTGAGGTTCGGGGCTGATTCTGCCAATGCAAGAGTCATAGCATTTCAAAAGTTTTTCATATTGTTCAAGGCTTTTGAGATATTTTGATGTGAAACATGCTCTGTAAAGGCAAGGATTATTCTTCATTGGCAAATGGGTGCTTTTTGTTTGTGAATGGAGGAGGTCGATTGGTTTCTGTGTGACCCTTCATTGTGAGCGTAGTTGAGTATGCTGTCACCTTGGTTTAATCTCTGTTTCTATTTAATTATTGCAGAGAGTCTTTCCCCATGATTCTGGTGGCCAATAAGGTTGATCTGATGCACTTGCGTAAAGTCACAAGCGAACAAGGGAGAGAGATGGCAGCTAAGTACAATGTAAGTATTGCAATTTACCCACAGAAGCTTCGCTCCATAATTCTTCATAATTAGCTCAGAAACTTTGAGATTAGTGTCTTATCGGTAATAAACTGATATCATCTCGCTTTGCATGGGAGGTTCTTTGTGTCATGAAGCCCAAGTGAGGATGTGTTTCCCAGCTCTGACCTTCCATTTATCTATCATTTGTTTTTGAACATCTTGTTAAAACGGCGGATACTTTGCAGGATGGGTGGGAACAGACTGGGAGGTCAGTCTCTCGAGGTGTTCCCTTGACCGTTATCTTGCACTCCAAAGTTTAATTTTCCTCGGATGTGACCGTATAAAATGGCTTTAAATGATGCATGTGTCGTGACACAATGGCCTTCTGAATCTCCATGACTCCTTTCACTGCCTTGCCCGATGCGTCTCACCAAACTCGCTTATTTGGAAAGGAGTTAATTGTGTTTCCCCTATTTTATGGCCAACAATCTTTTCCCTCATGAACCCTAGGTAGACTTGGAGACAAAATGGAGGGTGTTTGTCCAAGCTGAGGGATAAAGAAAACTGATTTCCTGCTCAGTGGTGCTACCTTAATACTCAAATCCAAGTTACAATCTCTTTTTTTAAATACTGCAATCCCAGTTTAAGACCCTTGTAAAATCCTAGTTTTAGTCCCCAAGTGCATGATACCTTAGGCTTCATTGTTTCTTAAATGTAGATGCATACCTGTCGCTGGAAAAAGAGAAAGACTTGCATTTATATAGCACCATCCATGACCACTGGATGTCTCGAAATGCTTTACAGCCAATTAAGTACTTTTAGAGTGTAGTCACTGTTGTAATGTGGGAAATACGGCAGGCAACTTGCGCACAGCAAGTGCCCACAAACAGCAATGTGATAACGTAATCTGTTTTTGTTATGAGGATTGAGGGATAAATATTGTCCGGGACACTGAGGAAAAACTCCCCTGCTCTTCTTTGAAATATTGCCATGGGATCTTTTACGTCCACCTGAGGGAGCAGACTGGGCCTCAGTTTATGTCTCATCCAAAAGACAGCACCTCCAACAGTGCAGGACTCCCTCAGTACTGCACTGACGTGTCAGCTTAGATTTTTTTTTTCTCTAATTCCTGGAGTGGGACTTGAACCCACATCCTTCTGACTCCGAGGCGAGTGTGCTACCCATTGAGCCGCATCTTTGTTCCGTGCCATTGAGCATAAAGTGCCAGCAGCAGCAAAGTTAAATGGGACCCCACTTGTTGCTGGTGCTGCCATCTTCTTTTTATGTGCAGGCAGGCCGAGTTCCTAATTCACCTGTTCAGGCCAGCTTGCATCCAACAAGGTCTGCAGCCAGAAGCATAATGACGATTCTGAAACAACTTTGCAGGCTTAAGATTACTCTGGTGTTGCCGTCGTATCTCCAAATCTGCCTCACCGGGTGAATTTAGAATATCAGCACCTTCATCGGAATTGAAGTGATGTACTCACTCTCAGCCCCAGTTGGCTGAAAAAAGGATCACTTAATTATTGCTGTGTGGTAGATTCAGTTTCTCCTGCATGAGTTTTATGCAAGTTTCTACATGTCAAAGTTTCATTGTTGCCATGGCCACCAATTTATTTCAGCACCATGCTATATTTAGCTGCCTAGCTCAGTGCTTTCACTTATACCCATCCTCCGTATTTAAATGAAAAATTCATCTTGTGGCCATAAAGTTATGCACTTGATCATGACCAGCCTGCTTTCCTGTTCATTCCACTAATTGCACATGTGAATTTTTATATAGAAATGTTCCAATTCTTTGGGTACCCTAATCTTTACAGAATCTCGGCTTCCATGCATAACGCATGTAACTCTGCTTTTTGCTTTTGGTGAATTCTTGCACTTGCCAATGTGAAGGATGTTGGTGATAAAATTGGGAGCACTTCCCCATTTCAGGCACAGAGTCGGCATCAAGTACTTCCAGGTCAGGGGTATAGCATGGACGAGATATAGGGTAATACTCTCCTTGCTTTGCACTAACAATTTGCATGATTTTTTTTTTCTGTTTCCTACTCCAGTCTTCATGGGCTTCACCCCATGAAATTGCCCATTTCGACACTATTCCATTTCCCCCACCACTTGCATCGTCACCATTAACAGCGGGCGCTAGCCATTTGCCATTTCCACTGAAACCAATCACAAAGGCGCTGCTTATAACCCATTGGCTATTTCAGTCAGCAGTGGATGAGACTTGTAGTATTACATATTATACCAAACAACATATCTGGAGTCTGGGAGTCTCAAAATAGTCATCCCGCAAAAGCTTTTCGATGGCATCCTATTGATTATGTCGGCCCCTTCGAGTCCTTTGGTGGATTAAAGCCTTATTGTCCCCAGACACTCTACCTCGGAGGAGCGCAGTCACCAGATCATTCAAGAAAGAGATGCGACAAGATGTGCTGTTTAACGCTCTCTTTTTTTTTTTCAGGCACCAATTTTCTTTTGTAGCCTCCCTGCTTCCCAAAACATGCACTGCCCTCTGCACCCCTGCACCTACCAGAGTGTTGCAGTTGTGATAGCCGGCAGCAAATATGCAATATTACCGTCCATTCATGTAGTGACCCAATCGCCACCAGCACTCCCGTTCTAAGTGGTGGGGACTGTGTTGCCAAATTAAGAGCTGTTCTGTGTTCTGGGCCCGTGTTTCCTATGAACTGGATAGAGACTTGTTTTTAAATTCTATTTTGAAAATCACCAGAGATACTGAATGACATCAGACAGCTAGTGTGTACATAGTAAATGGTTTTAATGCCAACCTCCTTCTGAATGTTTGTACCCACCCTCTCCCCCCACCCACACTAGCTGAGATATCCCATTCGGGGCTTTAATTTCTGCCAGTAGTCATTCTCTTGCTTCGTTATTCGCTGTTGGTAATTTAAACAAAAAACCTTTCTCTTTTGCTCAAGATACCTTACATAGAAACTAGCGCCAAGGATCCACCTCTGAATGTCGACAAAGCCTTTCATGACCTTGTCCGAGTCATAAGGTAGGTTCTTCAAACGGGATCGGACTGCGCTAATGTTGTTCGTAAGAACATAAGAAATAGGAGCAGGAGTAGGCCATTTGGCCCCTCGAGCCTGCTCCACCATTTAATAAGATCATGGCTGATCTGATTATGGACTCAGCTCCACTTCCCTGCCTACTCCCCATAACCCTTTACTCCCTTATCATTCAAAAATCTGCCTATCGCCACCTTAAATATATTCAATGACCCAGCCTCCACAGCTCTCTGGGGCAGAGAATTCCATAGATTTATAACCCTCAGAAGAAATTTCTTCTCATCTCTGTTCTAAATGGGTGGCCCCTTATTCTGAGACTATGCCTCCTAGTTCAAGATTCCCCCATGAGTGAAAACATCCTCTCTGCATCTACCTTGTCGAGCCCCCTCATTATCTTATACGTTTCAATAAGATCACCTCTCATTCTTCTAAACTCCAATGAGCACAGGCCCAACCTGCTCAACCTTTCTTCATAAGTCAACCCCTTCATCTTTTTGTTTTCGGTGTGAGTTGCCGGAATCTTTTTAATGCTGATGTGTAAATGAAAGGACAGTATTGATGCTCTGTGAACTCGGTGGATGGTGTCTCCAAGTTTACAAGAATAATTGAGGGAAAGGTACATTCAGACATACGGACATTCCCTCATGAACTACCAGATGCAATGAACAATCAACTTTGCAAGTCATTTTTATTCTCTAACCTTATATTGGCTGGTGGGACAGTCCCAGCCATCCAGTTTCCCCTAAACCAGTAGATGAATGGCCACCTTCTGTTCTATGCTGTATCAATCTATGACTATTTAGGGCACATTACAGCAGTCCTTGAACTCAGCACTGAGTTATAGCAGAATTTTATTACACAAACAAATTAATCCTCAGCCTCACATCAGTTCCTATTGGGCATGGGTTCACAGCATAAAACTGCCCCTAGTTCCGGGTTAAATCGGCAATCACTGTCTGAGAGGCCACGGAACAGCGAGTGTAGAAATTTGACACACTGGCAGATCATAAGAGCATAAGAAATAGGAGCAGGAGTGGGCCATTTGGCCCCTCGAGCCTGCTCCGCCATTCAATAAGATAATGGCTGATCTGATCATGGACTCGGCTCCACTTCCCTGCCCGCTCCCCATAACCCTTATAGTTCAAAAATCTGTCTTTAAACAAAGGATCGCCTCAGGTTTAAAGATGGGACCTTTTTTTCTTCTTCTTTTGTTCTCTGATGTGGACAACACTGCACTTATTACCCATCCTGATGATTGTTTTACAACTGAGTGGCTTGTTCGGCACTTCAGAGGGTTTTAAGCATCAACCGCGTAATGTGGGTCTGGAGTCACGCGTTTCCAGACCGGTGTAAACGGTACATTTCGCTCCTTAGAGGAGATTAGTGAATCAGTTGAGTTTTTAAACACCGTAGTGGGATTGACTCCATAACCTCTTGAGTTGCTAGTCCAATGCCATGACTAGCACACTTCTGTGCTGTTATTGTTTGGGAGAAGTAGAGGTACCTTCACTGTGTATCTCCCTGCCCTCTACCTAAACTGGGAGTGCTCCCGACCAACTCTGGGTGGTGAAAGTAACAACACTAACTTCAATGACCATGAAATTCACATAAAATAAAGTCAAACAAATAATAAATTCCCACTAGGGCGACGAAAGCTTTCATCATTTCATCACCAAATCAGGCATAGAATAATTCCACTGCCACACCCTGATTACACTATTACTTTGAATTTATAAGCACAGCAATAGACCATTTGGCCCAACAGGTCTGTGATGGTGTTTGTGCTCCCACTCTACTTCATCTAACCTTATATGCATCATCTTCTATTTATTTCTTCCTCATGAACTTATCTAGCTTCCCCTTAAATGCATCCATACTATTCACCTCAACTATTCCATGTGGTAACAACATCCACATTCTCACCACTCTCTGGGTAAAGAGGTTTTTCCTGAATTCTTTTACAGGATTTATTCTGCCCACAAAGGTGGTATGTAGCAAGACCAGGAGCCAATTTTTCATGCTTCTCCTCCACTCCCCTGGTCCCGCTCCCTTCCGCCCCACTTCCCCAGTAAGAAAACAAAGGAGTCCATTTGCCTGAAGTACGAGAATAATGAAACAGTTGACACAGGCAAGGCATTGACTAAAGATGTGCTGTTTCTTTGTATCTAATTCCAAACAGGCAACAAATACCAGAGAAGAGCCAGAAAAAGAAAAAGAAAGCAAAATGGCGTGGAGACAGGACAGCTGGCTCAAACAAACTGCAGTGCTCGGTCATGTGACTGGCCTCTCTCGCCTACTTGAAAGCTGCTATTGTTCAAGTCAATAGGAACGTTGAACCCAATGCTAAGTTATGTACCGCCTGTGTGCTACACAAGGACCTTTCAGACTGTGCGCAGTAAACTGTAGCAGTGTTATGTATGGGGTGGGGGGGGTGGGGGGTGAAACACACTCCCCTCCGCGAAGCAGGTTTGCACTCTTGATGATAAAGACCCGTCTTGTGAAATGCAAAGGCCTGGCCGAGCACCTCGTCTGACTTCACTCGAACTGAATTTGGCAGAGAAGCCACTCTTTTTTTTTTTTTCCACTTCTGTTTTCTGTTTTGCCCTTCACTTTAAGCTGTGCATCAAACCTAAACTGCTGCGCTGGACTGAGTTGTCGTGCGTCCAAACTCCGTGAGCGACGTGGCACCTTGCCCCATTTTCCAAGACGCAGGGCGACGTCACACGAGAAACCAGCTGGTAGAAAAAAGGAAAAAGGGATTGGAATGTGACCGAGAGAATTAAATCCATCTGCTGTTTCCTCCTGGACATTGCTTCAAACTTGGCACGCAGCAAGCTTGCAGTCCATGAATTGAACAACTACAGTTCTCTTTCTCTATTCCCCCAGCCCCCCACACTTTTTTTTCCCTTTCAAACGTATGTAAAGAAAGGCTTCACATTACTTGGCCCATTAAACTGTGGCTGCACAATGGCTCACAGTCTGCAACTACTAAACACAGAATGGAAGACCCTCGCAGAAGAGAAGGGGTTTAAAGCGACTCTTGTCATGATTTTAGGTTTTTTTGTAATTGTTTAAAATATCTGCACTTTTGTTGGGTTTTCAAACCCGTTTTATATGCCTGTTCTCGGTTGTTAAAACTGCACTGCAATTTATTGTGTTTTTTTTTTTTTAAAAAGTGTTCGGATAAATGGCACCTTTTCTGGTACCAGGTATGTGAAAAGGATATCACTGATCAAAAAGGAAATTATCCTTTTCCCAAGCAAGCCAACAACAACAGCAACAAGGAGAAAACAAGCTCGCGTGTTAATTTGCTCTGGCATGCGTACAGCATTCTGTAGCCCGAGAGCTGGAACAGGAAGCCGTAGGCTTTGGTCTGTGATTTGCCAGCTGGAGATGGACTCATGAAAACAGGCAAGGTGGAAACGTCCACTGTTACGAATGCACTGCACGGGTGGAGAGTACGTGCAAGATGTGTTTAAATTCTGTTTTGATTGCGATACTGCAAAGCCAGCAATGAGAAACTTGGTAATAATTCCCAACATTAGCAGGAAAGTCAGATGCTGGACAAATGCCAGGAGACAATGCATGAACCAACTCTACACATAGAAAAGCCAACTCTCATTCGAGGCGATGTTTACAGTGGCCTCTGAAGTGAGATGGCAAGCGCTGACTTAGTCTTTTGAGGTTTTTGCATCATCTTATGAAGCTCACACTACAATTTAGGTTTATGCCTTGGTCGTTTTTATTTCTCAATGAATAGGCCATCATGGTGAATGATCTGTTGCCATTGGCCGTGACTTTACTGATGGCTTCGGGCATGACTCTGGAGTCCGGTGTCACTATGTTCCGTGCTGTGTGAACAGGGCCTGTGGCTGGTGTCACTCCAGTGATGCCCAGCTTTTCTCCTTGAAGCCATCACTGTCTGTCTAATTGGAAGGTCGTGTGGTTGTTGCTGAGCAGGTCTTGAGCAACTCTCGAATTACAAGGCTGTTGTTGTCCCACTGGGGCAGTTTTTTTTCAGATGGGCTCAATGCCAGGAGCAGCATTGCCTTGCACCCAAAGATTGTGCCACTTGATAGCTGGGAAAATTCACACTGCTGCAAGCTAGTTTTAAATGAATTGCTTTCAGCTGAGGAACTGATTTGTGTGTCCTGCACAGTAGTCTACATTAATTGCTAGATGACTGACTGTCCATGAATGCTCATACATAACAGGACAGACATGAGAATGCAAGAGTGGGTGACGTCCCAGACAGCTTCTGTCCAATGAAGCGCTTTGAATTACTGTTGTAGATAAATGTGGCAGCCGGTTCGCGAACAGCGAAGTCCCACAAACAGAAAGACGACAAATGACCAGATAATCTGTATTAGTAATGTTGCTGAGGGAGAGCTTTTGGCCAGGAGAACGCCCCTGCTCTTTTTCAGAAAGGGCATGGGGTCTCTTGCAGGCACCAGAAAGGACAGACTCTATTTAACATTTCATCTGAAAGGTGGCACATCGGACAGTGCAGATGTCCCTCAGTGCTGCACTGGGCTGTCAGCCAAGATTGTGTGTTCAGGTCAGTGGAGTAGGGTGTGAACCCATGACCACCTGACTGAGGTGAGAGTGTACTCTGTGAGCCAAGGCTGGCACCTTTCTGACCTTTAACCTCTGAGACTACAGTTAAAATCCAGCCCAGACCGACCAGAGGAAATTCTCTTTTGCGCATTGGCTGGAAGGGTCTTAAACGATTTCATAGCCATCAGCACAAAACTGTCCCTAACTTGGTATTAGTTGGCAATCTGGCCCCGAGAGTCTGCAGGATGATTGGTGTGGGGAATGCAAAATGGTGGATCACGGAATGCTTTTCTGATATTGGGACACCATAGACTTTGAGTTGCTATACAGCTGCCAATATGGGAATTGGATCAGCATGAACCTGTTCTGTTGGCATCTTCCTGCCAGAATAATTTATTAAGACTTGTGATGTCACAGCCTCCGTTTTGTTAACACATTCCCTGTACAGGAAAGTAGGATCAGAAAAGTTGCCTGCCGATGCTGTGAACACAACCAAGCTTTTCCTTGCACTTCCTAAATGCTGCAGAGTTACCAGGTGACCTGAACTGTTGGCACCAGTTGGTTACAACATACCAGCGTCCGTCAGTAAGTGACACAGTGACATCTTCAGAGCGCCAATACCTTTTAAAAGTGCAATTTTGCATATACATTCATTACATTGTTCACAACAGTTTAATGAGACGGCGACGACGACCCCTTCAGTATCTGGTACCAGAGAGGGAAAAGGGCTTGAAATTTTGGACTACACCTTTAATCGTACGAGTACCACGCTGGTGGTATAACATGTAGACCCTTTGCCTCCACTACCCTAATTGTTCCTCATAGTGGACTGTCGTTTTAGTGAAAAGTAAATTGGTGGCATTTAAGGGTTAACCACAGAGCCATGTGAATAGTATTCATTGTGAGATGAATTTGAGCGGTTACCAAGACAACGGCCAACTGAGTCTATTGGCTACCGCTGTAGTTCAAGTTAATTCGAGACTTTGAGGTTTCATGTGTGGTGAGTCGTATAATGTGACCTTAATTGCAAAAAAAAAGAGAAAAAAGGTTTTAAACAAGTGATGTAATATTTTAATAAAATTCTAACTGGAGAACTGGTTTCTGTGAAGTTGTTTTGAGTAAGACTTGCACGTGTGTAGATGGGTGGACTAAATGGACCAATTCTCATTCCCACAAACCTATTCTTGGATTTTGACCCGAGATTTTTCTTTGTATGATCTGTGAATCTGATCATACCATGTCTTAAACTGTGTAGGACTGAAGCTCTGCTATTGGTATATCCTGGGGTCCAGTTGGCTGAAGTGTGAATATATCTGCGAAGGGAGGGAATTTTATTCGCCTCTTTCCCTCAGATCCATGGAAATAAAAGTCGGGAGAGACATAAAGCGGGCTGCCAACTCGCCAGCACCTGTTTTACACCTGGGTCTCATAAAGGTGCAGTAGCTGAGGACTTTGTTTCTCATTCCGTTTCTTCTGCCACGGAGTGGTGTCTCCGGGCTGGAAAAGATGCACTTTTAATGGCACGTGGCAGCTCCATCTTCAGTCAACTGTTGAGTGAGTGGGAGCAACGCACATCATCATTTGGTTTGACATATTGGTATCCTGAGAATATTTTCTTTTATATAATAAAAAAAATTGAATGTACTCTGCTTAGTCTACAGGGGTACGTGTGTGTGTGTGTGTATGTGTGCTCGGCCCATGCAGCAGAGCCTAGTCTCCAACCGTCCTGGATCCCCTTGCCACTGGACCAAGACCTAGCTCTGCAGGAACATTGGCAGGACCCAGGTACAGAGGAGTAGCAAGGTCGGGGCAGATGAGCGGCGAGATGCGGTGTATGTTTGTGGCGGAGGAGCGGCGAGAGATTGTGGTGGAGGTGCGACAGATGAGGGTACGGGTCCCAGAAGAGCCGAGGGCCCAGGGGCAGCACGGACCAGCCCACACTGCGCTAGGTCCGTGCAGCAGAGCAGGTCTCCAGTCGTCCTGGTTAATCCTTGCCACTGGACCAAGACCTAGCTCTGCCAAGCCCGTGTGGTGGCTGATGTGCAACGGTTACCACACATTAAAAAGATTCACGCACAGGCATTTTTCCACCCCCTCAACCGGAGTTCAGGACTGGAACATCGGGTCCTTCATCGAAACACCTGTGAACTCGTGGAAACAAGTCATCCTCGTTCGAGGGACTGCCGATGATGAGCTCTGTCAAGTCCATGTGGGAGCTGATGTGCAACGGCCACCCCACATTAAAGGAATTCACGCACAGGCATCTTCCACCCTTTAATATGAAGTTCGGGATCTGCCATCAGTACCTTAAAACTCATATTTTAGTGCGGAAGCAAGTCATCCTCGACACCAGGGGACTGCCTAAGCAGAAGAAGAGTCTGCAGGGGATTCTATTTTTTGATGGGCCTTTTGTCACTGTTACCCAGTTACGCCCTCCATCTTGTCTATAATTTGGGCAAAGTGCCAATGTAGTAGGTTGACTATTACATCTGTTGCACACTGCCTGGGAAAGTAGCCCGGGTTCCAATTGCGCAGAAATGTGCAGCTGCAGGTCACTGCTTCTGCCTCTATTTAAAATGATGGGCCGAGTCTGGTAGCAAAAACATCTTGCTGTTGGAACTGTAGCACTATTGACGGGACTGCCGACCCACTTCAGTTATGGTACACCGTTCCCTTTTAAGCTTCGGCTGTAACTGTAAGCAATGTTAAGTAGGAAATTCCTTCCTGTCTGGTGCTTTTGCTGTACCTGCCAACATTAGCCTTTCTTGACTGCTGGAGGCTGTTTTTTTTTTCTTTTTCTTCACCAGTTTCTCATTAAAGTAGCTTTCATGTTGTTATTGAAATAAGAGACGGGCAAATATATTTCATCTTCTGCTAAATGTTGATGAGTCAGTGAAATGTGAAATTCTCCAAGGTTAATGGGGGGCATGCTTGTTGGGCAGAAGCGACTGCGTTGAGAGCATAGCTGCGTTACAAGAACAGGAATGGATTTTGCTTGTTGAGATCATTAGCTTTTTGCATCGAGATTGTTTATTGTTGTTTTTTTTCTTTTTAAATGAGACTTGATTGATGTAATGGTGCAGACTGTCAGTGTGCCACTTCTAGCTCAAACAAGCGAGCCTGGAATAGCAATGTTGTCGGAATTTATGACCTTTCACGTGCTCCTGCTGGTTTACGGTGGAAAGATCAGACGGAGGAAGAATTTAAAAAGCAGTGGACAGGTAAATAGTTGGGAAGTCTCCTGCTTGGGGCCCACTGACTCCACGGTGTAGGATGCGGAGAAAGAGGGTCATCATCACACTGGGTCCCTCGTGGCTGAAAAGAAGATTGAGGTGATTTCGTAATATTTTTATCTTGCATTCTTGCTTAACTACAAATTTTAAAATGTACCACGCTGAGGCCCCATCATGGGGATTGACAGTTCAAAGGTTTCTCTTCCCCCACCCCACCCTCCTCGGGGAAGGAGGTCAGTATTCGCGAGCCATTGTTCATGGACTATTTGAGCACCGATGTGGTATCCGAATGGAATGCATCCCCTCCTTCATGTGTCTAAATAGGCCACTGAACATGACTAACAGCCTCATGTCTCCTGCTGTCTGGAGTTCACAGCAGCCTTTCCAAAAAGGGCGTGTACAACCCACTGGTTTGATGCAGCAGGTCCAGAATAATTAACTCATTAGCTCAGACACTAATTCTGCACTACGTTTAAAATAAATATTGCAAGATTATAGTTGCCAGGTAGGGTAGCATAGCAGTCATGTTCCCCTGGACTAGTGATCCAGAGATAGGGGTTCAAGTCCCACCATGGCAGCTAGGGAATTTATATTCAGTAAATTTTGTTTTAAAATCTGGAATAAAAATCTAGTCTCAGTAATGGTGACCAAGAAACTACTCGATTGTCATAAAAACCCATCTGGTTCACCTAGGGACGGAAATCTACTGTCCTTACCCAGTCTGGCCAATATGTGACTCCAGACCCACAGCAATGTCATTATCATAGGTGGTCCCTCGTATCGAGGATGACTTGCTTCCACGCCAAAAAAGGATGAGTTCACAGGTGTTTCAATGAAGGACCTAATATTCCAGGTCCTGAACTACATCCTGAAGGGTGGAAGATGCCTGTACGTAGATTTTTTTTAACGTGGGGTGAGCGTTGCACACCAGCCACCACACGGGCTTGACAGAGCTAGGTCTTGGTCCAGTGGCAAGGGTTAACCAAGACGACTGGAGAGCAGCTCTGCTGCACGGACCTAGTGTGCACACATATAACAGTGTGGGCTGGCCCGTGCTGCCCCTGGGCCCTCACCTCCTCTAGGCCCCGAACTCCCGCCTCTCCTGGGCTCCGATCACATCCCTCTATGAACTCTTGCCACTCCTTCGCCCCAACCTCACAACGTGGCTGACTCTTAACTGCCCTTTGAAATAACAGCTCACCACCAACTGCTCAAGGGCAATTAGGGATGGACAATAAATGTTGGCCTTGCCAGCGACGCCCATATCCCATGAAAGAATAAAAACAAATTCTCAGTCAGTAAATAGATGAATATTTCGGCATTTTTGTTCAGGGATGGTTTACAAAAACATTTTATTACGATGTTTAAACTCTGTCAGAAAATTCTCTTTTTTTTTTTAAATGCGACTGTGTTGTTTTCACTACTTTCTTTTTAGGCAGTTCCCCAGAGTTGAGGATGACTTGCTTCCACACAAATGAGTTCTAAGGTGACTGATGAGACCAATGCAGGAGCTACAGTTTCTGTTACAGGTGGGGCAGACGGTGGTTGAAGGGACGGGTGGGTGGGGTGCTTGGTTTGTCGTATGCGGTTTGTACTTGGCTTCCGTGTGCTCCAGCGAAGAGACTCGGTGTTTGGCGGCTTTTCGGATACTTCTCCTCCGCTTTGAGCGGTCTTGGGCCAGGGATTCCCAAATGTCGGTGGGGATGTTACATTTTTTCAGAGAGGCTTTGAGGGTGTCTTTGAAGCGTTTTCTCTGCCCTCCTGGGGCTCGCCTGCTGTGACATAGTTCAGAGTAGAGCGCTTGTTTCAGGAGTCTTGTATCAAGCATGCGGACAATGTGGCCTGCCCATTGGAGCTGGTTGAGCGTGGTCAATGCTTCGATGCTGGGGATGTTGGCCTGAGAGAGAACACTGATGTTGGTGCGCCGATCCTGCCAATGGATTTGCAGGATCTTGCGGAGGCAGAGTTGGTGTGTTTTCAGGTGCCTACTGTACATTGTCCATGTCTCTGAAGCATATAGGAGGGCGGGTATCACTACTGCTCTGTAGACCATAAGTATGGTGTCGGGTTTCCAAACACTTTTCCTCTGGCGACTGAAGGCTGCACAATGTGGCCTGTCATCCATGTCTGTCCTCACTGACAGAAGGCTCCCAATATATGGAAAGTGGCCCATGCTGTCTGAGGCTTTGTCATGGATCTTGATAATCGGGGGGGGGGGGCAGTACTGCGTGGCGGGGGCAGGTTCGTGCACACAAAGCCACAGGGACAGCAAGAGGCGGGGCTCCCTACTAGTGGGGCAAACTTAGGAAATTGATGCTAATATTCCAGTATTACTTTCTTGTATATAGGCAGCTAGGCCCATGCAGCAGTGTCTGGTCTCCAGTCGTCTTGGACCTCCTTCCCACTGGACCAAGACCTTGCTCAGCTTAGCCCGTGTGGTAGCCGGTGTGCACCGACCACCCCACATTAAAAGAAATCACGCACAGGCATCTTCCACTCCTCTAACATGCATCGCAGTCACGGTCCAAACATCCTTCCTCATATAAAAGTTACTTGATGTTTACATCAGAATTTTAAGTGTGTTTCACACACAAATTTCTGCCAACAACTTGCTATATCAGCTTGGCTCAGTGGGGTACATTCTTGCCTTGGGGAAAAAAAAACCTACATTTACGTAGCGCCTTTCACGACCACCAGACATCTCAACACGCTTTACAGCCAATTAAGTACTTTTGCGTGTAGTCACTGTTGTAATGTAGGAAACATGGCAGCTAATTTGGCCACAGCAAACTCCAAGAAACTGCAATGTGACTGGATAGGTTAGATGCAGGAAGAATGTTCCCAATGTTGGGGAAGTCCAGAACCAGGGGTCACAGTCTAAGGATAAGGGGTAAGCCATTTAGGACCGAGATGAAGAGAAACGTCTTCACTCAGAGTGGTGAACCTGTGGAATTCTCTACTGCAGAGAGTTGTTGAACACAGTTCGTTAGATATATTCAAGAGGGTGTTAGATATGGCCTTTACGGTTAACGGGATCAAGGGTATCGAGAGAAAGCAGGAAAGGGGTACTGAGGTGAATGATCAGCCATGATCTTATTGAATGATGGTGCAGGCTCGAAGGGCCGAATGGCCTACTCCACCGATTTTCTATGTTTCTATGTGATAATGACCAGATAATCTGTTTTTGTGATGTTGATTTGAGGGGTAAATATTGGCCAGGATAACGGGGATAACTCCCCTGCTCTTCTTTGAAATAGTGCCGTGGGATCTTTTACATCAACCTGAGGAGGCAGACAGCATCACAGTTTAATGTCTCATCCGAAAGGCGGCACTTTCGACAGTGCAGCACTCCTTCAGCACTGCACTGGAGTGTCAGCCTAAATAGTTTGTGCGCAGGTCCCTGGAGTGGGACTTGAACCCACGACCTTCTGATTCCGAGGCAGAGAGTGCTGTCCCCTGAGCCACAGCTGACACTAGTGTACACAAAGCTGCAGTGATTCAAATTGTCGGGGGGGGAAACGGGTGACAAGAGGCAGGGCTCCCTACGAGTGGAGCAAACTTGGGAAATTGATGCTAATATTCCAGTTCCTTTCTTGTATAAAAGTTGTTTGATGTTTACTACAGAATTTTAAGTCTGGTTCATATAAAAATTCTTGCCAATAACTTAACTTGTTTTTATGTCAATACATCAGCTTGGGTCAGTCCTGGGGCATATTCTTCCCTTGGGTCAAAAGGCTATGGGTCAAGTCCCACTCCTGCACTTGAGCACATCATCCAGTGAGTGCCGGAGATATATCATCGTTTTAGATGAGAAATCAAACTAAGGTCCCATCTGCCTGTTGCAGAGATTCACTGATCCAAACACTATTTGAAGAGGAATAGATGGGGTATCCCAGCCAACATTTCCTCCTCACCCACCACCATCAAAAACAGATTAACCGGTTGGGCATCCTGATTGAGATTTTACACTCCAAAGTAATTTGCTGTATGCATAGCTGTGATGTTTTTGAGAGATGTACTAAGGCCCGATACAAAATGCAACTCTCTCTCGTTTCAAAATATTAACAGAATAGGCAGTCCTGATCTATGCAAGACTGGCTTCAGACAATATTTATCTGACTTCTCCGCACTTCAAAATATATTGGAATGAATGGCGAAGTAACATCCCTCTGAGCCGATTAAAGTTCTCTGGCACAGACAAATGGCCTCCTTCTGTGCCGTCCGTTTTTATGGTCAGAATTGTGTCGGCTTCAGAGGCCAGGATTGGAGGCGGGTCAGCTGTGAAATTTGAAATGATTGACAGCCCCGCTATCCACCCGCCTCTACGCTACTTTACCAGGTGTCGGGTCTGTCACAGTTGAACAGACCCGACACAGCCGGGGAGGTGATTGAGGTGATTAATACCTTGTTAAATGACTATTAAACATTTTGAGCTGCACTTACCATTTTCCCAGCTTTTTGGCAAGGTTCACGGCGCTCAGGGATCACGTCAGGTAAGTAGGTCAGGTGTTCATCAGTATCAATTCTTCTGAATGCTTGACAGCTGCAAATGCAGTAAAAAAGCTCCCAATTTACAGCTGTTCACTTTCCAATCTCAGATGCTGCAGCTTTCAGAATTTGAAAGACACATTTGAGCTTTATGCAGGTTGGAAGTGTTTGGAGTAAACACTCTATTCAGTGTTACCTCATTGGAACAACCTCCCTCACCATTGACAGATCGCTTCTGTCTTCTCTACTTCACCTGCCATTTATTACATTAGCATCGGTGCCCTTGAAACAACCTCACCTTGGTCCTCAGAATCCCATCACAATCAGCCCCAATACCAGCAGCACCAGGCATGCCAGCAGCACCAACAACAACACCAACCTTCTTCGCAATCAACTGATACTGCACAGGACACAGGGCATCAACACCCGACCACATTGCTGCCCGGGAGCCCAGGGATGATCTCACCAGGGCCAGATTTACTTCGCTTGACGCTGTCACATGATGCGCCAGGTTGGCACCACCCCACACCAACACCATAAAGCAGTCCATTCCTTTCACACATCACCATTACGGGGGTACCATTATGTCCCACCATTCACAGCAACTCACTAAGCCACTTCGAAAGGTGCCCACCGATCTGTCCAAGAACACAAAGGGCTGGATTTTCGGTTGCCTAACGCCTCAGTTAGCAGCCAGAAGGGGCGTTACTGGGAGCATAAGTGGTTACTGACTGGGAGGGCAGCTTTTAACACCCCGACCAAAAATTCATTAGAGGCTCACCGGGGGCACAAACTAGTAGCACCTGGCTGCTGATGACCAGTGCGATCCTGACGGCAGTCCTGGTACAACACCCACGCTTGCTCCCCGGTCAGTAAATTCTGCGCGGCCACCAAGAACAATGTCTGGAAAACAGTCGGTACAGGCTTGCAGAGTCATTAACTTCAAGGGATGAGGAAGCGCTTCCCGCGGAGGTCACAGTCAATGTAACGTTTACACACAGCACGGTGCGTGAGCCTCCGAGTTTGCCGCGGCAGACAAACATAACAGTGCGGGTTGAAAACAAGTGATTTTGAAAACATTAATGGGGTGCATTACTACGCTGTGCCTTTAAGACTCGGCTTTTCCCAGGATCTAATTCAGAGTTCCATGCATGCACAATGGATCCACCAAATTTACCGACCGAACTTTCGTTATTGCCCCTCACTCCAGCTCTGGTGTGCAATGGCTGATTTATCGCCCCTGTCAGCACTTCGACAGATTCTGACGAATTTCTGGGCGGGAGGCGCAAACTTTTTCAAGGCGCTAAGAGTACCGCTCGGCCTGGATTACCGCCCCAAAGGAGGCACGACCAAATTTCCATCCTAAAGTGTTCAAAATAAAGATTTCAATGTTTGACAGCACATTAACAGAAACTTCACATGGACATTGGCAAAAACACCCAAGTGCCTACCCTTGTGTGTTGTTAGTTGGTATGATTGGACTAGGATGAGGTTGAGTGTGAGGGGTGGCTAGTGAGATGGGGAAGTAATAATGTAGATAGAGAGAGAGAGGGATGGGTGGAGGTGCAAGGTAAGTTGGTGTGAGTAAGGATGTGCAGGAGTAGGGCAGGGAAGACCGAATGGTGGGGATGTGATGAGTGGCATTGCAGGATGAGGTTGAGTGTGGCTTTGCAGGATGAGTAGATGGTTCGTGATCTACTGAGATCATTGAAAGGTTTGCGCCACTGCAGCCAAGTCCTCCTGCCGGCATCCCTGCTTGTGCCCTCCTGTGCAATGTGCAACCAGGCTGCGTTGGTCTGCTGCGGAGGTCTCTTCTGCCCATTTGGAGGGACGAGAACCTCCCTACATGCTGTGACTCCATTGAGGAGTCATGGGAGAGCCTGGCTGCAGCCATGCACCTCTGTGCAGTGCTTGTCAGTGTTTGCAGCGCCTCAATGCTGTATAACACTGACCGCACAACTGTCAAAGTAAATTTGGGCATGGTTACTTCAAATTACATCATCAGACAACGCTTCCTTTTAATTGGCTGAGAACCTCGTTGGGTGGGGTTAACAAGCTTCGTCAATGTAAAATGACTTCCACAGAGTGGAATGGAGCTAGCAGTGGCTGGGAACAGCCTACAGACACAGGATGCACCGTAGCCGTCTCGGTAGGCACAATCGTGACCTATGATTCTATGAATCCAAATGTTTACTCCCAGAACAGAGCAATCTCTACTTTTAAGCAAAATGGTTCATCGATATTATTAACCTATATTTTATATAAGAACATAAGAAATAGAAGCAGGAGTAGGCAACCTGACTGCTCGAGCCTGCTCCGCCATTTAATAAGATCATGGCTGTTCTGATCATGGACTCCGCTCCATTTCCCTGCGCGCTCCCCATAACCCTTTATTCCCTATTGCTCAAAAATCTGTCTATCTCCACCTTAAATATGTTCAATGACTCAGCCTCCACAGCTCTCTGAGGCAGAGAACGCCATAGATTTACAACCATCTGAGAGAAGAAATTCCTCCTCAGCTCAGTTTTAAATAGGCACCCCCTTATTCTGAGTCTATGCCTAGTTTTAGTTTCCCCTATGAATGGAAATATCCTCTCTGCATCGACCTTGTCGTGCCCCCTCAGTATCTTATATGTTTTGATAAGATCGCCTCTCATTCTTCTGAACCCCAATGGGTATATAAACATAGCAACATAGAAACATAGAAAATAGGTGCAGGAGTAGGCCATTCGGCCCTTCGAGCCTGCACCACCATTCAATAAGATCATGGCTGATCATTCACCTCAGTACCCCTTTCCTGCTTTCTCTCCATACCCCTTGATCCCTTTAGCCGTAAGGGCCATATCTAACTCCCTCTTGAATATATCCAATGAACTGGTATCAACAACTCTCTGCGGTAGAGAATTCTACAGGTTAACAACACTGATTGAAGAAGTTTCTCCTCATCGCAGTCCTAAATGGCTTACCACTTATCCTTAGAATATGTCCCTTGGTTCTGGACTTCCCTAACATCGGGAACATTATTCCTGCATCTAACCTGTCCAGTCCCGTCAGAATTTTATATGTTTCTATGAGATCCCCTCTCATCCTTCTAAACCTCAGTGAATACAGGCCCAGTCGATCCAGACTCTCCACATATGTCAGTCCTGCCATCCCGGGAATCAGTCTGGTGAACCTTCGCTGCACTTCCTCAATAGCAAGAACGTCTTCCTCAGATTAGGAGACCAAAACAGAACACACTATTCCAGGTGAGGCCTCACTAAGGCCCTGTACAACTGCAGTAAGACCTCCCTGCTCCTATACTCAAATCCCGTAGCTATGAAGGCCAACATACTGTTTGCCTTCTTCACCGCCTGTTGTACCTGCATGTCTTCTTTCAATGACTGATATGCCATGACACCCAGGTCTCGTTGCACCTCCCCTTTTCCTAATCTGCCGCGATTCAGATAATATTCTGCCTTTGTGTTTTTGTCACCAAAGTGGATAACCTCACATTTATCCACATTATACTGCATCTGCCATGCATTTGCCCACTCACCTGTCCAAGTCACCCTGCAGCCTCTTAGCATCCTCCTCACAGCTCACACCGCAACCCAGCTTAGTGTCATCTGTAAACTTGTAAATAGTACACTCAATTCCTTCATTTAAATCATTAATGTATATTGTAATTAGCTGGGGTCCCAATACTGAGCCCTGCGGCACCCCACTAGTCACTGCCCGCCATTCTGAAAAGGACCCGTTTATCCCAACTCTCTGCTTTCTGTCTGCCAACCAGTTCTCTATCCCGTCAGTACATTACTCCCAATACCATGTTCTTTAATTTTGCACACCAATCTCTTGTGTGGGACCTTGTCAAAAGCCTTTTGAAAGTCCAAATACACCACATCCACTGGTTCTCCCTTGTCCACTCTGCTAGTTACATCCTGAAAAAATTCCAGAAGATTTGTCAAGATTGATTTCCCTTTCATAAATCCATGCTGACTTGAACCGATCCTGTCACTGCTTTCCAAATACACCGCTATTTCATCTTTAATAATTGATTCCAACATTTTCCCCACTACTGATGTCAGGCAAACCGGTCTATAATTACCCGCTTTCTCCCTCCCTCCTTTTTTAAAAAGTGGTGTTACAGTGGTGGTATAAACCCAACCTACTGAACCTATTCACTCAGAGAGTTGTTAACTTGTGGAATTCTCTACCGCAGAGAATTGTTGATGCCAGTTTGTTAGATATATTCAAGAGGGAGTTAGATATGGCTCTTATGGCTAAAGGGATCAAGGAGTATGGAGAGAAAGCAGGAAAGGGGTACTGAGGTGAATGACCAGCCATGATCTGATTGAATGGTGGTGCAGGCGCGAAGGGCCGAATGGCCTACTCCTGCACCTATTTTCTATGTTTCTATGTTAAATGGACTATGTCCCCTAGTTCTAGTTTCCCCTATGAGTGGAAATATCCTCTCTGCATCCACCTTGTCAAGCTCCTTCATTATCTTATATGTTTCGATAAGATAAGCTCTCATCCTTCTGAACTCCAATGAGTACAGGCCCAATCTAAACCTATCTTCATAAGTCAACCCCCTCATCTCTGGAATCAACCTAGTGAACCTCCTCTGAACAGTCTCCAATGCAAGTATATTCTTCCTTAAATACAGAGACCAAAACTGTACGCAGTACTCCAGGTGTGGTCTCACCAATACCCTGTACAGTTGTACCAGGACTTCTCTGCTTTTATACTCTATCCCCCTTGCAATAAAGGCCAACATTCCATTTGCCTTCCTGATTATTTGCTGTACCTGCATACTAACTTTTTGTGTTTCATGCACAAGGACCCCCAGGTCCCTCTGTACTGCAGCATCCTGCAATTTTTTTCCATTTAAATTATAATTTGCTTTTCTATTTTTTCTGCCAAAGTGGATAACCTCACATTTTCCCACATTATACTCTATCTGCCAAATTTTTGCCCACTCACTTAGCCTGTGTATATCCCTTTGCAGATTTTTTTGTGTGGTCCTCACCATTTGCTTTCCCACTCATCTTTGTATCATCAGCAAACTTGGCTATATTACACTCTGTCCCTTCATCCAAGTCATTAATATAGATTGTAAATAGTTGAGGACCCAGCACTGATTCCTGCGGCACCCCACTAGTTACTGTTTGTCAGAGGCAGAGGAAAAGTTTCAAAGCCTCCTTGATAAAATGCAACATCCCCACCGATATCTGGGAGTCCCTGGCCCAAGACCGCCCTAAGTGGAGGAGGTGCATCTGTGAGGGCGCTGAGCACCTCGAGTCTCGTCGCCGAGAGCATGCAGAAAACAGGTGCAGGCAACGGAAGGAGCGTGCGGCAAACCAGTCCCACCCACCCTTTCCTTCAATGACTGTCTGTCCCACCTGTGACAGAGACTGTGGTTCTCATATTGGACTGCTCAGTCACTTAAGAACTTACTTTTAGAGTGGAAGCAAGTCTTCCTCGATTTCGAGAGACTGCCTATGATGATGATGTTTGCCAACTGGATAATGACCCATTTATCCCGACTCTCTGTTTTCTGTTAGTTAGCCAATCCTCTATCTATGCTAATATATTACCCCCAACCCCGTGAACTTTTATTTTGTGCAGTAACGTTTTATGTGGCACCTTATCGAATACCTTCTGGAAATCCAAATACACCAAATCCACTGGTTCCCCTTTATCCACCCTGCTCGTTATAACCTCAAAGAACTCCAGCAAGTTTGTCAAACATGATTTCCCTTTCATGCTGACTCTGCTTGATTGAATTATGCTTTTCCAAATATCCTGCTACTGCTTCCTTAATAATGGACTCCAATGACAGATGTTCGGCCAACTGGTCTATTGTTTCCTGCTTTTTGTCTGCCTCCTTTTTTAAATAGGGTCGTTACATTTGCGGTTTTCCAATCCGCTGGGACCGCGGAACTTGTTCGCCTTTAGTCCCATTATTTTACCGAATATTACTTCTTTAATGATTGTATTAAGTTCCTTCCTCCATATAGCCTCTTGATTATCCATTATTGGGATGCTTTTCATGTCTTCTACTGTGAAGATTGATACAAAATATTTGTTCAATGTCTCTGCCATTTCCCTGATCTCCATTATTAATTCCCCAGTCTCATCCTCTAAGGGACCAACATTTACTTTAGTCATTCTTTTCCTTTTTATGCACCTGTAGAAACTCTTACTATCTGTTTTTATATTTCGTACTAATTTACTGTCATAATCTATCTTCACTCTCTATTAGTCGTTCTTTGCTGGCTTTTAAAAGTTTCCCAATCCTCTGGCCTCCCATTAGTCTTGGCCACATTGTAATCCATTGTTTTCAATTTGATACCATCGCTTATTTCCTTAGTTAGCCACAGTTGGTTATCTTTCCCCTTATAGTCTTTCCTTCTCATTGGGATATATTTTTGTTGTGAGTTATGAAATATCTCCTAAATGTCTGCCACTGCTCATCAACCATCCCACACTTTAATCCCAGTCCACTTTAGCCAACTCTGCCGCAATATTTTGATTGAGGCTGTTATTCCAGAGAAATTGAATAAAGGCTTCCTCCAAAACAAGTCAACAATGCACAGGAAAAATACCAAAGCCAAAAGGGTTTAGAGGTCAGCCTTTCATTGTCGATAAATTGGCAGCAGAAACCAAACGTTTTTCAACACTATGTACACACATATTCAAGAACAAGTAAAAAAATATTGGAAGTTTAAAAAAATATTTGCAAAATGAAGAATCAAAAAAAGATCAAAGGCCCGAAATTCAGTACCGCTGGAAAGCTGGTGCTCCCCCCAACTTTTTGGGGCCATTAGCTCTGACATTTTTTTCGTGGCTGGGCCACCCCATATTCAGCTCCAAAAATTTAAAAAATGGGTTTCAGCACTAATGAACCCTTCCAAAATGGTGTGGCTGTCTTAATTTGAGCATTATGACCGCTGAGAAATTCAGCGTGAAGGAAAGGGTTTCTAATGAGCCAGCTGTTCCCTGGCCTTTTTAAAGGGCAGAGTTTGCAGCAAGACCCTGAGGGGGGAAGGAGGTTGAAAGGATGGCTGGTGTCAGAGTGCAAGGAGAGCCAACAGGTTCACTGATATGGCGCTGGAGACACTGATGGATGGTGTGGAGGACAGAAGAAGAATATTGTTTTCTGACGTGCGGAGATCTGGCAGACTGCCAGTACATAATGCATGGAGTGAGATTGCAGGGAGGTGTCAGGCACCTCCATATATGTGAGGACACACCCTCCCAGTCTGCACCCGGACCCAGGCCCAGAGGTGTTCCAGGGCGTCCTTGAAGGACAGCTGTAGGTCCCAGACAACAACCACAGAAGCCTTCCCGGACCCATGATGCAGCCACAGGGATGAGTTCGGTGTAGTGTTAGGGTAATCACGCCTGACAGTTGTTATAATATAATGCACAGGAGTAAAAAATGATTACTAGTATTATTATATTGTTCTTTGTTCTGTTTTTGCAGTGATTTGGATAATTGGATAAATCTTTATTTTTGGCACATATATCTGACCAGGCGTTTTATCTGGGAGTGGGTGATTCTGCGTTAAGGCATTCATTGCGATGGCCATTGAAACTGGTAGCTGAAGAGTCATGTGTGGATGGGATTACCTGAAGCGAGCAGCTATGAGAGGCAGCTGCACCTCCCTTCCAGAGTGGCGATGGGTCAATGCCTCCTAGCTCTGGGGCGACAGGAATCCTCCTCCTCCTCCTCAGGTGGTACTGCTGGCTCGACCTCCAGCGGCTGTCCCCTCATGATGGCCAAGTTGTGCAGCATGCAGCAGACCACGACAATTATGGAGACCCATTGAGGAGAGTACTGCAAGGTGCCACCAGAGCGGTCCAGGCACCGGAACCTCTGTTTCGTGATGCCTATGCAGTGCCGATGATGCACCTGGTGGCACAATGAGCATCATTGGGTGCATGCTCTGGCACTGTCCTGGGGTTCCGCAGGGGAGTGAGCAGCCAAGTGGACAGGGGATATCTCTTGTAGCCAAGCAGCCAACCGCAATCTTGATTGGGGCCGGTGAAGACGGCGTGCCCACTGGTCTGGCACAGAATGAACGAATCATGGCTGCTGCCTGGGTACCTCGCATTAACTGCCAGGATCCGACACCGGCGGTCACACAACGAGCTGCACGTTCAGAGAGTGGAAGCCTTTGCGGTTCACAAAGATCTCGGGGTGATGATGTGGCGCCCTCAGCCCAACGTGTGTACAACAATGGCATCCTGTACCCTCGAGAAGCCTGCCATTTGGGCAAATCCGGCCTGCCGCTCCAGCTGTTTGTCCCTTTTCATCGGGAAGGAGATGTACTGGACCCTTCCCCTGTACAGTGCATCTGTGACCTGCCGGATGCACTGATGTGCCGAGAATTGTGAGATGTTGCCCGTGTCTGCAGTGGCAGACTGGAAAGACACTGTGGCGTAAAAATTCAAGGCGGTGGTGACCTTGGTCTGCACAGTGAGGGCGGTCCTGAACCGTGTTTGAGGCTGCAGAGCTTCTCGCAGGACAGTGCAGAGCTCCTTGAGTTCTTCTTTCTGAAATCGTAGCCTTTGCAGGCATTGCTCATCAGTGAGCTGGAGGAAGGAGAACCGAGCTCTGTAGACCCTTTGAGGGTATGGCCTCCTTCCCCCACCTCTGCATTGGCCACCTCCCCAGGCAGCTGCCTGCTGGCCATCTCGCTGGTCCTCCTCATCCTCGGGTTCCCGTGGAGGCTTTTGCTGGAAAGGCTCCTGTCCCATTATTTGGAGGGGGTGGTCAGCATCTCTCCCTCTGATGCCATCTTCCTCCTGGGCACCCTCTCCAGCAAAGGCCTGCGTACATCTGCACGCCCTTCTCTCGGTAGTGCAGCCGTGGCTGCTGCCTCCCTTGCCCGCTGCCTCTCTGCACGGTGCTGACGGCGACGCCTTCTCCTGCGTGCTGCCCTGCGTCTGGCCAGTTGTACCAGGTGTTGCCCTCCCAACTTCAGGGTGAACCCAGCCAAGCAGGTCTCTGCAGCCCACAAGGAGGCTTACAGGCCGCCACTAAATAGTCAGACCTGAAAGTTGTGCAAAAGTCTGTGAGAACCTCTGAGCAGCACTCAGCAGGTTTAATGAAGCTAAAACTATTTAACACAAGAAACGGACCCGATCGCGGCAAACCTCGAGCGGTGTCGCATTTGTGCAGCGACTGGAAAACTTCGCGTGGGCACCGTTGGGAAAAATGCTACCTTTTCATGCCTGAATTTCACTGTCTTGGCCGCTTTTCAACGGCCCGCACGCTGCTGGGGTCACCGCTGAAAATCTTCCTTTACCGTGGCTTTACCCAGCTGTTTCCGGCGGTTGTGCGCACTGCTCAAATCCCTCCCCCACCCCCGCCCCGATGTTATGTATGTAAACTTTATAATAGTGTAAGTCTTGCCACCAGGGGGAGCACCTGTTGGAGACTCAAGGGTCACCTGCACACCTCGTGCTATAAAAGGTTGTCTGCCATGTTGATTCTTCACTCTGGTGTTTGATTAAAGAGACTAAGGTCACATCAGTTTGAGCTTAAAGCACACAGTCTTGTGGAGTTATTCTGAACATAACACCACCCCCCCCCCCTCAGCTGAATATGGCTCGGGGGGGGAACAACACTCAGCCGCCCAAACTGCCCAAACCCTGCGGCAGTCGTCCCTTCGGGGACCGTGAATTTGGACCCCCAAAACATTGTTAAACCGTAGCAGCTTCAGCTTTCGGTTGGGTTCTCTTCAGCCTTATATTTTCTTCCCACAAATGAAATATGGACATCCTGTGGATCACTACTGCTGAACTGTTAGTATTGTCTTACAAGTTAAAATATTGTATTCACCCAACAATCCAACTGGGATGTGGCTGCTCCCATAAATAAGTGGAAGTTTCACCTTTTAAAGACCTAACTTGAACTATAAGGGGCAGCATTGAATTTTTACCCCACCTCTCCCCTGTAAAACATGCACATATAACAAATATTTTTTCCAAGGGTGGGATTTGAAATGTAGGTAGACTGCAGGTATGTGTTCACCTGGCCACCAGGTTTAGAGGTACTGCACTGACAGTGCCAGATGGGTAAGCATCATGATTGGGTCTTATCAATAGGCTGATCAGGTGATGTGCACACAGGACTGACTAAAATAAAATAATTAAAACACAAGGGTCCAACGTATAGAATGGTTACTGCACAGAAGGAGGCCATTGAGCCAATGCCAGCTCTCTGCAAGAGCACTTCAGCTAGTCTCATCTCCCGCCCTTTCCCCGTAGCCCTGCAAATTTCTTTCCTTCAGGTACTTATTGAATTCCCTTTGAAAGCCACGATTGAATCTGCCTCCACCACCCTTTCAGGCAGTAAATTCCAGATCCTAACCGCTTGCTGCGTAAAAAAGTTTTTCCTAGTGTTGCCTTTGGTCCTTGTGCCGATCACCTTAAATCTGTGTCCTCTGGTTCTCGACCCTTCCGCCAATGGGAATAGTTTCTGTCCATCTACTCTGTCTAGACCCCTCGTGATTTTGAATACCTCTTTCCAAATCTGCTCACAACCTTCTCTGCTCTCAGGAGAAGCCCAGCTTCTCCAGTATATCCGCATGACTGAAGTCCCTCATTCCTGGAACTATTCTTGTAAATCTTCCCTGCACCTTCTCTAAGGCCTTCACATCCTTCCTAAAGTGCGGTGCCCAGAATTGGACACAATACTCCAGTTGAGGCTGAACCAGTGTTTTATACAGGTTCATCATAATCTCCTTGCTTTTGTACTCTATGCCTCTATTTATGAAGCCCACAATCCTGTATGCTTTTTTAACCGCTTTCTCAATTTGCCCTGCCAGTTTCAATAATTTGTGCACATATATCCCCAGGGGGTTTCTCTGTTCCTGCACCTCCTTTAGGATTGTACCCTTTAGTTTATATATACAAGCTGAAATCTCCTTTAACAACATTTGATAGTCTGTAATATAATCTGGCAACAGTGGTATCTCTATTTTCTTTCTAAATTCGTATAAAGATCCTTACAAATGTTGTTCCCAGCGCGTGAAGTACCATCTGCGTGAAGTACAACTTAATGAGAACAAGACAAATAAACATCAGGTTTTAAAGACAAATCTATTTGTAACTATAAGGATGCTGTAGATAAAAGCAGTACAGGCTAGTAGTTGCAGCGTTGGTGTTTGATAATCCAATATGGAACAGTAAATCCGCCTTCCCTAGGGAGCCGTGACCTGAACGATGGAGAAGGTTAATGGGATTACTGCTTCTGGTATGCGGTAGAAAATGGTCGAGCATAACCTCAGAGGCTGGTGTTTTCAGCCACAGAAGACATGAATATTATGTAAGGCTTAGCCTTGATCAATTATCTGACACCCACCCCTCCCGCCCCCCCCTCCCCCGACACCAATGGGTCCGATGGGGTGTGTAAGTGCGAGAATGTTCAATCTCACTCACACCTGAGCCCACACCCTCCTAATGTGCTGCTTCTATCTCCAGGGACCGGCAATTGATTTTTCAGATGAGGTATTTTCAAATAGGTCATGACCTACATTTCTATTTTGATGGGTTCTTTGTTTTTCCAGCTTTGGAGCAGGTTTATCCATTCTTATGTCCAGGTTAATTCCAGGACCCAGAGCCATAATCTCGGCTCAACGTTGAAATTCATATGCACGGCTTAAGTGGAGCTGCCATCTTTTAAATCACGTACCGTCTGTCAGTGATGAGGCACTGTGCTTTTCAAACTGTTAACGCATCCATACTTATTTTTCTCATGTACGGGTAAATAGAATTTTTTTTTAATGGACTGCTTCTAAAAGAAATACACTGCCCCATTTGGAGAAGCTCAATGGGAGGAGGGAAGGAAGATAAGGTTAGCTTGTGGGCTGCTGCCAACATGGTTGATTGAAGCCTGTTGATGTGAGACTGGATGAATTTTCTGGAGTTTTGCTTCAGAACCATTGGGGATCAGGGAGTAATGATGTAGAACTTGCTCTCAGGAAAATAAATGATGAAATGGGAAAAGCAGTCAACGTGCATTTAAAGGGAGTAGATCCTGCCAGACAAACCTTCTTGACATCTTTGAGGACATAAGACCGTAAGAAATAGGAGCAGGAGTAGGTCCTTCGACCGCTCGAGCTGCTCCGCCATTCAATAAGATCATGGCTGATCTTCGACCTCAACTCCACTTTCCCAACCGATCCCTTGATTCCTCTAGACTCTAAAAATCTATCTATCTCCGCCTTGAATATATTCAAAAACTTAACATCCACAGCCCTCTGAGGCAGAGAATTCCAAAGATTCACAATCCTCTGAGTGAAGAAATTCCTCCTCATCTCTGTCTTAAATGGCCTTCCCCTTATCCTGAGACTGTGACGCCTAGTTCTAGACACTCCAGCCAGGGGGAAACAACCTTTCAGCATCTACCCTGTCAATCCCCTTCAGAATCTTGTATGTTTCAATGAGATCACCTCTCATTTTTCTAAACTCCAGAGAGTATAGGCCCATTCTACACATCTCTCATCATAAGACAGCCCTCTCATCCCAGGAATCAATCTAGGGAACCTTCATTACACTGCCTCCAAGGCAAGTATATCCTTCCTAGAAACATAGAAACGTAGAAAATAGGTGCAGGAGTAGGCCATTCGGCCCTTCGAGCCTGCACCACCATTCAATATGATCATGGCTGATCATGCAACTTCAGTCCCCATTCCTGCTTTCTCTCCATACCCCTTGATCTCTTTAGCCGTGAGGGCCACATCTAACTTCCTTTTGAATATATCTAACGAACTGGCCTCAACAACTGTGGTAGAGAATTCCACAGGTTCACAATTCTCTGAGTGAAGAAGTTTCTCCTCATCTCGGTCCTAAATGGCTTACCCCTTATCCTTAGATAAGGACACTACAGATGTAATAGCAGATCTCCTTATGACAAAAGTTAACTTTGACTTTCAGAATGCTTTTGACAAGGATCTGCATGAAAGACAACATACCCACGGGAATCGAGATTGGAACATGGAACTGGATTAGAAGTACGCTGAGATAGAGAAAACCAAGAGAACTCATAGAACTGCAAGACTGCAAGAGCATTTAAATGGAATTCCATAGGGACTATCGCGAACAAGTCTTCTGTTGCTTTCTATCTCTACATACAAATGATCTGTACACTGAAATTTCCTGATGACAAGACTAGGGAAAGAATTAGAAACAGTGGTCAAAATTTGCAGAAAGAATTACATAGTTATGCAATGAAAGAAAGAAATGGACAGATTAATACACAGGTCAAAATAGTAAGAGTTTACAATAAATATAATTGAATTTGCACAAGGAGATTTAGAAAGAGAACTGAGAGCAGTAGTATACACTGTGGGGGGACACTGGAGCAAACAAAATCATGGTTTTGCTAGTGGCAGGTGAGAACCTGGAAATGAGATGCGTGACCTCATGCATCCCATCATTGCACTCAGTATTTTGCAGCACTCAATTGCGGGGGTGGGGGGGTGAGGCGGAAGGACGCCCTGTTACTGGAATTCAGAAATGTTATTAAACGGGTCCCATGCTGAATTTCACATCTTTGTATGAGGTTCCAACCAAAGCTGAAGCCGCCCCCATAAAACTTGGGCAGGACCCAGGACCCCCCCCCAAAAAAATCAGAAAATGCTGGAAATCTCAGTGGGCCAGGCAGCATCTGTGGAGAGAGGAACAGAGTTAACGTTTCAGATCGATGACCCTTCGTCAGAACTGGCGAATGTTCGAAATTAACAGATTCTCAAGGAGCACTGAAAGGGGGGAGGGGAGGAAAGAACAAAAGGGAAGGTCTGTGATAGAGTGGAAGACAGGAGAGATTCGAGAGACAAAAGGGATAATGGGCCGACCTAAGATGGTAATGGCAGGAGTTAGCAAAAGATGAGTCTAGATCAGGTGTGAATGGCGGAATAATTACCAGTTGCCATGGGAAACAGAGAGAGAGAGAGAAAATACATAAGATCGGGGGGCTTTAAAAAAATGAGGTTCCCAGGACCTGCCTTGCTCAGGAGGTTTCTTAAAGGAAAATGGTGTTTCCCATTGCAAGTGAAATTTGTATTATTAAATATATTTTGCTCGATTTCACTTGGCATATTCATTGGCTGCGCTTGACATCCTCCATTTGTGGTTATTTTTCTCTGGTCGATACTTAGCTTCATTAGTTTTTTGTTGCTGCTGGCATTTAAATGGTGCCGTACAAAAGGGTGAGGATGGAAATTGCTTTGGGAACTGCATGAATGAGATGTGCTCTAGTCCAAGCTCCCTGGGCAATCTTCTCATGTCAGTACCCTCTTTAAATCAGTGGGGTAGGGACTCCCATGGCACAGTTCAGCACAGCCCGCTCCCTGAGCTGCCAGTGTGGGTACATGTCGACCATTGACCACTTCAACCAAATTCAAGGGAGTATATTTGAAACTAATCTGCACAAGGAGGAGGCTGACTGGATTGGGTCAGCCATCCATTTTGCATCTGCCAATGTTCGCTGCAGTTTTTTTTCTGTGCGCAGGCCTTTTAACTGGCTGCGCGGCCCATTCAAACCTTTGTGCCTGTGCAGTTATTCCCATTGAACAGCCGGTGAGCGGCCTGCACAGAACCTCCAGAGCGCGGCGCGGCCACGCAGCTTAAGGGGGAACGTTGCACCCCGTCCGATAAAATTCGGAGGGGTGTAAAAGGGGCTGATCTGATCCCGTCAGTTTCCTATTGTGTGCGATAGGTTAAACTTACATTCCAGGACTTATTTGCAAAAGCCTCATTCGGGCCCCCGAATGCCTGCAAATATAATGAAAACGTTACACCATTACCCAGTTCATGTTGGGATTCCGCATTTTGCCTTCAAAGCCTAACTGAATAAACACAATGCAAGTTTCATGTGTGTAATGTATTTGCTTCAAGGGTTCTTTTCTTAAGAATTCATAGCAACACATTGCTATGAAGAACTAGTTGGTTTATTAGCAATTACACTGCACATTACCAGTTCATCCACCAGGTTCACAACCACCTGCCTCATTGTGGATCCCCCGAACCCCAACTGGCTGGGGTTTTATTGAGTCTTGTGAACATCATGTGACTGGCTAAGCCACTCCCAACTCAACAGCTCTACAACTTTTTAGTTGTATCTGTAAAACAATAAATCATTAAATCAAGTGCCCCTGATTAAAGGGGGGGAGGGGGCACTAAAACTGACAAACTTAAACAAATTAAACTTTAGACATTACGTGGTTCAAATTAAAATTTATTTACCGGGGGTGATGATGCACTCCAGTCCCTCCAGTGCTCACCTCTCCGGAAGGCCACGAGCGTACCAGTGGACATCGCATGCTCGGATGTAACCGCGAAAGAGAGACAGGCAGTCGGGCTGAACAATCCCCTCGACTGCCTGGACTGGCTGAAGGCCCCCTTGGCCGTGCCCAGGAGCAGTCCTACGAGTAGACCTTCTGACCTGCCCGCTCCCCTCCGCACAGGGTGCTCAAAGATCAGGAGTGCGGGACTGAAGTGCAACCAGAATTTGAGGAGCAGCCCCTTCAAATAATGGAATAGAGACTGCAACCTCCCACATTCAACATATACATGGAACACGGACTCCTCCAGACTCAACAGCTCTAAAACTATTTTAGTTTTATCAGTAATCAAGTGCCCCACTGATTAAAGGGGGGGGGGCACACTCCAAAACCTTTTCAAGTGCCCCCTTGTGTTTTTTGGGGGTTTTTTGAGGGCACTAAAAACACAAATTATACAAGTGACCCCTGGCTAAAAGGGGGGGAGCACTAAAACCGGCACAATAAACAAATAAAACTTTAGACAAAATATATCAATTAAAATTTGGTTGCCGGGGGTGATGATGCACTCCAGTCCCTCTGGCGCCCACCTCTCGCGGAAGGCCGCGAGTGTACCGGTGGACACCGCGTGCTCCATCTCTAGGGACACCCTGGCTTGGATGTAACCGTGGAAGAGAGCCAGGCAGTCAGGCTGAACGACCCCCTCGACTGCCCGCTGCCTGGACCGTCTGATGGCCCCCTTGGCCATGCCCAGGAGCAGTCCTATGAGGAGACCTTCTGACCTGCCTGCTCCCCTCCGCACAGGGTGCCCAAAGATCAGGAGTGTGGGACTGAAGTGCAACCAGAGTTTGAGGAGCAGCTCCTTCAAATATTGGAACAGGGACTGCAACCTCGCACATTCCACATATACATGGAACACGGACTCCTCTAGACTCAACAGCTCTACTGTGAGCTTACTCACAGGTGCATAGATTACAATGTGTTATAGTGCTCTTAAAGGCCGAGCCGGCTTTGAAGAATGAGACTTTAAACTGAGGGCGGTCTGCCCTTTCAAGTAGACGTAAAAGATCCAGTGGCACTATCGTGAAGAAGAGCAGTGAGGTTCTTCCTGTTGTCCATCATTTAAACAGGTTATCTGGTCATTATCTCATTGCTATTTGTGGGAGCTTGCTGTGCACAAATTGGCTGCCGTGTTTCCGACATTACAACAGTGACTGCCCTTCAAAAATATTTCATTGGCTCGAAAGTGCTTTGTAATATCCTGAGGTCGCGAAAAGCGCTATAGAAATGCAAGTTCTTTCCACTGCAATAAAGACAGTACCTTTTTTGTTCTACATTATTTTTATTATGTAGTTTTTCATTATTTCTCAATTTGGAATAAGACTTTGGGGGGCAAGTTTTAGTTACCCATTACGGTAAGTTTATTTTTCCGTGCCTGGAATTAATCATCCTGGATTACTCACCAAGTCCCTAGAAAGCGGAATGTAATTAAAGCAATTGGAGGACTTCCGCAACACAGAAAAAAATGTAAAAAGAAAGGCAGATGAAAGGGACTTATTCCCAATACCCACCCTCGTGAGAGCTTAGGGAGCCACAAGGCATCTAAGGTGCACGCTACAGAGTCTGTCTGTAGTGGAGCGAGGTGGCGTTGGTGGGGGCAAGTCCAATTAACATTACTGATAGTTTTGAAACACTACAAAGGCAGTGTTTCATGGTTAAAGTGGTACAAGTTGAAAGGAGGCATGCCAAGAATATTAGGAGAGACTGGGTCTAAAATGCCTGCACATGCGATTGTGCCATCACATGTATGGGCTCTTGCCCATCTAGCTAACAACGGCAGGCTCCAAGTTAGCGCAGTCCATTGCAGATCTATGCATTTTTTGGGATAGCAGTGCCTTTGGCAGTCAAGCCTGCTTGTTCCTTCAATCTATTGGCCCCTGTCTCCTTGCAGCGTAGCATAGATACCAAAGAAACATAGAAACATAGAAAATAGGTGCAGGAGTCGGCCATTTGGCCCTTCGAGCCTGCACCACCATTCAATAAGATCATGGCTGATCATTCATCTCAGTACCCCTTTCTTGCTTTCTCTCCATACCCCTTGATTCCTTTAGCAGTAAGGGCCATATCCAACTCCCTCTTGAATATATCTAACGGACTTGTGGTGTCCCTGCACTTTACTACAAACTCACATGAGGCATAGATATATCAGACACGGTCACTCTGTGACCTTCATCTTTATTGCCAGGACCAAGGAGTGCTGACCCTGGGTGGGACCTCCCCTTTTATATCTGGAAACCCAGGTGAGGAGTGTCTCCCGCAAGTTCACCCCCTGTGGTCAGGGTGTGCATTTCTAGGGTACAGGTACAGTGTACATGAGTTACAGTTACATGACTATGTCATTGCAAGATGGTTAAATACATGACATCACCTCCGCCCTTCAGTCTTTTTGTTTCAGAGGTTAAGTCTGTCAGGTGGTCGACACTCTCTCATGGAGCACCGCAGTTGGGGCTCTGGTGACTGAGCCTCGGCACGTGTCTCTCTCACTTGAGGTGATTCCGGCCTGTCCGGGCTGGCTGCAGGGACTGTGCATGCTGAGGACTGTCTTTGTTGCTCGTCCGCTGGCAGTGGTGTGGGTGCCATCTCATGCTCTTCTTCAGGTTCCTCCGTGTCCATGCTGAACCTTTTCTTTACTTGGTCCAAGTGTTTGCGGCATATCTACCCATTGTTTAGTCCGACCACCATTACTCTATTTCCTTCTTTGACAATTACGGTGTCCTCAAGCCACTGGGGTCCCAAAGCATGGTTAAGAACAAATACCTGGTCATCTATTTCTATACACCTCCACCTTGAGTTTCGATCATGGAGCTCGGTTTGGAACTGGCGCTTGCCCTCAACAATGTCTGCCAGGGCTGGGTGAATGAGGGACAGCCGCGTTTTGAGTGTGCGTTTCATGAGGAGTTCTCTTGCGGGACTCCCGTGAGCAAGTGCGGGCAGGACCTGTAGGCCAGCAGGAGGCGCGATAGGCGGTACTAAAGGGAGGGTCCTTGGATGCGTAGCATGCCCTGTTTTATGACTTGGACCGCCCGTTCTGCCTGGCCATTGGAGGCCGGCTTGAACGGCGCTGTCCAGACGTGCTTGATACCATTGCCCGGCATAAACTCCTGGAATTCATGGCTGGTGAAACACGGGCCATTGTCGCTGACCAGGATGTCCGGGAAGCTATGGGTCGCGAAAACCATATGCAGACTCTCCACGGTAATGGACGTCGTGCACGAGTTCAATATGATGCACTCGATCCACTTCGAGTATGCATTGACAACGATCAGGAACATTTTCCCCATGAACGGGTCCGCATAGTCTATGTGAATACGTGACCATGGTCTGGTGGGCCAGGAGTGGGGCCTCCCTGGGGGCATTGCCCAGCTGGGCACACGTCATGCACCTGCGAACCCAGTGTTCCAGGTCTGAGTCAATCCCCGGCCACCATACATTAACACGATGCCAGGGTGCTCGCTGTGGAGTTCCCTGATGAACGCTTCCATTCCTTTCTGGGGCATGACTACCCCGCTGCCCCATAGCAGGCAGTCGGCTTGGATGGAGAGCTCATCCATCCGTCTCTGAAATGGTCTGACTTCCTCGGGGCGTGCCCTGTGTGCGGGCGCCCAATCCCCAGCCAGGACACATTTCTTTACCATGGATAGGAGGGGGTCCCTGTTGGTCCAGAGTTTGATCTAGCGGGCTGTGATGGGGGAGTAGCAGTGTCAAAAGCCTCAACGGTCATGACCATCTCGGCGCTCTGCTCGGTGATGGCCAATGGGAGCCTGCTGAACGCGACAGCGCAATTTTCGGTGCTTGGCTGGTGCCGTATGGTGTAGTCATACGCAGCCAGCGTGAGGGCCCAGCGCTGTATGCGAGCTGACGCATTGGCGTTGACAGCTTTGCTGTTGGACAACAAGGATGTTAACGGCTTGTGGTCCGTCTCTAGCTCGAACTGTCTACCAAAAAGGTACTGGTGCATCTTTTTCACACCGTAAACACACGAGAGTGCTTCCTTCTCGACCATGCCGTATCCACGCTCTGCCTGGGAGAGCGACCTGGAGGCGTAAGCCACCGGTTGGAGTCGGCCGTCATCGTTACCCTGCTGAAACACACACCCAACTCCGTAGGATGACGCATCGCATGTTAAAACCAGTTTTTTACAGGGGTCATACAAATTCAACAGTTTGTTGGAACACAGCAGGTTCCTCGCCTTATTGAAAGCCCGTTCTTGACAGTCCCCCCAAATCCATTCACAACCTTTATGCAGTAGCATGTGTAACAGCTCCAATAATGTGCTTAAGTTCGGCAGAAAGTTCCCAAAATAGTTCAAAAGTCCCAGGAATGATCGCAACTCCGACGTGTTGCCGGGCCTGGGCGCCCGGCGGATCGCCTCCGTTTTTGATTCAGTGGGCCGGATCCCGTCTGCGGCAACCCTCCTGCCCAAAAACTCGACTTCTGGGGCCAAAAACACACACTTGGCCTTTTTCAGCCGCAAGCCTACCCGATCCAATCAGCGTAGCACCTCCTCCAGGTTGTGGAGGTGTTCTTCGGTGTCTCGACCCGTTATGAGAATGTCGTCTTGGAATACGATCGTTCCAGGAATGGA
Organism: Pristiophorus japonicus; assembly: GCF_044704955.1. Lineage (NCBI taxonomy): Eukaryota > Metazoa > Chordata > Chondrichthyes > Pristiophoridae > Pristiophorus > Pristiophorus japonicus. The sequence goes on from NC_091979.1 coordinate 37,540,009, forward strand.
TTTGAGCAAGCTTTCCATGTTTCTCTGAAAGATGGCTGCCGCCGACCGAATGCCAAACGGTCACCTGCTGTAGACAAATAATCCCTTGTGCATTGTGATGGTGGTCAGAGACTTGGATTCTTCAGCCAGTTCCTGAGTCATGTAGGCCGAAGTGAGGTCTAACTTCGTGAACAGCTTGCCACCTGCCAGCATGGCAAAAAGGTCCTCCGCTCTCGGAAGCAGGTATTGGTCTTGCAGCGATACTCGGTTAATGGTGGCTTTGTAGTCGCCACAAATCCTAACCGGGCCATCTGCTTTGAGGACGGGAACGATGGGACATGTCCAGTCACTAAATTCAACGGCCGAAATTATGCCTTCTCTGAGCAGCCTGTCCAGTTCACATTCAATTTTTTCATGCATCACATACGGCACCGCTCTGGCTTTGTGGTGCACTGGTCTGGCGTCCGGAGTGATGTGTATCACTACTTTAGTGCCCTTGAACGTTCAGACACCAGGTTGAAACAGTGACCCGAATTTTTGCAGGACCTGTGAGCATGAACTTCATTCCACGGATGAAATGGCGTGCACATCTCTCCATTTCCAATTCATCTTAGCTAGCCAACTCCTCCCCAAAAGCGCGGGGCCATTTCCCGGAACGATCCAGAGTGGCAGCCGGTTCTGTAATCCATTATGTGTTACCATCAAGTTTGCACTGCCCAGCACTGGGATGATCTCTTTGGTGTACGTCCGTAGCTGCGTCTCAATGTGTTCCAGTTTGGGCCTGCTAGCTCTGTGTGGCCATAGTCTGTCAAATTGTTGGCCGCTCATGAGTGACTGGCTAGCTCCCGTATCCAGCTCCATGTGTACCAGGATGCCATTCAGTAAGACTTTCATCATCATGGGTGGCGTTTTAGTGTATGAGCTGTGGACGTCAGCCACATGAACCCGCTGAACTTCAGCATCTATGGCTTTACCCCAGGCCTCATCCTGCATTACAGACCCCTCGTCTGGTTCCTCTGTCTCGCAGATTAGTCTTGCTACTGCCTTTTTGCACATCCTGGCCAAGTGTCCACTGACATTACAAATCCAACAGGTATATTGCTGGAACCTGCAGCTTTTCACAGTGTGTCTACCCCCGCACCTCCAGCATGAGCTGAGATTGAGATTGCTGTTAACAAAAGGACTATTACCAGGCATTCCTCTCTGATTGCCCATTTGGCTGTTTCTAAGCACTCTGATGGTGGGTGTTAATGGTCCGATCGCGGGACGCATTGTTCCTCGAGCTGGCGTGAATTGCTGATCCCCTTTCTATTGTCCTTGTAGCGGGCCCACCTGAGAACCTGTTGCTGCCTGGGCGGTTTCGAAATGCCCTTGCCTGCCTGCGGGGTCCCGAGTCGCGTTCACCGTGTTAACTCCCTGGTCCGTCGCCACGTTTGGACCAGGGCTGCGCGCGTAAATTAGCTTGGTCTCCTCTTCCCCTGCCATAACGGTCTGAGCTATCAACGCCGCCCCTTCTAAAGTCAAGTCCTTAGTCTTTATGAGCTTCCTGAAAATGCCGGCATGATTAATGCCCTCGATGAAAAAGTCCCTTAACATCTCCCCCCTGCAGGCATCAGAGAACTTACAGAGACTGACCAAGTGCCGCAGTTCCGCCACGAAGTCTGAGACGTTTTGTCCCTCCCGACGCCGGTGAGAGTAGAACTGGTGCCGGGCCATGTGTACGCTACTCATCAGCTTGAGATGCTCATTGATCAGCTGGCTGAGCTCTTCAAAGGACTTGTCCGCGGGCTTTTGGGGTGCGAGTAGGTCTTTCATCAGCGCATAAGTCTGTGGTCCGCAGCTGGTCAGTAGATGCGCCCTCCGCTTGTCAGCTGCTGTCTCTTCCAGCCAGTCCTTTGTGACAAAGCTCTGCCGGACTCTTTCCACGAAGTCATCCCAGTCCTCACCCACACAGTAACGTTCCTCTGTGCCACCGGTGGTCATCCTCGTGGTTCGGTGATTCCCGTTTCTCGTCGCCAAATGTGGTATCCCTGCACCTTACTACAAACTCACATGAGGCATAGATATATCAGACACGGTCACTCTGTGATCTTTATTGCCAGGACCAAGGAGTGCTGACCCTGGGTGGGACCTCCCCTTTTATACCTGGAAACCCAGGTGAGGAGTGTCTCCCGCAAGTTCACCCCCTGTGGTCAGGGTGTGCATTTCTAGGGTACAGGTACGGTGTACATGAGTTACAGTTACATTACTATGTCATTGCAAGATGGTTAAATACACGACAGGACTGGCATCAACAACTCTCTGCGGAAGAGAATTCCACAGGTTAACAACTCTCTGAATGAAGAAGTTTCTCCTCATCTCGGTCCTAAATGGCTTACCCCTTATCCTAAGACTGCGTCCCCTGATTCTGGACTCCCCCAACATCCGGAACAATCTTCCTGCATCTAACCTGTCCAGTCCCGTCAGAATTTTATATGTGTCTATGAGATCCCCGTTCATTCTTCTAAACTCCAGTGAATACAGGCCCAGTCGATCCAGTCTCTCCTCATATGTCAGTCCTGCCATCCCGGGAATCAGTCTGGTGAACCTTCGCTGCACTCTCTCAATAGTAATACCATCTGCAATATCAGCCAATGTGCTGCTCACACATGTATCAAACAGGTAACCATGGTTAGAATGTGGAACTCACTACCACAAGGAGTAGTTGAGGCGATGAGCATAGATGCATTTAAGGGGAAGCAAGATAAACACATGAAGGGGAAAGAAATTGAAGATTATGCCGATAGGGTTAGATGAAGAGGGGTGGGAGGAGTGGAGCTTTTCGGAGGGTACCAAACAGGGTGCACACTTTTGCATCCACTTCATACAGCAGCACCTCCACTTTACCGTGTAACAGACGGGAGGGGGTGGGAGTTGGGTGTCCAGTAACTTTTTGACAGATTCTGATTCTTGGTTCACAATTATTTTTCTAGCTACTGATTTTTCTGATCTACACAGTATTTGGAAATGTTTTTATATTTATGATCTTTTGTGAAGGCTTCACAAAAGTTATTAATAGGCACATCCCTTTAAATTTGACTAGATGCCCTTTAAGGGATGCTGGCTTTAATCATTTCCCAGCACCCACACCTTTGGTTAGGTCCTAGCAGCAATGCCAGTACAGGCCAGGAGATTCCCAGGGTTAAAAGGGTAAAATTATGAGGATATCCTGTATAAACTTGGCTCGTAAGGCTGAGTGGTGATCTAATCAAGATGTTTAAGATGATAAAGTCAGAAGTGGGGATGTTCGCTGATGACTGCACAGTGTTCAGTGCCATTTGCAACTCCTCAGATAATAAAGCAGTCGCTGCCCACAAGCAGCAAGACATGGATGACATTCAGGCTTGGGTTGATAAGTGGCAAGTAACATTCGTGCCACACAAGTGCCAGGCAATGACTATCTCCAACAAGCGAGAGTCTAACCACTGCTCCTTGACATTCAACGACATTACCATCACCAAATCCCCCATCAACAACTTCCTGGGGGGGGGAGGTCACCATTGACCAGAAACTTAACTGGACCATCCACATAAATATCGTGGCTATAAGCGCAGTCAGAGGCTGTGTATCCTGCAGCGAGTATCTCACCTCCTGACTCCCCAAAGACTTTCCACCATCTACAAGGCACAAGTCAGGAGTGTGATGGAATACTCTCCACTTGCCTGGATGAGTGCAGCTCCAACAACACTGAAGAAGCTCGACACTATCCAGGACAAAACGGCCCGCTTGATCAACAAGCCATCCACCATCTTAAACGTTCACTCCCTCCACCACCAGTGCACCATGGCTGCAGTGTGTACCATCTACAAGATGCACTGCAGCAACTCGCCAAGGCTTCTTCGGCAACACCTCCTAAACCCACGACCTCTACCACTTTAGAAGGACAAGGGATGCAGGTGCATGGGAACACCACCACCTCCAAAATCCCCTCCAAGTCACACACCAAGCTGACTTGGAAGTATATCGCCATTCCTTCATCGTTGCTGGGTCTCCCTAACAGCACTGTGGGAGCATCTTCACCACACGGACTGCAGTGATTCAAGAAGGTGGCTCACTACCACCTTCTCAAGGAAAATTAAGATGGGCAATAAATGCTAGCTTTGCCAGTGATGCCCACATCTCACGAAAGAAATAAAAATTTGATCAGATGGATACAGAGAAACTAGTTACACTGGTGGATAATTCAGTACCAAAGGGCATAATCTGAAAATTGGAGCTAGGCCATTCAGGAGTGAAATCAGGAAGCACTTTCTCATACAAAGGGTCGTGAAAATCTGGACTTCTCTCCTCAAAAGGCTTTGGATGCTGGGTCAATTGAAGTGTTCAAGACTGGATCGACAGATCTAGCCCCACCCTAGCTGTGTATAACCTCCTCCAGCCCTCCAAGAACTCTCTGCTCCTCCAATTCTGGCATTTAGTGCATCCCCCGCTTCCTTCACCCCATCATTGGCGTCTGAGCCTTCAGCCATCTAAGCCCTGAGCCCTGGAATTCCCTCCCTATACCTCTCTGCCTCTGCACCTCTTTCTCCTCCATTAAGGCACCCCTTAAAACCTACCCCTTTGACCACGCTTTTGGTCACCTGTCCTAATGTTCCTTCTTTGGCTCGGTGTTAACCTTTGTCTGATTATACTCCTGTAAAGTGCCTTGGGATGTTTTTCTACGTTAAACGCATTATGCATATTGAAGTTGCTGTTGTTGTTGTAGGGTGTTGCCACGATGCCTTGTATTTGTCGCTCTGGCGGAACAGGGTGCGGGTGATGAGGAGGTCATGTTCTAGACATTTTGTCAGGAGTAGGGTACCGTTGGAGTTGGCTTTCCCTACCCCCTCTCTCCAAACACTGGCACCTGCTCGACTATGTCATTGTCCGAGCCAGGGATCGCAAGGATGTGCGCATCACCAGCGCCATGACAGGAGCTGACGACTGCTGGATGGACCATCGCTTAATCCGATCCATCATCGATATTAACATAGCCCCAAAGCAAAGGGGACAGCAGAAGCAGTGCCGCAAAAAAGTTAATGCCGGGGCACTTAAAGACCCAGCTAAGAGAGCCCTATACAGCCAATGTCTCACAGCTAATCTGGCATGCCTTGATGACCCTGAGATGCTGAATGCCCACAGCGCTTGGTCTGCCCTCAAGGCCTCTATAACCAGTGTCTGTGAAGAGACACTTGGTCACTCAACCAGAAAACACCAGGACTGGTTTGATGAAAATGATCAGGAGATTCAAGAACTAATAGATCGTAAGCTCAGAGCATTTCTGAGTCTCAAGCAAAAACCGTACTCGGGAGCTGCAAAGCAACGTTACAGACGGCTCAAGGCTGAGGTCCAACAAAAACCCCGGGGCCTAAAGAACAGGTGGTGGATGGAGAAAGCACAGGAGATACAACAACTGGCCGACAGCCATGATGTGATAGGATTCTTCAAGGCCACCTACGGTCCAAACTCCCAAGGCCCCACCCCACTCCTGGCCAAGAACGGGGAAACACTCATCAAGGACACCGAGGTTGTCAGGGCCCACTGGAAGGAGCACTTTGAAGATCTCCTCAATCAAGACTCTGCCTTTGACTCGAGTGTTCTCAACTCCATCCGCAGCATGCTACCCGCCACCACCTCAGTGAAACTCCAATGTTGCATGAGGTAGGCAAAACCATAAAACAGCTCAAGAATAACAAGGCTACGGGTGCGGATGGAATTCCTGCTGAGGTGCTAAAGTATGGCGGAGAGGCGCTGTTGGCGTGGATACATGACCTCATCTCTCTCATTTGGAATGGGGAGAACATGCCGGGAGATCTGAGAGATGCAGTGATTGTGACCATCTTTAAAAAAGGGGACAAATCCGACTGCGGCAACTACAGGGGAATCTCCCTGCTATCAGCCACTGGGAAAGTTGTTGCTAGAGTTCTCCTCAACCGTCTTCTCACTGTGACCGAGGAACCCCTCTCGGATTTCGTCCCCTACGGGGCACAACGGACATGATCTTTGCAGCGCGACAGCTGCAGGAAAAATGCAGGGAGCAGTCCCAGCCCTTATACATGGCCTTTTTTGATCTTACAAAGGCCTTTGACACTGTCAACCGTGAGGGCTTATGGTGCATCCTCCTCCATTTTGGATGCCCCAAAAGTTTGTCAACATCCTTCGCCTGCTCCACGACGACATGCAGGCCGTGATCCTTACCAGCAGATCCATTACAGACCCAATCCACATCTGGACCGGGGTCAAACAGGGCTGCGTCATCGCTCCAACCCTCTTCTCAATCTTCCTCGCTACCATGCTCCACCTCACAGTCAACAAGCTGGAGTGGAACTAAACTACAGAACCAGTGGGAAGCTGTTAACCTACGCCGTCTCCAGGCTAGGTCCAAGATCCCCCCAACCTCTGTCGTTGAGCTGCAGTATGCGGACGACGCCTGCGTCTGTGCACATTCTGAGGCTGAACTCCAGGATATAGTCAATGTATTCACTGAGGCATATGAAAGCATGAGCCTTACACTTAACATCCGTAAGACAAAGGTCCTCCACCAGCCTGTCACCGCCGCACAGCACTGCCCTCCAATCATCAAGATCCACGGCGCAGCCCTCGACAACGTGGACCATTTCCCTTATCTCGGGAGCCTCTTATCAACAAAGGTAGACATTGATGCGGAGATTCAATATCGCCTCCAGTGTGCCAGTGCAGCCTTCGGACATCTGAGGAAAAGAGTGTTTGAAGACCAGGCCCTCAAGTCTACCACCAAGCTCATGGTCTACAGGGCTGTAGTAATACCCACCCTCCTGTATGGATTAGAGGCATGGACGATGTACAGAAGACACCTCAAGTCGCTGGAGCTATATCACCAACGATGTCTCCGCAAGATCCCGCAAATCCCCTGGGAGGACAGGCACACCAACATCAGTGTCCTCGCCCAGGCTAACATCCCCAGGATTAAAGCACTGACCACACTCGATCAGTTTCGCTGGGCATGCCATTTAGTTTGCATGCCAGATACGAGACTCCCTAAGCAAATGCTTTATGCGGAGCTCTTTCATGGCAAATGAGCCAAGGGTGGGCAGCGGAAACGTTACAAGGACACACTCAAAGCCTCCCTGATAAAGTGCGACATCACCACTGACACCTGGGAGACCCTGGCCGAAGACCGTCCTAGGTGGAGAAAGTGCATCTGGGAGGGTGTTGTGCTCTTTGAATCTCAACACCGAGAGCGTGAAGAGGTCAGGCGCAGGCAGCGGAAGGAGCGTGCGGCAAATCAGCCCCACCCCCTCCCCTTCCCCCGACGACTATCTGTCCCACCTGTGACAGAGTCTGGCTCTTGTATTGGACTGTTCAGCCACCAAAGAACTCACTTTAGGAGTGGAAGCAAGTCTTCCTCGATTCCGAAGGACTGCCGATGATGATGATGTTGTTGTAATGAGAAGATGGCTCCCCTAATTTGGAGGCCAGTCATTGAATGGCATTTATTTAAAAAGGGAAACAGATACTAAAGGAAGGAGCATTTTTCAACAAATTCTCCAGCACCGAAGCTTTGGAGATACTTATCTTCAAGTGGTCCTTCAAAGAAAGTATTACACAATGGGAAAAAAAAATTACTTTTTGTCTCTTGATGCGTTTTTGCCACTCAACCGTTCCAGTTTGGAGGCCAATTTGTTATATAAAAATCTCTTGTGTCAGTGGCATTGTGCAAGTGACTGTTACCATGTAGTCACCATTTGGTAATTTTTTTTTCAGTACGTTTATTTGTTTTACATTTTTGAAAAGAAAAGGTTTACTGAATTTGAGCAGAAGAACACAAGCTGCTAAATATTCAGTGACAATGTCAAACAAAATGTTCTGAACTAACAGTTTCCAAAAACTGGAGCCAGTTGGGCAGCTGTGTCTCCATAGCAACGTTAGCAAAGCCAGTGTTTACACAAGCAGATTGGGATCAGGCTTTATTTCTGTTAAGCCTCTTTAAAAATTGACCTTGCAATCAAAGAGTGGGGAGACAACCCAACATCAGGCTGAACTGTTTGGTTTATGTGTCTGAAGTGTCCTATTTACTGAGTATTTCATTGCTAATATATCTTCAGTTTTGAGCAATTGGGTTTTTAGCAATTTTTGCTCTTCGACGCCTGGGGCTTGTCAGGCCAGACTATTATGGAATCCTCATTGGTGCCTCCAAAGTGCAGTTCTCATGTTCCCAAGGGCACAATTGTTTGACAATTTTGCAGTGCCATCATAATTCGCAATCATTAAACTGATGTGCAAAGCCCATGGAGCAGTGTATTTTCCTGTCATAGCAGTCAAACAGAAAACACAGCAGCTTATGATTAACGCATATTTTGCACGTTCAAAAGGCATGCCTTGCTACGCTGTGGTATTAATCTTTGTTATAGCTGTCTGTGGAGTGGGTGAGGTGAGGAATAATGCAAGCAGAGTTTTTGAAAGGCTGCAACAAACTTGGAAGCTGAGCTTTTGTCAGGCTGGTGTTATGTGGCACCGTGAATGCAGCTATTTACAGAGGCATACGTAGCCTAGACTGTAATGTAGTATTTAATGTGTCCTTCGAGATTTGCAATAACCTTTTTGCTTCACGGCTAAACATAAAATTAGTGGCAGTTGCTGAGAGTTGACCTTTCCCCGCGCTCCCCCCCCCCCCCCCCCCGGCACCTCCCTCCCCACCTCCCTTCCTCATCTGCTTCCAATCAGTAACTTATGAAAGCATAGCATGAGAAAAGACCCTTCAGCCCATCCAGTTGGTTCCTTCCACAGACCATGTACAATCCGCACTCTCGTGGACCGCACCTCTGATTTAGTCTCTTCTGGAAACGTTTCTGCCACTGACGGTAAATCAAACAAAAGTATCTAGCCACCCTTACATCCTGCATTCGTCGCCTTAACCAGTTGCCTTCCTTGGCGTGATAGAATCGATTCACCAATCCTGCGATGCCTGTGGGGAGCCCAACTTGACTGGAAATAGCCCTCCAATACTGTTGCACTAATTTTCCAGTCAGTGCTCCCGCTCGGAAAGGCTTCCTTATGGGACCACAGGATTGCTGAATAAAATCAGATATTTTTGTTAAGTTCTTTCTATCTGTCTAACTCTTAATCTGTTCCTAATTAAATATTTATCTGGCTTTTTTTTTTAAAGGTGCTAATTGGTGCAGCATTAACTGCTTAAACTACGAGTCTATTCCATATTCCCACTGCTTTTTGTGGGGGCAGTAAAAGCCTTCAAATCTCTAGTTCTGCCTGAAGCTTATTCATTTTGTAGCTGCTACCCTCTATTTCTTTTGCTCACAGTCCAAGTTAAATCATCTATTTATATCAAAATTATACATTCCTTTTGTTTAATGAGCACAAATTTATTTCTGTGAGTCTGTTTTCAAAACAGTCCTAAGTTATGTAATCTTCCTTGTCACGCTTCTCAAAACCCTCTTACGATGCATCAATATCCTTTGGAAAAGCGTGTCCAAGTTTTACTGTCATTGTGGACCGCATAAGTGCTTACCTCAGGGACTATATATAAAATTTAAATCCTTGTTCCCATTAGTGTATATCTCAGGTTGCTGATACTAACAGATACTGGTGTTCCAATTTCAGATTTATCTGGCAATGAGACAACAGCACTAGTTCTCCAGCGATGTCATTGAAGTACTATACATATTTCCCTCAGAATCTACCATCTGTTTAATCACTCCTTCCACGTATCAAATGTTCCATATTTAATTCCCTTTCTTCTTTCAAGAACATAATTTCTGAAAATCTGTCACGGAAGTTTTTCTCACAGTTCTTTTTAAAATAATTTTCCATAAAGTATTCATGCACTGGTTGTGGAGACTTTGGGGTGATCTAATTGAAGTTTTCAAGATTATGAAGATGGTAGTCAAAAATTGACCCGAGCAAATTGCCTGCTCAAATAAGAAAGAAAAGAAAGAACTTGCATTTATATAGCGCCTTTTACAACCTCAGGACATCCCAAAGCGCTTTACAGCCAATAAAGTAATTTTGGAGCGCAGTCATAGTTTGCACACAGCTAGCTCCCACAAACAAAAATGTGATAAGACCAGATAATCTATTTCAGTGATGCTGGTTAAGAAATGAATATTGACCAGGACATCAGGGATAACTCCCCTGCTCTTCTTTGATATAGTGCCATGGGATTTCACGTCCAACTGAGAGGGAAGACAGGGCCTCGATTTAACGTCTCATCCGAAAGCCAGCACCTCCGACAGTGCAGCACTCAATACCAGAGGACGCAGGTTTTAAAAGTCATAGCCCTAAAATTACACTGTGGGATAGCGGCACTTGACAGTGCTGCTGAGGAAATGTTTCCCCTGGCTGAGGAATCTAGAACACGGGGTCACAGTCTCAGGATAAGGGGTCGGCCATTTAGGACTGAGATGCTGAGAACTTTCTTCACTCAAAGGGTTGTGAATCTTTGGAATTCTCTATCCCAGAGAACTGTGTTGAGTATATTCAAGACAGAGATCGATACGTTTTTGGAAACTAAGGGAATTAAAGTATATGGGGATAGTACAGGAAGGTGGAATTGAGGTAGAAGATCAGCCATGATCTTGTTGAATGGAGGAGCAGGCTCGAAGGGCCAAATGGCCTACTCCTGCTCCTATTTCTTATGTTGTTATGAGGGAAAGAATTTCAGGTGAGCCTGTTAAGTGTTAATATCCCACGGTGTAATGCCAAGACCCAGGAATCTTAGGTGTAAGGAAAGAAGCTGGGTGGAACTTATTTTACATAAAGAGTAATCCATTAGTAGGGAAGACCATTGAAAGAAATAGTATGAAGGTATTTGAGATTCTTGGAGCGAGAAGCATTGAGGAATATACTCTCGTGAGAGGGCAACTGGGTGGCAAAGATATTAGTCAAAAAGGAGGCAGCTTGTTGAGCCAAGTGACCTGTTCCTGTTACTATAATATTCTTGTGCTTATAGTATACGGAAGCACTTCGGTCATATTTTCATCTATTTGAGTTAAAGACAAATTATCAGCTTCTTGTCATGATTTATAACCTGCAAAATCATAGCAGCTCACAGTTCAGCGTCATCCAATTCCTGACAATGCAATTTTGGTCATCAAATGAAGCAACCATTCTCAATACATCTGAATATTACCGTGAAAATCAGCACAGGCCATATAAGGACATGAAGGAATGTAGAAGCGATTAAAAAATATATGCAACAATCCTGGATCTGTGAAAAAAAATGTACAACATAAAGTAGCAAAAGTAGGGCTGTGCACATCATCTTAAATGTACCATGACGGCAAAGAAGGACACACTATGGGGCCAATCACTCAATCCCCACAATGCTAATTCACACAGAATTGAAGATTGCGGCATACAAGTAGTGGCAGAGCCCCAAGAATAAAATAACTCATCTCTTATAAAGGAAGAATTGTTCCGCACAGAGAGCTTGGAGCCTCCAGAGATTGGAGGGAAGCAAAGAGCTTGTGGTCTGTACAAGGAAGAAAGAATGGTTTGTATCTATCAAGTCTCTCAAAAATATCTCAATGTGCTTCACATATACAGCTATTCTATGACTGTAGTTTATGCTCCACCAAACTGTTAGCCCACAGTGGTGTTACACAAGTGCTTAATAGTTCATGTAATGGCAATACAGATAACCTAATGGCTATGTGCTTATTTACTGTGTCAGCTGTGGCTCAGTGGGTAGCACACTCGCCTCGTCAAAAGGTTATGGCTTCAAATGCCACTCCAGGGACTAGTCTAGTCCAGGCTGACAATCCAGTGCAGTGTGGAGGGAGTGCTGCACTGCTGGAGGTTCCATCTTTCTGATGAGATGTTAAACCGAGGTTCCGTCTGCTCTCTCAGGTGGATGTAAAAGATCCCATGGCACTATTTTGAAGAAGAGGGGAGTTTGTTGGGCCAATATTTATCCCTCAGTCAGTCATAGGCAGTCCCTCAAAATCGAGGAAGACTAGCTTCCACTCTAAAAGTGAGTTCTTAGGTGACATTACAGTCTCTGTCACAGGTGGGACAGACAGTCGTTGAAGGAAAGGGTGGGTGGAGAGTCTGGTTTGCTGCATACTCCTTCCGCTGTCTGCGCATGCTCTCAGCGATGAGAGTCAAGGTGCTCAGCTCCCTCACGGATGCTCTTCCTCCACTTAGGGCGATCTTTGGCCAGGGACTCCCTGGTGTCAGTGGGGATGTTGCATTTTATCAAGGAGGCTTTGAGGATGTCCTTGAAACATTTCCTCTGCCCACCTGGGGCCCGCTTGCCATGTAGGAGTTCCGAGTACAGCGTTGCTTTGGGAGTCTTGTGTTAGGCATGTGAACAATGTGGCCCGCCCAATGGAGCTGGTCGAGTGTGGTCAGTGCTTCGATGCTGGGGATGTTGGCCTGATCGAGAACACTGACGTTGGTGCGCCAGTCCTCCCAGGGGATTTGCAGAATCTTGCGGAGACATCGTTGGTGGTATTTCTCCATGATTTGAAGTGCCTACTGTATATGGTCCACATCTCTGAGCCATACAGGAGGCGGATATCACTGCAGCCCTGTAGACCATGAGCTTGATGCCAGGTTTGAGGGCCTGATCTTCGAAAACTCTCTTCCTCAGGTAGCTGAAGGCTGCGCTGGCGCACTGGAGGTGGTGTTGAACCTCGTCGTCGACGTTTGCCCTTGCTGATAATAGGCTCCCAAGGTATGGCAAATGGTCCACGTGGATCTTGATGACTGGGGGGCAGTGCTGTGTGGCGGGGTCAGGTTGATGGAGGACCTTTGTCTTACGGGTGTTTATCTCATACTACTCCTGTGAGACGCCTTGGGACATTTCACTACATTAAAGGCGCTATATAAGTACAATTTGTTGTTGTTGCTGTTGTCCCACAGTCTGCTGCCGCAGTGGTTTTTTTAAAGGCTGCATTCAATTTCCATGTGCTCCAGCAAATTACACCTCTTTATTCGAGATTTACGCCAATCACTACTCCAATGGATATGAACAGACCCAGGAACCTCTTCTGCAAATAAATCCCCATACCACCTGTGGGCACGATTTTTTTAATTTGTTCTGAGATGTGAGCGTTGCTGGCAAGGCCAGCATTTATTGCCCATCCCTAATTGTTCTTGAGAAGATGGTAGTGAGCCGCCTTCTTGAACCATTGCAGTCCATGTTGTGAAGGTACACCCACAGTGCTGTTAGGGAGGGAGTTCCAGGATTTTGGCCCATCGATGATGAAGGAATGGCAATATATTTCCAAATCAGGATGGTGTATGACTTGGAGGGGAACTTGCAGGTGATGATGTTTCAATGCGTCTGCTGCCCTTGTCCTTCTAGGTGGTACAGTTCGTGGGTTTGGGAGGTGCTGCCGAAGAAGCCTTGGCGAGTTGCTGCAGTGAATCTTGCAGATGGTACACACTGCAGCTAAGGTGGTGTAGGGAGTGAATGTTTAAGGAAGTGGATGGGGCGCTAATCAAGCAGGCTGCTTTGTCCTGGATAGTGTCGAACTTCTTGAGTGTTGTTGGAGCTGCACTCATCCAGACAAGTGGAAAGTATTCCATCACAATCCTGACTTGTGCCTTGTAGATGGTGGAAAGACTTTGGGGAGTCAGGAGATGTGACATGCACCGCAGAATACCCAGCCTCTGATCTGCTCTTGTTGCCACAGTATTTATGTGGCTGGTCCAGTTATGTTCCTGGTCAATGGTGAGCTCTAGAATGTTGATGGTGGGTGATTCGGTGATAGTAATGCCATTGAATATTAAGAAGAGGTGGTTAGACTCTCACTTGTTTGAGATAGTCATTGCATGGCACATGTTGAGCGCGAATGTTACTTGCCACTTATCAACCCAAGCCTGAATGTCATCCAGGTCTTGCTGCAAGCGGGCATGGACTGCTTCATTATTTGATGAGTTGCGAAAGGAACTGAACACTGCAATCTTCAGTGAACATTCCCACTTCTGACCTTAAGATGGAGGGAAAGTAATTGATGAAGCAGCTGAAGATGGTTGGGCCTAGGACACTGCCCTGAGGAACTCCTGCAACAATGTCCTGGGGCTGTGATGAACACAGTCTTAGGATAAGGGGTAGGCCATTTATGACTGAGATGAGGAGAAACTTCTTCACTCAGGGAGTTGTTAACCTGTGGAATTCCCTACCGCAGAGAGTTGTTGATGCCAGTTCATTGGATATATTCAAGAGGGAGGTAGATATGGCTCTTATGGCTAAAGGGATCAAGGGGTATGGAGAGAAAGCAGGAAAGGGGGACTGAGGGAATGATCAGCCATGATCTTAATGAATGATGGTGCAGGCTCGAAGGGCCGAATGGCCTACTCCTGCACCTATTTTCTATGTTTCTATGTTTCTATGATTGACCTCCAACAACCACAACCATCTTCCTTTGTGCTAGATATGACTTCAGCCAGTGGAGAGTTTTCCCCCGATTCCCATTGACTTCAGTTTTACTAGGAATCCTTGATGCTACACTCGGTCAAGTGCTGCCTTGATGTCAAGGGCAGTCACTCTCACCTCACCTCTGGAATTCAGCTCTTTTGTCAATGTTTGGACCAAGGCTGTAATGAGGTCTGGAGCTGAGTGATCCTGGCGGAACTTAACTGGACATCGGTGAGCAGGTTATTAGTGAGTCAGTGCCGTTTGATAGCACTGTCAACGACACCTTCCATCACTTTTCTGATGATTGAGAGTAGGCTGATGGGGCGGTAATTGGCCAGATTGGAATGTCCTTCTTTTTGTGGATCGGACATACCTGGGCAGTTTTCCTCATTGTCGAGGAGATGCCTATGTTGTAGCTGTACTGGAACAGCTCAAGTAGAGGCGCGGCTAGTTCACTGCCCATAGTCTTTGCTGTATCCAGTGTGCTCAGCCACTTCTTGATATCACATGGAGTGAATCGAATTGGCTGAAGACTGGCTTCTGTGATGGTGGGGACCTCAGGAGGAGGCGGATATGGATCATCCACTCGGCACTTCTGGCTGAAGATGGTTGCAAATGCTTCAGCCTTGTTTTTTGCACTTACGTCATTGAGGATGTGGATATTTTCCCATTAACTTCTTTTCCCATTGAACTAAAAGCAGTGCAACTTATTGCATGGAAATTTACCTCCTCTCTAGAAATTCATGCAGTTCTAGAATCATTCAGCATAAAAGGGGGCCATTCAGCCCATGGTGCTGGTGTCTAGTTATTGTTGATTCTTTCCAAGCTAAGGGCAGTTCCCTTTCTACAAACATCACACCTTCGGCCAGCTGATCTATTGTCTTCAATGAAAATTTTGTTTTCAAACCTTCCTCCTAGCATGGGTATTTAAATCAAGCAAGACTCAAGGCAGCTACTTTACGAAGTGGATATGGGTGATGGAATGCTCACTGTGCTTTCCGTCTTTACTGTCAGTATGATTTGGGTGCTCACCGAGCCTCAGACGACCGTGTTCTTACTCTCCATGTGCGATAATGACTTCACTGAGCACAGTATGTACCAAGGTGTCACACACTTTGGCAGATTTATGATATGCCTCGACCTCGCTCGGCACAACATGCACCGTGGCAAACAGTGCCACTAAGTTTAGATTTTTCTTTCTGGATTTAGTCTTGAGAAAAATGTTTTCCTGCAATTTTCTGAAAGAGATAATGGAATATAAAGACTGTTTCATTTTAGCTTCTCCAAGTATGCAATATAATGACCCGACATGCAATTTAAAAGTAATGTTATTGTTTGGCAGACCTCAACTTTAATTATATTGCCTGAGAGTATTTGGCTCCAACAATGACGCTGCACCTCAATTTAGATTTTATGCTTGTGATACTTTTGAACCTTACAGGCTTGCAGCCAAATTCAAAACAGAAATATTTTTCTTCGCCATTGCGTTTTTCCATACCTGAAGCAAGAAAGTAATTCGAAACTGAAATTGCTGTGGGATTCGGTTTCCACAAGTGAAGCTGGGACATCGCCTCTAATCATGCATGTTGTACACTCTACCTCATCAGAGTTACCTTGTTCAGCCAGAACTTGGAGGCACCATTCTGTAGGAGTTACAAATGCAGAAGTATCAAAAACAAATATTACTGATACAGCAAATTTCCCAACTAACACCTTCAGTCTCCGAGCTGGAGTTTCTGTTGCAGCCATTATTTTGGTTGGTATTCTCTCGTGGGTTGGAGTGCAAGCAGCCTCTGGTCCATCCAGCTTAGATGCCAGAGATGCAGCTATTCGGGAGATGCAGTAATCGTGACCATCTTTAAAAAATGGGACAAGCCCAACTGCGGCAACTACAGAGGAATCTCCCTGTTATCAGCCACTGCGAAGGTCATCGCTAGAATCCTCCACAACCGTCTTCTCCCTGTGCCTGAGGAGCTCCTCATGGAGTCACGGTGCGGATTCCGTCCACTACGGAGCACAACGGACATGATCTTCACCGTGCAACAACTGCAAGAGAAATGCAGAGATCATCATAGGCAGTCCCTCGGAATCGAGGAAGACTTGCTTCCACTCTTAGCATGAGTTCTTCGGTGGCTGTACAGCCCAATACGAGAACCACAGTCTCTGTCACAGGTGGGACAGATAGTCGTTGAGGGAAAGGGTGGGCAGGGAGCCTGGTTTGCCGCATGCTCCTTCCGCTGCCTGCGCTTGATTTCTGCATGCTCTCGGCGACGATACTCGAGGAGCTCAGCGCCCTTCCGAATGCACTTCCTCCACTTAGGGTGGTCTATGGCCAGGGACTCCTAGGTGTCAGCAGAGAACGACACCAACCTTGTACATGGCCTACTTTGACCTTACAAAGGCCTTTAACACTGTTAACCGTGAGGGACTATGGAGCGTCCTCCTCCGTTTTGGCTGCCCCCAAAAGTTTGTCGCCATCCTCTGCCTGCTCCACGATGACATGCAAGCTGTAATCCCGACCAACGGATCCACCACAGACCCAATCCAAGTCCGGACCGGGGTCAAACAGGACTGCGTCATTGCGCCAACCCTTTTTTCAATCTTCCTCACTGCCATGCTCCACCTCACATTCAACAACCTCCCTGCTGGAGTGGAACTAAACTATAGAACCAGTGGAAACCTGTTCAACCTTCGTCGTTTCCAGGCCAGATCCAAGACCGTCCCATCCTCTGCCGTCGAGCTACAGTATGCAGATGACGCTTGCACCTGCACATTCAGAGACTGAACTCCAAGTCATAGTCAACATCTTCACCGAGGCATACGAAAGCATGGGCCTTATACTAAACATCTGTAAGACAAAGGTCCTCCACCAACCTGACCCCGCCACACAGTACTGCCTCCCCATTCATCAAGATCCTTGATGCGGCCCTGGACAACGTAGACCTATACCTCAGAAGCCTATTATCAGCAAGGGCAGAAATACACGACGAGATTCAACACCGCCTCCAGAGCGTCAGTGCAGTCTTCAGCTGCTTGAGGAAGAGAGTTTTCAAAGATCAGGCCCCCAAATCTGGCACCAAGCTTATGGTGTACAGGGCTGTAGTGATACCCGTCCTCCTGTATGGATCAGAGACGTGGACCCTGTACAGTAGACACCTCAAGTTGCTGGAGAAATACCATCAACGATGTCTCCGCGAAATCCTACAAATCCCCTGGGAGCTCAGACGCACCAACGTCAGTGTTCTCGATCAAGCCAACACCCCCAGCATCGAAGCACTGACCACACTCGACCAGCTACATTGTTTGCATGCCCGACACAAGACTCCCAAAGCAAGCGCTCTACTCAGAACTTCTACACAGCAAGCGAGCCCCAGGTGGGCAGAGGAAACATTTCAAGGACACCCTCAAAGCCTCCTTGATAAAATGCAACATCCCCACCGACACCTGGGAGTCCCTGGCCAAAGACTGCCCTAAGTGGAGGAAGAGCATCCGGGAGGGCGCTGAGCACCTCAAGTCTCGTCGCCGAGAGCATGCAGAAAACAAGGGCAGGCAGTGGAACGAGTGTGCGACAAACCAGACTCCCCACCTACCCTTTCCTTCAACCACCTGTGACAGAGACTGTAATTCCCGGATTGGGCTGTTCAGTCATCTGAGAACTCACTTTTACATAAGAACATAAGAAATAGGTGTAGAAGTAGGTCATACGGCCCCTTAAGCCTCCTCCACCATTCAGTAAGATCATGGCTGATCTGATCATGGACTCAGTTCCACTTCCCTGCCTGCTCCCCATAACCCCTTATCCCCTTATCATTTAAGAAACTGTCTATTTCTGTCTTAAATTTATTCAATGTCCCAGCTTCTTCAGCTCTCTGAGGCAGCGAATTTCATAGATTTACAACCCTCTGAGAGAAGAAATTTCTCCTCATCTCTGTTTTAAATGGGCAGCCTCTTATTCTAAGATCATGCCCTCTATTTCTAGTCTCCCCCATCAGTGGAAACATCCTCTCTGCATCCACCTTGTCAAGCCCCCTCATAGTCTTATACGTTTCAATAAGATCACATCTCATTCTTCTGAATTCCAATGAGTAGAGGCCTAACCTACTCAACCCCCTCATCCCCGGAATCAATCTAGTGAACCTTTTCTAAACTGCCTCCAAAGTAAGTATATCCTTTCGTAATCATGGAAACCAAAACTGCACGCAGTATTCCAGATGTGGCCTCACCAATACCCTGTATAGCTGTAGCAAGACTTCCCTGCTTTTATACTCCATCCCCTTTGCAATAAAGGTGAAGATTCCATTGGCCTTCCTGATCACTTGCTGTACCTGCATATTATCCTTTTGTATTTCATGCACAAGTACCCCAGGTCCCACTGTACTACAGCACTTTGCAATCTTTCTCCATTTAAATAATAACTTGCTCTCTGTTTTGTTTTCTGCCAAAGTGCATGACCTCATACTTTCCAACATTATACTCCATCTGCCACATTTTTGCCCACTCACTTAGCCTGTCTATATCCTTTTGCAGATTTTTTGTGTCCGACTCACACATTGCTTTTTCTCTCATCTTTGTATCGTCAGCAAACTTGGCTACGTTATACTCAGTCTCTTCTTCCAAGTCGTTAATATAGATTGTAAATAGTGGGGTCCCAGCACTGATCCCTGCTGCACCCCACTAGTTACTGATTGCCAACCAGAGAATGAACCATTTATTCCGACTCTGTTTTCTGTAAGTTAGCCAATCCTCAATGCATGCTAATATATTACCCCCAACCCTGTGAACTTTTTTCTTATGCAGTAACCTTTTATGTGGCACCTTGTCAAATGCCTTCTGGAAGTCCAAATACACCACATCTACTGGTTCCCCTTTATCCACCCTGTCCTTTACTTCCTCAAAGAATTCCAGCAAATTTGTCAAACATGACTTCCACTTCATAAATCCATGCTGACTCTGCCTGACCGAAATTTGCGTTTCCAAATGTCCTGCTACTGCTTCTTTAAAAATGGACTCAAACATTTTCCCAACCACAGATGTTAGGTTAACTGGTCTATAGTTTCCTGATTTTTGTCTGCCTCCTTTTTTAAATAGGGGCATTACAATTGCAGTTTTCCAATCCGCTGGGACCTCCCCACAATACAGGGAATTTTGGTAAATTACAACCAATGTATCCACAATCCCTGCCGCTACTTCTCTTAAAACTCTAGGATGCAAGCCATCAGATCCAGGGGATTTATCTGCCTTTAGTTCCATTATCTTAC
Organism: Pristiophorus japonicus; assembly: GCF_044704955.1. Taxonomy (NCBI): domain Eukaryota; kingdom Metazoa; phylum Chordata; class Chondrichthyes; family Pristiophoridae; genus Pristiophorus; species Pristiophorus japonicus. The sequence continues at coordinate 37,559,626 of NC_091979.1, forward strand.
TTAGTACCACCTCCTTAGTGATTGTGATTGTGTTAAGTTACTCCCCACCTACTATAGCCCCTTGACTATCCATTGGAGTGGAAGCACGTCTTTCTCGATTTCGAGGGACTGCCTATAGAAATATAGAAACATAGAAAATAGGTGCAGGAGTAGGCCATTCGGCCCTTCTAGCCTGCACCGCCATTTCAATGAGTTCATGGCTGAACATTCAACTTCAGTACCCCATTCCTGCTTTCTCGCCATACCCCTTGATCCCCCTAGTAGTAAGGACCTCATCTAACTCCTTTTTGAATATATTTAGTGAATTGGCCTCAACAACTTTCTGTGGTAGAGAATTCCACAGGTTCACCACTCTCTGGGTGAAGAAGTTCCTCCGCATCTCGGTCCTAAATGGCTTACCCCTTATCCTTAGACTGTGACCTCTGGTTCTGGATTTCTGCAACATTGGGAACATTCTTCCTGCATCTAACCTGTCTAACCCCGTCAGAATTTTAAATATTTCTATGAGGTCCCCTCTCATTCTTCTGAACTCCAGTGAATATAAGCCCAGTTGATCCAGTCTTTCTTGATAGGTCAGTCCCGCCATCCCGGGAATCAGTCTGGTGAACCTTCGCTGCACTCCCTCAATAGCAAGAATGTCCTTCCTCAGGTTAGGAGACCAAAACTGTACACAATACTCCAGGTGTGGCCTCACAAATGCCCTGTACAACTGTAGCAACACCTCCCTGCCCCTGTACTCAAATCCCCTTGCTATGAAGGCCAACATGCCATTTGCTTTCTTAACCGCCTGCTGCACCTGCATGCCAACCTTCAATGACTGATGTACCATGACACCCAGGTCTCTTTGCACCTCCCCTTTTCCTAATCTGTCACCATTCAGATAATAGTCTGTCTCTCTGTTTTTACCACCAAAGTGGATAACCTCACATTTATCCACATTATACTTCATCTGCCATGCATTTGCCCACTCACCTAACCTATCCAAGTCGCTCTGCAGCCTCACAGCATCCTCCTCGCAGCTCACACTACCACCCAACTTAGTGTCATCCGCAAATTTGGAGATACTACATTTAATCCCCTCATCTAAATCATTAATGTACAGTGTAAACAGCTGGGGCCCCAGCACAGAACCTTGCGGTACCCCACTAGTCACTGCCTGCCATTCTGAAAAGTACCCATTTACTCCTACTCTTTGCTTCCTGTCTGACAACCAGTTCTCAATCCATGTCAGTACACTACCCCCAATCCCATGTGCTCTAACTTTGCACATCAATCTCTTGTGTGGGACCTTGTCGAACGCCTTCTGAAAGTCCAAATATACCACATCAACTGGTTCTCCCTTATCCACTCTACTGGAAACATCCTCAAAAAATTCCAGAAGATTTGTCAAGCATGATTTCCCTTTCACAAATCCATGCTGATTTGGACTTATCATGTCACCTCTTTCCAAATGCACTGCTATGACATCCTTAATAATTGATTCCATCATTTTACCCACTACCGATGTCAGGCTGACCGGTCTATAATTCCCTGTTTTCTCTCTCCCTCCTTTTTTAAAAAGTGGGGTTACATTGGCTACCCTCCACTCCATAGGAACTGATCCAGAGTCAATGGAATGTTGGAAAATGACTGTCAACGCATCCACTATTTCCAAGGCCACCTCCTTAAGTACTCTGGGATGCAGTCCATCAGGCCCTGGGGATTTATCGGCCTTCAATCCCATCAATTTCCCCAACACAATTTCCCGGCTAATAAGGATTTCCCTCAGTTCCTCCTCCTTACTAGACCCCCCGACCCCTTTTATAACCGGAAGGTTGTTCGTGTCCTCCTTCGTGAATACCGAACCAAAGTACTTGTTCAATTGGTCCGCCATTTCTTTGTTCCCCGTTATGACTTCCCCTGATTCTGACTGCAGGGGACCTACGTTTGTCTTTACTAACCTTTTTCTCTTTACATATCTATAGAAACTTTTGCAATCCGTCTTAATGTTCCCTGCAAGCTTCTTCTCATACTCCATTTTCCCTGCCCTAATCAAACCCTTTGTCCTCCTCTGCTGAGTTCTAAATTTCTCCCAGTCCCCAGGTTCGCTGCTATTTCTGGCCAATTTGTATGCCACTTCCTTGGCTTTAATACTATCCCTGATTTCCCTTGATAGCCACGGTTGAGCCACCTTCCCTTTTTTATTTTTATGCCAGACAGGAATGTACAATTGTTGTAGTTCATCCATGCGGTCTCTAAATGTCTGCCATTGCCCATCCACAGTCAACCCCTTAAGTATCATTCGCCAATCCATCCCAGCCAATTCACGCCTCATACCTTCAAAGTTAGCCTTCTTTAAGTTCTGGACCATGGTCTCTGAATTAACTGTTTCATTCTCCATCCCAATGCAGAATTCCACCATATTATGGTCACTCTTCCCCAAGGGGCCTCGCACAACGAGATTGCTAATTAATCCTCTCTCATTACATAACACCCAGTCTAAGATGGCCTCCCCCCTAGTTGGTTCCTCGACATATTGGTCTAAAAAACCATCCCTTATGCACTCCAGGAAATCCTCCTCCACCGTATTGCTTCCAGTTTGGTTAGCCCAATCTATGTGCATATTAAAGTCACCCATTATAACTGCTGCACCTTTATTGCACGCACCCCTAATTTCATGTTTGATGCCCTCCCCAACATCACTACTACTGTTTGGAGGTCTGTACACAACTCCCACTAACGTTTTTTGCCCTTTGGTGTTCTGCAGCTCTACCCATATAGATTCCACATCATCCAAGCTAATGTCCTTCCTAACTATTGCCTTAATCTCCTCCTTAACCAGCAATGCTACCCCACCTCCTTTTCCTTTTATTCTATCCTTCCTGAATGTTGAATACCCTTGGATGTTGAGTTCCCAGCCCTGATCATCCTGGAGCCACGTCTCTGTAATCCCAATCACATCATATTTGTTAACATCTATTTGCACAGTTAATTCATCCACCTTATTGCGGATACTCCTTGCATTAAGACACAAAGCCTTTAGGCTTGTTTTTTTAACACCCTCTGTCCTTTTAGAATTTTGCTGTACAATGGCCCTTTTTGTTCTTTGCCTTGGGTTTCTCTGCCCTCCACTTTTCCTCATCTCCTTTCTGTCTTTTGTTTTTGCCTCCTTTTTGTTTCCCTCTATCTCCCTGCATTGGTTCCCATCCCCCTGCCATATTAGTTTAACTCCTCCCCAACAGCACTAGCAAACACTCCCCCGAGGACATTGGTTCCGATTCTGCCCAGGTGCAGACCGTCCGGATTGTACTGGTCCCACCTCCCCCAGAACCGGTTCCAATGCCCCAGGAATTTGAATCCCTCCCTGCTGCACCATTGCTCAAGCCACGTATTCATCTGAGCTATCCTGCGATTCCTACTCTGACTAGCACGTGGCACTGGTAGCAATCCCGAGATTACTACTTTTGAGGTCCTACTTTTTAATTTAGCTCCTAGCTCCTTAAATTCATTTCATAGGAACTCATCCCTTTTTTTACCTATGTCATTGGTACCAACGTGCACCACGACAACTGGCTGTTCTCCCTCCCTTTTTAGAATGTCCTGCACCCGCTCCGAGACATCCTTGACCCTTGCACCAGGGAGGCAACATACCATCCTGGAGTCTCGGTTGCGGCCGCAGAAACGCCTATCTAATCCCCTTACAATTGAATCCCCTATCACTATCGCTCGCCCACTCTTTTTCCTGCCCTCCTGTGCAACAAAGCCAGCCACGGTGCCATGAACTTGGCTGCTGCTGCCCTCTCCTGATGAGTCATCCCCCTCAACAGCACTCAAAGCAGTGTATCTGTTTTGCAGTGGGATGATATTCGTCATATTCATCCATGACAGCAGATGACACCAAATTGGTGGCAATAGTCAATACTGAGGAGAACTGCAGCAAATTACAAGAAGACATTAATAAACTTGCAGAATGGGCATATAATTGGTAAATGAAGTTCAGCACAGGTAAATAGAAATGTATTACATTTTGGTAGGAAGAATAGGGAGGTCACTCATTACTTGGAGGGTGCAAGTCTCGGTGGGGTAGAGGAACAAAGGGATCTCGGAGTACAAATACACAAATCACTAAAAGTTGTAACATAGGTTATGGCAAGGCCATTAAAAAAGCAAACCAAGCACTAGGGTTTATTTCTAGAGGTATAGAATTGAAATGTAGTGAAGTTATGCTAGACCTGTATTGAACTTCAGTTAGACCACACTTAGAGCACTGCATGCAGTTCTGGTCGCCATATTATAAAAAGGATATAGAGGAACTGGTGAGGATGCAGAGAAGACTTACAAGGATGATACCAGAAATACGAGGGTATACATGTCAGGAAAGGATGAACAGGCTGGGTCTCCTTTCTCTTGAAAAAAGAAGTCTGAGAGGTGACCTAATAGAGATCTTTAAAATTATGAAAGGTTTTGATAAGAGTGGATTCAGAGAGAATGTTTCCACTTGTGGGGAAGAGCATAACTAGAGGCATCAATATAAAATAGTCACCAAGAAATCCAATGGGGGATTCAGAAGAAACTTCTTTACCTAAAGAGTGATGAGAATGTGGAACTCACGACCACAGGGAGTGGTTGAAGCGAATAGTATAGATGCATTTAAGGGGGAGCTGCTGGACAAGCATGTGAGGGAGAAGGGAATAGAGGGTCATGCTGATAGATTTAGATGAGGAAAGACGGGAGGAGTCTCAAGTGGAGCTTAAACGCTAGCATGGACAGGTTGAGCCAAATGGCCTGTTTCTGTGTCGTGTATCCGATATAATCGCAGAGTAGGATCTCTCCATTTTTCCTGGTCTTTTATCTGTCATACTGTGGCGAGTCTGACAGTCATGTGTATGCTCTAACACCTTTACTTTAAAAGTGAACACACCGATCTCTATACAGGTTGAACTTCCCTTTATCCGGAACCCTCAGGACCCGGCCTCTTCTGGATAAGGGATTTTTCCGGATGAGGGGTGGTCATGTTAAATTGGATGGTACAGGTACTGAGCAATCTGATATCAGGGCTGGCTGGCTTGGGGCTGGGAGTGCGGCAGAGAGATCGTGGTGTGGTGGGGGGCGGGGGGAGGGGGCTAGGTGGATCGCGGGGTCAGACCAGCGATTGCAGGAGTCGGCAGCGAGGATGGACTTCAATTTGTCCATGTCAGGTGGCCATGAATGGTTCTGGACGAGGGGTGGTTCCGAATAAAGGAGTTCTGGATAAGGGAGGTTCAACCTGTACCAACATTTGTTTGGGACTGAAGTCTTGGAAATATAACTTTTTCCAAGCCATTTGTTGAGGTGATAGCCCCTTCATGCCCCTGTGCTGTTGAGACATGAACCTATGGCTTTGCAGTGATGATAATGCAAAGGTATTAAACCATGGACGTTTTTGTACAGTATAATTGCAAGCTGTAAACACTGTCTCCTGTTTATTAAACAAGTATACAACCAATAGAATGGCAAGATTGAGGATTATTTTACTCGAGTAAGACTTTGCTAATCTACCGACAGCTGGAAACAATTCATGAGACATAATCATTATAGCTCACCACCATGGGTACAATAGCCTTTATAAATATATTTATCAGCTTGTGGATGTACTTTTTACTTAAAAATACAATCCACAAAAACCTTTGAATCAAAGACAAAAATACTAATTATAGATTTAGCTGATGTCACTGTTCTCTCCAAGTTTCACAAAGATCGGTGAGGTTTTCTTTGTTGAAAGGAGTCTCCCAGTCTGCACAACTGCAGCATGGTGGAAGCAGAATGATTCTGTGATCCGGCGTGACTCAGATAATCAGGGGAATAAGTGCGACCTATGATTTTCCATTTGTTAAAATGAATGGGTGGTAGGATCAGAGCCTGCGATACCCCAAGATCCGTTTCCTGGGAGCACCTCTCCACACTGGGAATCGTGGAATCACAATTCGGTGGGTTCTGTTGTATTTCGCAGTTGTAGAACCGCGCGCCCTTTTGCTTTGGGCGAGAGCGGGGATGTTTGCCAAAGTGTGTCGGCCATTTCCAATTCTTCTGAGCTGCTTCTGAAGCTGGACTATCCTCTGGCTGTGGGCCTGAGTAAACACAAGTGAAGTGAAGGGAGTGTGCGATGAATTCCAATAAACACTGACATGTACTTCCCTTCAGTTCGTGCAACTTTCAGCGGTGCAGAATTACATCGGATATACGGCACAGAAACAGGCCATTCGGCCCAACCAGTCCATGCCGGCGTTTATGTGCCACTCGAGCCTCCTCCCGTCTTTCCTCATCTAACTCTATCAGCATAACCCACTATTCCCTTCTCCCTCATATGCTTGTCGAGCCCCCACCCCCCATTAAATGCATTCATACTATTTGCTTCAACCACTCCCTGTGGTAGCGAGTTCTACATTCTCACTACTCTTTGGGTAAAGAAGTTTCTTCTGAATTCCCTATTGGATTTCTTGCTGACTATCTTATATTGAGGGCCTCTAGTTATGCTCTTCCCCACAAGTGGAAACATTCTCTCTCTATCCACTTGATTCAAACCTTTCATAATTTTAAAGACCTCTAACAGGTCGCCCCTCAGTCTTTTTTTTTCAAGAGAAAAGAGACCCAGCCTGTTCATCCTTTCCTGATAGGTGTACCCTCGTAGTTCTGGTATCATCCTTGTAACTCTTCTCTGTACCCTCTTCAATGCCTCTGTATCCTTTTTATAATATGGCGACCAGAACTGTACGCAGTACTCCCAAGTGTGCTCTAACCAAGGTTTGATACAGGTTTAGCATAACTTCCCTACTTTTCAATTCTATACCTCTAGAAATAAACCCTAGTGCTTGGTTTGCTTTTTTTATGGCCTTGTTAATCTGTGTCCCAACTTTTAGTAATTTGTGTATTTGTACTCCGAGACCCCTTTGTTCCTCTACCCCTCCTAGACTCGCACCCTCCAAGTAATAAGTGACCTCCCTATTCTTCCTCCCAAAATGTAATACCTCACAGTCAATCTAATCATTGTAGAAGTTAGACTCTAGCTTGTGTTATTGGGAAAGGATTTGTGTTCAACCCAGGCATATTCCATTCTTAAATAAAAACAGAAAATGCTGGAAATATTCAGCAGGTCAGGCAGCATCTGTGGAGGGAGAAACAGAGTTAACGTTTCAGGTCAGAACTGGAATAAGTTACAGATGTAACAGGTTTTATGTAAATGCAGGGGCAGGGAAGAGTGGAGGGGAAAGAACAAAAGGGAAGGTCTGTGACAGGGTGAAAGTCAGGAGTGATTAAATGACAAAAGCTATGATTGTACAAAGCAAAAGGAGATTGTAATGGGACTGGTAAAGAAACAAAAGATGAGTCTGGAAGAGGTGTAAATGGGAACGGCAGAGTCATCAACAGATGCCATGTGAAAGAATAGGGTCAGAGGTTACGGTCTGAAATTGTTGAACTCGATGTTGAGTCCAGAAGGCTCCATTCTCAGTTTTTGAGAAAGAAACTGTAGGAGCATGACTGTTGGATTATGGTAAAATTTGAGAGCAAGGACCACAAATCTTACTGATCCCATATTTTAAATACTTGCAAAGAACTGAGATGGAACATATGCCATTGCACCGTATCCAATGCTATTCTCAGGTTTCTATCATTTTTAACTCTGTATCGAATAAAACTGGGCTTTGACAATTAAACTTTAGTCAATAAATTTATCAAAATTCTGCAGGCCATTTGGCCCCTGTTCAGAACACCATACTGCTGCCAATAAATATTTCAACTGTTGAAGTATTTCTGTTCTGTGAACTAAAAGCAGCTCTCTGCATTCTTTTATCCCTGCTGTAGACTTCCAGTCATTGGGTTACGATTTTGTGTGAATGATATTTTCAACACATCTATAACCCACCTGATATTTGAATGTGTATCATTTTGAGAAGGTGCCAGTGGCTACAGTATTATCTGGTCATTATCATATTGCTGTTTGTGGAAGCTTGCTGTGCACAAGTTGGCTGCCCTGCTTCTTGCATTACAACAGTGACTGCACTTCAAAAGTACTTCATTGGCTGTAAAGCTGAGGTCATGAAAGGCGCTATATAAATGCAAGTTCTCTTTTTTTCCTAAAGACGTTTATGATTTTGCTACACAAAGGAAATCATCCCGACTGTGGAACATCTGATATGAGGCATACTTGGGAACATAGGAACAGGTGTAGGCCATTTGGCCCCATGAGCCCATTCCGCCATTCAATTAGATCATGGCCGATCATCGTAACTTCCCCCACTGATGATGCTGCTGTTTGTCATTCACTCTCTGAGCTTGTCCGTATGAATTCTGCACATTTTTAATCTGAACCTGATTAGTGCAGGGGTTAAAGAATGTCGTTAAATCAATTATATTTTTCATTTTATTTTCTTTTGACAAATTCCTCCCAACCCTCCCATTACTCTCTGCCGAGGGACTTAACCTCTTTCTGTGGGTACGACTCCATGGTCCCAGGAGTCCTTCAGCATGCTGACCAAGTGGCTATTCATGATATTTTGTATTGGCCAGCTATTCGGCTGTGGGAGGGTATCTGAATCAAGCCTGATCCTGTCCTCCCCTCCATTGACACACACACACCTTTCAGCAGAGTTTTCCCATTAGCGATCGGGAATCTGTCACACGGGCTGATGTTTTCTCCACCTTAACCAATTGCGCCCCAACTGCCCCCTTGGCTGCGATCAGCTAATTAAGCACGGACTGTAGATCGAACTGTACTATTCTCTCTGGAAAAACTCCCTGAGCCATTGAGGGAGCTAACCGATGACAAAGAATGATCATTAGAGCCAACATGAAGGAGCACAGTGGGCTGAATGGCCTCCTTGAATAGTAGGGAAGTCTGGCTACAGCTGTACAGGCCACACCTGGAATACTGCGTGCAGTCTTGGTTTCCATATTTATGAAAGGATTTCCTTGCTTCAGATGCATTTTAGAGAAGGTTCACTAGGTTGATTCCGGAGATGAGGGGGTTGAGTTATGAGGAAAGGTTGAATAGGTTGGGCTTCTACTCTTTGGAATTCAGAAGAATAAGAGGTGATCTTATCAAAACTTATAAGATTATGAGGGGGCTTGACAAGGTGGATGCAGAGAGGATGTTTCCACTGATATGGGAGACTCGAACTAGGGGGCATAATCTTAGAATAAGGGGCCACCGATTTAAAACTGGGATGAGGAGAAATTTCTTCTCTGAGGTTTGTAAATCTGTGGAATTCACTGCCTCAGGTTGCTGTGGAAGCTGGGACATTGAATAAATATAAGACAGAAATAGACAGTTTCTTAAATGATAAGGGAATAAGCGGTTATGGGGAGCGGATGGGGAAGTGGACCTGAGTCCATGATTGGATCAGCCATGATCTTATTGAATGGCGGAGCAGGCTCGAGGGGCCATATGGCCTACTCCAGCTCCTATTTCTTATGTTCTTATGTTCTTCTGTGCTGTACTATCCAATGATTCTATCATTCACATCCTGCAGCTTTTTCTTTCGCCACTGAATTGATTATTTTTCCTTCCATCTCTTCCTTTTGTTCCCCCCTCCTCAATCTGAAGGTGAAGCTGCTTCAAGCAAGTGGCTATTCCTCCTGTGTGAGCCCCACACAGCGACTGTTGTGAGCTGATTCCAATGTGGAGGTCATTACAGCTCAGGCAAATCAGCCGGGATATTTTTCCGAAGACCAATGCTGACTTTCCCTCCTCAGGTTAAAGGAAGTTCCGCAATGTTCCGTAATTCATAATAATTACCAATTGTAAACTCTCTCATGGGGGAGGTGCTTTCAATTAGAATAGCATTTACGTGGAATGCAGTGGGGCAGCACGAAAGCAAATGAGCTCTCTGCAGCGGCTAACGCCTGTTGGAAGCACAGAAGTTGCCTTTACTTCCCACACAGCGAGTGTCCACGTTGGCCATGATGCAGGTGTGGTTGGATGGTGCACCTGCTGTTAATCAAGAAAACAGCCGTCTCCAATTTTCAGTGTCAGATTGTTCTGTATGCAATAAAGGTTCAAACTGAGTACTGTTTAACTAAGCAAGGTACAACCTTGGCTCTGCTTTATTTAGGCCCAAAATGCCTGACTCTCAAAATGGCTGGCCTTTTATACCGGAACAGCACCATGTGCATGCTGCTCAGTGGCCTCCAACAATGACACCATCTGGTGGCTACAAACAGAATGTACATACATGACAATACCCTCTCTGAGATCTTATCACAGTCTTTCACAGGTTGAGACGATCTGGTGCTTTGCGCTCCCAGGTTGACCGTCTCAGTTCTATTCCAGCCTTGGGTGAGTGTGCGGGGTCTGTTGTGGCTGATGGCTGGATGACTGACTTGTTGGGAGTGGCAGTGGCCATGTCAGGAATTGCAAGTCCATTTTTATTGAACAGGTCCGTGATGGAAATTTCGGGTTCACTGATGACCCTTGAATCCTCTGAAGACTGCTGGTAGGTTGGCTGGTCTTCGATGGTTTCTTCGTCCGACTGTTCTGGCTCATCTGTGTGCCTCAGCTTTGTCTGATCCATGTGTTTCCTGCAGGTTTGCCTATTCTTGAGCTTAATAACGAATACTCTATTGCCCTCCTTGGCCATGACCGTACCAGCGATCCATTTGGGACCCTGACCCTAGTCAGGATCATTAACAGAAATCTCGCGTGATACAGTTGCGCGATCGTGGTACCCTTGTTGACTCTGTCTTCTGTATGCACCATGATTATTTAAATCCAGGTATACCAGAGATAGCTTGGTCTTAAGACCTCTTTTCATCATGAGTTCAGCAGACGAGCCCCTGTGAGTGTGTGGGGTCTTGTCCTGTAACTCAGCAGAATGCAAGACAAGTGGGTCTGCAGTGACCCTTGGGTTACTCTCCTCATGCTTTGCTTGATCATTTGTACTGCACGTTCTGCTTGCCTGTTGGACGCAGGCTTGAACGGTGCTGACCTTACCTGTTTTATGCCATTAAGTTTCACAAACAGCTGAAACTCCTGACTGGTGAAGCACGACCCATTGTCGCTCACCACTATGTCAGGCAGACCATGTGTCACAAATATGACATTGGGATTTTCTATGGTTGCCCTGGATGTGCTGGATGACATGATTATGCATTCGATCCACTTCTAATAAGTGTCCACCACCACTAAAAATATCTTGCCCAGGAAGGAACCTGCAAAACCTACATGGATCCTGGACCAAGGTTTGGATGGCCACGACAATAGACTCAGTGGCGATTCTGCTGGTGCTTTGCTGAGCTGCATGCAAGTGTTGCACTGATGCATGCATGCTTCCAGGTCAGAATCAATTTCTGGCTACCATACATGAGACCTGGCGATGGCCTTCATCATCACTATACCAGAGTGTGCAACTCACGCACGAACTTCTCTCTCCCTTTCTTGGGCATTATACCGCCATTGCCCCACAATATGCAATCTGCTTGAATAGACAGTTCGTCCTTGCGACAAATGTACGGTTTGGCCTCACACATTTCCTTAGGTATGGCAGACCAATCCCCTTTGAGGATGCAACCCTTTACCATCGACAAAATCGGCTCCTGACTGGTCCAGGTCTTAACTTGCTGAGCCGTGACAGAGGTTCCTTCACTCTCAAAAGCATCTTTGATTGACATTAGATCCGCCAGTTGTGGCGTTTCCATCTCCGGTGTGGGCAGCAGCAACCGGCTCAAAGCATCGGCAAAATTCTCTGTGCCAGGTCTGTGGCGAATGACATAATCATAGGCAGATAATGTCAGCGCCACCTTTGGATGTGGGATGAAGTGTTGGTATTGATACCTTTGCTCTCGGAAAATGAAATGAGCGGCTTGTGATCAGTCTCTAATTCGAACCTCAGACTGAACAGGTATTGATGCATCTTTTTAACACACGCACACACATGCTAAAGCTTCTTTCTCTACCATGCTGTAGGCTCTTTTCGCTTTAGACAAACTTTTGGATGCATACGCGACAGGTTGAAGTTCCCCCAACTCATTGGCTTGTTGTAACACGTAACCAATTCCATATGACGATGCGTCACAGGCCAAAACTAAATGTTTACATGGGTCATAATGTACCAGCAGCTTGTTCAAGAAAAGCAGATTGGTGGCTTTCTCGAAAGCTCTGTCATGCGATGCGCCCCACACCCAGTTGTTGTCCTTTGTCAATAGCATGTGCTGTGGTTCTAGTAAGGTGCTCAATTTAGGTAGGAAGTTAACAAAGTAGTTGAGTAGACCCAGGAACGAATGCAGCTCCATCACATTCTGCGGCTTGGGTGAATTCTTGATGGCCTTAGTTTTCACGTCAGTAGGTCTGATGTCATCAGCGGCGATTTTCCTCCTGAGGAATTCGAACTCCGGTGCCATGAAGACGCACTTCGAGCGTTTCAGTCTGAGTCCCACTCTATCCAATCACAGTAGAACCTCTTCCAGGTTGTTCAAATATTCCTTGGAGTCACGACCGGTAATCAGGATGTCATCTTGGAAAATGACGGTTTTGGAAACAGACTTCAGTAAACTTTCCATATTCCTCTGGAATATTGCTGCAGCCAAGCGAATTCCAAAAGGGCACCTGTGGTAAATAAACAGTCCTTTGTGCGTGTTAATGCACGTAAGTCTCTTCGAGTCTCGACCAACTCCTGTGTCATATAGGCTGACGTCATGTCCAGTTTTGTGAACGACTTCTCTCCGGCTAGAGTCGCAAACAAGTCATCAGCCTTCGGTAACAGGTACTGATCTTGTTTTGAAATGCTGTTGATTGTAGCCTTGTAGTCTCCACAGATTCCGACTGTGCCATCACTTTTCAGCACAGGAACAATGGGGCTGGCCCATTCATTAAATTCGACCGGTGATATGATCCCTTCACGCTGGAGTCTGTCCAGTTCAATTTCGACCTTCTCCCTCATCAGGTACGGCACTGCCCGAGCTTTATGATGGACGGGTCTTGCATCTGAGTCCACGTGGATCTGCACCTTGGCTCCCGTGAAGTTGCCGATACCTGGTTCGAACAGCGAGGGGAACTTGCTCAATACTTGGGCACATGTATCTTCCTCCTCCGACGATGCCTTTATGTCACATCTGATTTTCTCCAACCAGCTCCTGCTGAGCAGCGTTGGGCCATTGCCTGGAACAATCCACAGCGGTAACTCGTGAACCGCACCATTATACGACACATTAATTTGTGCACTGCCAATCACCTTTATCAGTTCTTTGGTGTACGTGCGCAGTTTGCTGTTAACAGGGCTCAGCCTGCGCCTCACAGTCTTAGTATCTCACAGCTTATAAAATGTCCTCTCATTCATGATTGGTTGACTCGCCCCTGTGTCCAGTTCCATCGATACCGGTATCCCGTTAAACTTCACATTAATCTAAATTGGTTCACTCTTGGTTATGAAGGAGTACAATTCATACACTTCCCCCTCTGTCATCTCAGATTGCGTATCCGGATCCGCGCTGGTCTGATTCTCATCCGCCACGTGGTGTGTCGCAGCACGCTTGCTCATCTGCGGACACTTGCGCTGGAGATGCCCCACTCTCAGACAGCCTTTGCAACTATATTGCTTAAATCGCTGGTTCCAATGATTTCCCCCACAACGCCAACATGGAGAAGTCGGATACATTCCCGCTGGCGGATTTTGGGCAGCCACAGGTTTTGCAAACGCAGCCGGATAGGCCCTGCCATGTGCCGCTCTACCGAACGCCGAATCAATCGCATTTATAGTACTTGCCGGGGTTCGGTTCTTCACCACTATTTGCTTTAGATTCCTGTCCATCGTCATACATGATTGAGTGATCTGGATGGCCTTTTTTAAATCCAACTTCTCCACCGCCAGAAGTTTGCGCAGGATCACCCCATGGTTGATACCGATAACAAAGAAGTCCTGCAGCATGTCTGCGAACAGCGTCCCGAACTTGCACGGTCCCGCTAGACGTCTCAGGTCGGCAACAAATTCCGCCACGCTCTGGCCCTCCGATCGAACGTGTGTATAAAACCTGTATCTCGAGATGATGATGCCGTCGTCTGGCTTGAGGTGCTCCTGTACCAATGTACCCAACTCCTCGTACGTTTTTTCTGTTGGATCACAAGGCATGAGTAGATTCTTTATCAGACTGTAGATCTTTGAACTGCACACAGTGAGGAACACGGTCCGGCGCCGAGCTGCATCATCGACCCCCTTCATTTTGTTGGCCACAAAGTACTGGTTCATATGGCTCACAAAGTCTGCCCAATCTTCTCCCTCCACGAATCGCTCTAAAATTCCAATCGTGCTCATTTTGCAAACAAAGGTTCTTGTATTCTCGTCGCCAAATGTTATGTATGCAATAAAGTTTCAAAGTAAGTATTGTTTAACTAAGCAAGGTACAACTTGGCTCTGCTTTATTTAGGCCGAAAGTGCCTGACTCTCAAAATGGCTGGCCTTTTATACCGGAGCAGCACCATGTTCGTGCTTAACAATGACTGTAAACATGGTCTAGCCTACGCCTTGCCATCCAGTCACAATCCCTGCGGTTATGTTCAAATGACATACCTCCTAAGGTCGTGGACAAATCCCACTAGCTCAGCAAACTTCTCTCACCACAATTGGTGGAGACGCAACTCACCAGATCGGCAAGGCTAGCTCCGTCTTTGGCAAACTCCCGCGGGCACTCTGACAGGAACGGTGAGTTACTGTGCCAACTAAAGTCACTTACAGACCAAGCTGCTGTCCTCAACCATCCTGCTGAACAGATCGGAGTCGTGGAACTGCCCCACACTGTCACACCAAGCGCCTGGACCGCTTTCACTTGCACTGTCGACACTGCATTGCTGACATCAAGGGTTAGGACAGTGGGCCTAACCGTGGTGTCCTCGGGCACTGCAAGAATAGAAGGAAAGGTCAATTCCTTCGACAGACTGTGGTTCAATCTGTTCTATCCAAGACTAGCCGGATCATATACAATCTATTCTAATACAGGCTCTATCCAGACCATATCAAATCCGTCCCGTCAGCAAGGATTTCAGGCAGTTCGTGAGGCGGGAGTCAGGGGATCAGCATCGTTGGAGAGGCCTATAAGACGCCCGTCAGCAAGAAGTTCAGGGAGTTCGTGAGGCGGGAGTCCGGGGAACAGCGTCACCAGAGAGGCATATAAAAGGCCCATCAGCAAGCAGCTCGGGGAGTTCGTGAGGTGAGCCAGTGCAGCTGCAGCAGGGGCAGAAGGTAAACAAAGAAGTAGAAAGAAATCGAAAAGTGACGTCACAGCCAAGGGGGTAAGTGATTGGCTGGTGATTGGTGAGTAATTTTTCTTTTTCTTTTCCCTATCAGTAGGTAACTTTTATCATTGTTGCTGCCAAACTAAGCTAATCTAAAGGTTAAGTCATGACAGGAGAGCTCGGACACATGTCATGCTCCCCCTGCGCTATGTGGGAAGTCAGGGCCGCTAACGACTACATGTGCAGGAAGTGTATCCGCCTGCAGCATCTGACAGATCGCATTGCGGCACTGGAGCTGTGGGTGGATTTACTCTGGAACATCCACAATGCTGAGAATGACGTGAATAGCATGTTTAGTGAGTTGGCCACACTGCAGGTAAAGGGTACACAGCCAGATAGGGGATGGGTGATCAACAGGAAGAGCAGTGGAAGGAATGTAGTGCAGGGGTCCCCTGCGATCATCCTCCTGCAAAACAGATACACCATTTTGGGTACTGTTGAGGGGGATGACTCATCAGGGGAGAGCAGCAGCAGCCAAGTTCATGGCACCGTGGGTAGCTCTGCTGCACAGGAGGCCAGGAAAAAGAGTGGGAGAGCTACAGTGGTAGGGGATTCTATCATAAGTAGTAGGACCTCAAGATAGTAATCTCTGGATTGCTATCAGCGCCACGTGCTAATCAGAGTAGAGGGAGCAGGATAGTTAGAATAAATACTTTAGCACTGGTGCAAGAGGGAGGAATTCAAATTCATGGGACATTGGAACTAGTTCTGGGGGAAGTGGGACCTGTACAAAAGGGATGGTCTGCATTTGGGCAGGACTGGAACTTTAATATGCATATAGATTGGGTTAACCAAACTGGAAGCAATACGGTGGAGGAGGATTTCCTGGAGTGCATAAGGGATGGTTTTCTAGACCAATATGTCGAGGAACCAACGAGGGGGGAGGCCATCTTAGACTGGGTGTTGTGTAATGAAAGAGGATTAATTAGCAATCTCATCGTGCGAGGCCCCTTGGGGAAGAGTGACCATAATATGGTGGAATTCTACATTAGGATGGAGAATGAAACAGTTAATTCAGAGACCATGGTCCAGAACTTAAAGAAGGCTAACTTTGAAGGTATGAGGCGTGAATGGGCGAGGATAGATTGACGAATGATACTTAAGGGGTTGACAGTGGATGGGCAATGGCAGACATTTAGAAACCGCATGGATGAACTACAACAATTGTACATTCCTGTCTGGCGTAAAAATAAAAAATGGAAGGTGACTCAACCATGGCTATTAAGGGAAATCAGGGATAGTATTAAAGCCAAGGAAGTGGCATACAAATTGGCCAGAAATAGCAGCGAACCCGGGGACTGGGAAAAATTAGAACTCAGCAGAGGAGGACAAAGGGTTTGATTAGGGCAGGGAAAATAGAGTGCGAGAGGAAGCTTGCAGGGAACATTAAGACGGACTGCAAAAACTTCTATAGATATGTAAAGAGAAAAAGGTTAATAAAGACAAATGTAGGTCCCCTGCAGTCAGAATCAGGGGAAGTCATAAGGGGAAACAAAGAAATGGCAGACCAATTGAACAAGTACTTTGGTTCGGTATTCACTAAGGAGGACACAAACAACCTTCCGGATATAAAAGGGGTCAGAGGGTTTAGTAAGAAGGAGGAACTGAGGGAAATCCTTATTAGTCGGGAAATTGTGTTGGGGAAGTTGATGGGATTGAAGGCCGATAAATCCCCAGGGACTGATGGACTGCATCCCAGAGTACTTAAGGAGGTGGCCTTGGAAATAGCGGACGCATTGACAGTCATTTTCCAACATTCCATAGAATCTGGATCAGTTCCTATGGAGTGGAGGGTAGCCAATGTAACCCCACTTTTTAAAAAAGGAGGGAGAGAGAAAACAGGGAATTATAGACCGGTCAGCCTGACATCAGTAGTGGGTAAAATGATGGAATCAATTATTAAGGATGTCATAGCAGCGCATTTGGAAAGAGGTGACATGATAGGTCCAAGTCAGCATGGGATTCCGAAAGGGAAATCATGCTTGGCAAATCTTCTGCAATTATTTGAGGATGTTTCCAGTAGAGTAGACAAGAGAGAACCAGTTGATGTGGTGTATTTGGACTTTCAGAAGGCTTTCGACAAGGTCCCACACAAGAGATTCATGTGCAAAGTTAAAGCACATGGGATTGGGGTTAGTGTGCTGACGTGGATTGAGAACTGGTTGGCAGCCAGGAAGCAAAGAGTAGGAGTTAATGGATACTTTTCAGAATGGCAGGCAGTGACTAGTGGGGTACCGCAAGGTTCTGTGCTGGGGCCCCAGCTGTTTACATTGTACATTAATGATTTAGACGAGGGGATTAAATGTAGTATCTCCAAATTTGCGGATGACACTAAGCTGGGTGGCAGTGTGAGCTGCGAGGAGGGTGCTATGAGTCTGCAGAGTGACTTGGATAGGTTAGGTGAGTGGGCAAATGCATGGCAGATGAAGTATAATGTGGATAAATGTGAGGTTATCCACTTTGGTGGCAAAAACAGAGAGACAGACTATTATCTGAATGGTGACAGATTAGGAAAAGGGGAGGTGCAACGAGACCTGGGTGTCATGGTACATCAGTCATTGAAAGTTGGCATGCAGGTACAGCAGGTGGTTAAGAAAGCAAATGGCATGTTGGCCTTCATAGCGAGGGGATTTGAGTACAGGGGCAGGGAGGTGTTACTACAGTTATACAGGGCCTTGGTGAGGCCACACCTGGAGTATTGTGTACAGTTTTGGTCTCCTAACTTGAGGAAGGACATTCTTGCTATTGAGGGAGTGTAGCGAAATTCACCAGACTGATTCGTGGGATGGCGGGACTGACATATCAAGAAAGATTGGATCAACTGGGCTTGTATCCACTGGAGATCAGAAGACTGAGAGGGGATCTCATAGAAATATTTAAAATTCTGACGGGTTTAGACAGGTTAGATGCAGGAAGGATGTTCCCAATTTTGGGGAAGTCCAGAACCTGGAGTCACGGTCTAAGGATAAGGGATAAGTCATTTATGGGCGGAGATGAGGAGAAACTTCTTCACCCAGAGAGTGATAAACCTGTGGAATTCTCTACCACAGAAAGTTGTTGAGGCCAATTCACTAAATATATTCAAAAAGGAGTTAGATGTCGTCCTTACTACTAGGGGGATCAAACGGTATGGCGAGAAAGCAGGAATGGGGTACTGAAGTTGCATATCCAGCCATGAACTCATTGAATGGCGGTGCAGGCTCGAAGGGCCAAATGGCCTACTCCTGCACATATTTTCTATATTTTTATGTTTCTATAAGGGGAATAGATAGACCTTTCTGCAGCCACAATCGAGACTCCAGGATGGTATGTTGCCTCCCTGATGCAAAGGTCAAGGATGTCTCGGAGCGGCTGCAGGATATTTTGAAGAGGGAGGGTGAAGAGCCAGTTGTCGTGGTGCATATAGGTACCAACGATATAGGTAAAAAACGAGATGAGTTCCTACAAGATGAGTTTAAGGAGCTAGGAGTTAAATTAAAAAGTAGGAACTCAAAGGTAGTAATCTCAGGATTGTTACCAGTGCCACGTGCTAGTCAGAGTAGGAACCGCAGGATAGCTCAGATGAATACGTGGCTTGAGAAGTGGTGCAGAAGGGATGGATTCAAATTCCTGGGATATTGGAACCGGTTCTGGGGGAGGTGGGACCAGTACAAACCGGACGGTCTGAACCTGGGCAGGAGCGGAACTAATGTCCTCGGGGGAGTGTTTGCTACTGTTTTTGGGGAGGGGTTAAACTAATATGGCGGGGGATGGGAACCTATGCAGCGAGACAGAGGGAAGTAGAATGGGGGCAGAAGCAAAAGATAGAAAGAAGAAAAGTAAAAGTGGAGGGCAGAGAAACCCAAGGCAAAAATCAAAAGAGGCCACTTTACAGCAAAATTCTAAAGGGGCCAAGTGTGTTAAAAAGACAAGCCTGAAGACTCTGTGCCTCAATGCGAGGAGTATTCGTAATAAGGTGGACAAATTAACTGCGCAGGCAGCTATTAACGAATATGATATAATTGGCATTACGGAGACATGGCTCCAGGGTGACCAAGGCTGGGAACTCAACATCCAGGGGTATTCAACATTCTGGAAGGATAGACAGAAAGGAAAAGGAGGTGGGGTGGCGTTGCTGGTTACAGAGAAAATTAACGCAATAGTAAGAAAGGGCATTAGCTTGGATGATGTGGAATCGATATGGGTGGAGCTACGGAATACCAAAAGGCAAATAAACGCTAGTGGGAGTTGTGTACAGATCACCAAACAGTAGTAGTGAGGTTGGGGACAGCATCAACATAGAAACATAGAAAATAGGGATGCATGCAACAAAGGTACAGCAGTTATCATGGGCGACTTTAATCTCCTTATTGATTGGGCTAACCAAACTGATAGAATGTGGTGGAGGAGTGTATTAGGGATGGTTTTCTAGACCAATATGTCGAGGAACCGACTAGAAGACTGGTCATCCTAGACTGGGTGGTGTGTAATGTGAAAGGACTAATTAGCAATCTTGTTGTGCGAGGCACCTTGGGAACAAGTGACCATAATATGGTAGAATTCTTTATTAAGATGGAGAGTGACACAGTGAAGTCAGAGACTAGGGTCCTGAACTTAAGGAAAGGTAGCTTTGATGGTATGAGACATGAATTGGCTAGAATAGACTGGCAAATGATACTTAAAGGAGTGACGGTGGATAGGCAATGGCAAACATTTAAAGATCACATTTAAAGATCACATTTAAAGATCAACAATTGCACATCCCTGTCTGGTGTAAAAATAAAACAGTGCAGGTGGCTCAACCGTGGCAAACAAGGGAAATTAAGAATCGTGTTAAATCCAAGGAAGAGGCATATAAATTGGCCAGAAAAAGCAGCAAACCTGAGGACTGGGAGAATTTTATAATTCAGCAGAGGAGGACAAAGGGTTTAATAAGGAGGGGGGAAATAGAGTATGAGAGGAAGCTTGCTGGGATCATAAAAACTGACTGCAAAAACTTCTATAGATATATGAAGAGAAAAAGATTAGTGAAGACAAACATAGGTCCCTTGCAGTCAGAATCAGGTGATTTTATAATGGGGTAGAAAGAAATGGCAGACCAATTGAACGAATACTTTGGATCTGTCGTCACGAAGGAAGACACAAATAACCTTCCAGAAATACTAGGGGGCTGAGGGTCCAGTGAGAAGGAGGAACTGAAGGAAATCCTTATTAGGCGGGAAATTGTGTTAGGGAAATTGATGGGATTGAAGGTTGATAAATTCCCGGGGCCTGATAGTCTGCATCCCAGAGTAGTTAATGAAGTGGCCCTAGAAATAGTGGATGCATTGATCATTTTCCAACAGTCTATCGACTCGGGATCAGTTCCTATGGACTGGAGGGTAGATAATGTAATACCACTTTTTAAAAAAGGAGGGAGAAAGAAAACTGGTAATTATAGACCAGTTAGCCTGGCATCAGTAGTGGGGAAAATGTTGGAATCAATTATTAAAGATGAAATAGCAGCACATTTGGAAAGCAGTGACAGGATTGGTCCAAGTCAGCATGGATTTATGAAAGGGAAATCATGCTTGACAAATCTTCTAGAATTCTTTGAGGATGTAACTAGTAGGGTGGACAAGGGAGAACCAGTGGATGTGATGTACTTGGACTTTCAAAAGGCTTTGACAAGGTCCCACACAAGAGATTGGTGTGCAAAATCAAAGCACATGGTATTGGGGGTAATGTACTGATGTGGATAGCGAACTGGTTGGCAGACAGGAAACAGAGAGTCGGGATAAACAGGTCTTTTCAAAATGGTGGGCAGTGACTAGTGGGGTGCCGCAGGGCTCAGTGCTGGGACCCCAGCTCTTTACAATATATATTACTGATTTGGATGAAGGAATTGAGTGTAATATCTCCAAGTTTGCAGACAACACTAAGCTGGGTGGCGGTGTGAGCTTTGAGGAGGACGCTAAGAGGCTGCAGGGTGATTTGGACAGGTTAGGTGAGTGGGCAAACGCATGTCAGATGCAATATAATGTGGATAAATGTGAGATTATCCACTTTGGTGGCAAAAACACGAAGGCAGAATATTATCTGAATAGCGGCAGATTACAAAAAGGGGAGGTGCAATGAAACCTGGGTGTCATGGTTCATCAGTCATTGGAAGTTAGCATGCAGTACAGCAGGCGGTGAAGAAGGCAAATGGTATGTTGGCCTTCATAGCTAGAGGATTTGAGTATAGGAGCAGGGAGCTCTTACAGCAGTTCTACAGGGCCTTAGTGAGGCCTCACCTGGAATATTGTGTTCGGTTTTGGTCTCCTAATCTGAGGAAGGATGTTCTTGCTATTGAGGGAGTGCAGCGAAGGTTCACCAGACTGATTCCCAGGATGGCAGGACTGACATATGAGGAGAGTCTGGATCGACTGGGCCTGTATTCACTGGGGTTTACATAGAAACATAGAAACATAGAAAATAGGTGCAGGAGTAGGCCATTCAGCCCTTCTAGCCTGCACCGCCATTCAATGAGTTCATGGCTGAACATTCAACTTCAGTACCCCATTCCTGCTTTCTCGCCATACCCCTTGATCCCCCGAGTAGTAAGGACTTCATCTAACTCCCTTTTGAATATATTTAGTGAATTGGCCTCAACTACTTTCTGTGGTAGAGAATTCCACAGGTTCACCACTCTCTGGGTGAAGAAGTTTCTCCTCATCTCGGTCCGAAATGGCTTACCCCTTATCCTTAGACTGTGACCCCTGGTTCTGGACTTCCCCAACATTGGGAACATTCTTCCTGCATCTAACCTGTCTAAACCCGTCAGAATTTTAAACGTTTCTATGAGGTCCCCTCTCATTCTTCTGAACTCCAGCGAATACAAGCCCAGTTGATCCAGTCTTTCTTGACAGGTCAGTCCCACCATCCCGGGAATCAGTCTGGCGAATCTTCGCTGCACTCCCTCAAGTAAGGAGACCAAAACTGTACACAATACTCCAGGTGTGGCCTCACCAAGGCCCTGTACAACTGTAGCAACCCCTCCCTGCCTCTGTACTCAAATCCCCTCGCTATGAAGGCCAACATGCCATTTGCTTTCTTAACCGCCTGCTGTACCTGCATGCCAACCTTCAATGACTGATGCACCATGACACCCAGGTCTCGTTGCACCTCCCCTTTTCCTAATCTGTCACCATTCAGATAATAGTCTGTCTCTCTGTTTTTACCACCAAAGTGGATAACCTCACATTTATCCACATTATACTTCATCTGCCATGCATTTGCCCACTCACCTAACCTATCCAAGTCACTCTGCAGCCTCATAGCATTCTCCTCGCAGCTCACACTGCCACCCAACTTAGTGTCATCTGCAAATTTGGAGATACTACATTTAATCCCCTCGTCTAAATCATTAATGTACAATGTAAACAGCTGGGGCCCCAGCACAGAACCTTGCGGTACCCCACTAGTCACTGCCTGCCATTCTGAAAAGTACCCATTTACTCCTACTCTTTGCTTTAGAAGGATGAGAGGGGATCTCATAGAAACATATAAAATTCTGACGGGACTGGACAGGTTAGGTGCAGGAATAATGTTCCTGATGTTGGGGAAGTCCAGAACGGGGGACATATTCTAAGGATAAGGGGTAAGCCATTTAGGACTGAGATGAGAAGAAACTTCTTCACTCAGAGAGTTGTTAACCTGTGGAATTCTCTACCGCAGAGAGTTGTTGATGCCAGTTCGTTGGATATATTCAAGAGGGAGTTAGATATGGCCCTTAAGGCTAAAGGGATCAAGGGGTATGGCGAGAAAGCAGGAAAGGGGTACCGAGGTGAATGATGAACCATGATCTTATTGAATGGTGGTGCAGGTTCGAAGGGCCGAATGGCCTACTTCTGCCTTTTTCTATGTCTATGTTTCTAATACAGACTATCTGCAGACCATATACAATCTATTCTGATACAGACTCTATCCAGACCTATGGCTTTGCCTATCTCGTGCAATGTTGGGGTTTCACTGAGGTGGTGGCGGGTCGCATGCTGCGGGATGGAGTCGAGAACACTCGAGTCAAAGGCAGAGTCTCGATTGAGGAGATCTTCGAAGTGTTCCTTCCAGTGGGCCCTGACAGTCTCGGTGTACTTGATGAGTGTTTCCCCATTCTTGGCCAGGAGCCGGGTGGGGCCTTGGAAGTTTGGACTCTAGGTGGCTTTGACTGCAATGAAGAATCCTCACATATCGTGGCTGTCGGCCAGTTGTTGTATCTCCTGTGCTTTCTCCATCCACCGCCTGTTCTTTAGGTCCTGTTTTTTTGTTGGACCTCGGCCTTGTCTGTAACATTGCTTTGCTGCTCCCGAGTTGGGTTGTTGCTTGAGGCTCAGAAATGCTCTGCGCTTGCGATCTATTGGTTCTTGGATCTCCTGATCATTTTCATCAAACCAGTCTTGCTGTTTTCTGGTTGAGTGACCAAATGTCTCTTCACAGGCACTGGTTATAGAGGCCTGGAGGGCAGACCAAGCGCTATGGGCATTCAGCATCTCAGGGTCATCAAGGCACGCCAGATTAGCTGTGAGGCGCTGGTTGTATAGGGCTCTCTTAGCTGGGTCTTTAAGTGTCCTGGTATTGACTTTTTTGTGGCAGGGCTACCCGTGCGGATAGAATCCCTGCTGAGGCATTGAAGTATGGTGGAGAGGCGCTGTTGGCGTGGATATGTGACATCATCTCTCTTATCTGGAGGGCGGAGAGCATGCCGGGAGATCTCAGTGATGCAGTGATCGTGACCATCTTTAAAAAAGGGGACAATCTGACTGCGGCAACTACAGGGAAATATTAGCCTCTGGGAAAGTTGTCGCTAGAGTTCTCCTCCTCAACCATCTTCTCCCTGTGACCGAGGAGCTCCTCCCAGAGTCACAATGCGGATTTCGTTCCCTACGGGGCACAACGGACATGATCTTTGCAGCGCGACAGCTGCAGGAAAAATGCAGGGAGCAGTGCCAGCCCTTATAAATGGCCTTTTTCGATCTTACAAAGGCCTTTGACACTGTCAACCGTGAGGGTCTATGGAGCGTCCTCCTCCGTTTCGGATGCCCCCAAAAGTTTATCAACATCCTTCGCCTGCTCCACGATGACATGTAGGCCGTGATCCTTACCAACGGAGCCATTACAGACCCAATCCACGTCCGGACCGGGGTCAAACAGGGCTGCATCGTCACCCCAACCCTCTTCTCAATCTTCCTCGCTGCCATGCTCCACGTCACGGTCAACAAGCTCCCCGCTGGAGTGGAACTAAGTGGGAAGCTGTTTAACCTTCACCGCCTCCAGGCCAGGTCCAAGATCACCCCAACCTCTGTCGTTGAGCTGCAGTATGCGGACGACACCTGCGTCTGCTCATATTCTGAGGCTGAACTCCAGGATATAGTCGATGTATTCACCGAGGCATATGAAAGCATGGGCTTTATGCTTAATATCCGTAAGACAAAGGTCCTCCACCAGCCTGTCCTCGCCGCACAGCACTGCCCCCCCCCATCATCAAGATTCACGGTGCGGCCCTCGACAACATGGACCATTTCCCATACTTCGGGAGCCTCTTATCAATAAGTGCAAACATTAATGCAGAGATTCAACATCGCCTCCAGTGTGCCAGTGCAGTCTTTGACCACCTAAGAAAAAGAGTGTTCGAAGACCAGGCCCTCAAACCTACCACCAAGCTCATGGTCTACAGAGCTGTAGTAATACCCGCTCTCCTGTATGGATCAGAGGCATGGATGAAGACACATCAAGTCGCTGGAGATATATCACCAACGATGTCTCCGCAAGATCCTGCAAATCCCCTGGGAGGACAGGCGCACTAACATCAATGTCCTTGTCCAGGCTAACATCCCCAGTATTGAAGCACTGACCACACTTGATCAGCTTCACTGGGCAGGCCACATAGTTCGCATGCCAGACACAAGACTCCCTAAGCAAATGCTCTATGCGGAGCTCCTTCATGGCAAACGAGCCAAAGGTAGGCAGCGGAAACATTACAAGGACACCTTCAAAGCCTTCCTTAAAGTGCGACATCACCACTGACACCTGGGAGACCCTGGCCAAAGACCGCCCTAGGTGGAGAAAGTGCATCCGGGAGAGCATTGAGCTCTTCGAATCTCAACGCCGAGAGAGTGCAGAGGTCAAGCGCAGGCAGCGGAAGGAGTGTGCGGTAAACCAGTCCCACACACCCCTTCCCTCAACGACTATCTGTCCCACCTGTGACAGAGTCTGTGGCTCTCGTATTGGACTGTTCAGCCACCAGAGAACTCACTTCAGGAGTGGAAGCAAGTCTTCCTCGATTCCGAGGGACTGCCTATGATGATGACTATCCAGACCATATACAATCTATTCTAATACAGGCACTATCCAGACCATATACAATCTATTCTATTACAGATGCTATCCAGACCATGGTTTAATCTGCTATAGCACAGATTACCAAACTCCTTCTTGTCTGTGTGAAAGAGTTGCAATGTGTTGCCTTTCCTCGCGCCCTAACTGAAAGTGCAGCATTTGCTGTGCACATTATGTATAGAATCATGGTGGTGAAGAAGCCTTGTAAACGGAATAATTTTGTTTTTTATATCAGCTCTCTGCTAAACCTTGAATACTGAAGGATCACCTTAGCATTCCGAGTGCACACGAAAATTCACTTTTCAAATTAACTTTAAAAATAAAATATATTGGCACGACACAATGTTTCTGTAATCGGGATAAATATGCAACACATTTTACTGTAAAAGTCTCAGAATATTTTTGGATGTAATATTGAAAAACTGCCATGGATAAAAAACTGCAGTGAGTGGCCCAGCTCGAATGTGCATTAGTCTGATTGTAGCTTCTGCTAACCTCTAAGCTTTTTACTGTCTCTGATTAGCAGAAAATGCAAGTTGGCCATTTCATCCCATTAGCCGACCAGTCATGTTAGGTTTCCCCACAAGATTACACTGGTATTAAAATTATTAATCATTCTAAATGCCACAGTAATCACATTTGGATTTTCTATAACACCATTTATTTAATAAGAGTTTAAAAATAACGCAAATCCATTCCCGCATTGTCAAATAAATTCGAAATGGACATTTTCATGTTGGCTATTTGTGACATGGACATTAGCAATCATGTATTGTTGCTCAGCGGTGAGCTCTCTGAAAACACTCTAATCGACTTCTGGAGCTTTTTAAATTCCACGTAATCCTTGGCACATTTCGAATTTTGTGCTCAAAGCAAACAAGGTGGAAATGAATACTTTCCATTTCTGAAAGTGAGTGATGATTTCCTGTTCCGAGACGAGGCAGCTCAGATATGGTACAGAGCTCCCTCCTGACTGCTCCTCGCAATGCACCTTAACCCGTAACCTCAAAAGAGCAACCCCAACTGTTCAAGCATGACATTTTGCCCGTCCCATACCAGCCATCCTGACAGCCTTTCTGAGTGAGATTGTCTAATTCATGGTCAATCAGTATCAAATTCTGAGCAATCTTATGCCCGCATACATTGGGAATTGGATTGAAAGCAACTGTCGAGACATATTACACCAAGAACCCCTAAGAGCTATTAGGGAAACGATAATTGGGGGAATGTTAATGTAAACAAACGGGTGGGGTCGGGTTGGGTTAGTTAATTGTTAAAAATGGAATTCCCGATCTGAATCTGCCTCTAACCTGCCCACTTCCATTTTTAACGGAGGTAGGACGGTGGAGTGGGACGGGGGAGAGGGACGGGGGGAGAGGGATGTGGGGAGTGGACGGGGGGAGTGGGACGGGGGGAGAGGGATGTGGGGAGTGGACGGGGGGAGTGGGACGGGGGGGAATGGACGGGAGGAGTGGGACGGGGGGAGTGGGACGGGGGGAGTGGGACAGGGGGAGAGGGAAGGGGGGAGTGGGATGGAGGGAGAGGGATGGGAGGAGTGGGACGGGGGGAAATGGGACGGGGGGAGTGGGACGGGGGGAGTGGGACGGCGGGAGAGGGACGGGGGGATTGGTATGGGGGGAGTGGGACGGGGGGAGAGGGAAGGGGGGAGTGGGACGGAGGGAGAGGGACGGGAGGAGTGGGACGGGGGGAGAGGGATGTGGGGAGTGGACGGGGGGAGTGGGACGGGGGGGGAGTGGACGGGAGGAGTGGGACAGGGGGAGTGGGACAGGGGGAGTGGGACGGGGGGAGTGGGACGGGGGGAGAGGGAAGGGGGGAGTGGGACGGCGGGAGAGGGACGGGGGGATTGGTATGGGGGGAGTGGGACGGGGGGAGAGGGAAGGGGGGAGTGGGATGGAGGGAGAGGGACGGGAGGAGTGGGACGGGGGGAGTGGGACGGGAGGAGTGGGACGGGGAGAGTGGGATGGGGGGAGTGGGACAGGGGGAGTGGGACGGGGGGAGTGGGACGGGGGGAGAGGGAAGGGGGGAGTGGGACGGCGGGAGAGGGACGGGGGGATTGGTATGGGGGGAGTGGGACGGGGGGAGAGGGAAGGGGGGAGTGGGACGGAGGGAGAGGGACGGGAGGAGTGGGACGGGGGGAGTGGGACGGGAGGAGTGGGACGGGGGGAGTGGGACGGGGGGAGTGGGACAGGGGGAGAGGGAAGGGGGGAGTGGGACGGAGGGAGAGGGACGGGGGGAAGTGGGACGGGGGGAGTGGGACGGGGGGAGAGGGAAGGGGGGAGTGGACGGGGGGAGTGGGACGGGGGGGAGTGGACGGGAGGAGTGGGACGGGGGGAGTGGGACGGGGGGAGTGGGACGGGGGGAGTGGGACGGGGGGAGAGGGAAGGGGGGAGTGGGACGGAGGGAGAGGGATGGGAGGAGTGGGACGGGGAGAGTGGGACGGGGGGAAGTGGGACGGGGGGAGTGGGACGGGGGGAGAGGGATGGGGGGATTGGGACAGGGGGAGTGGGATGGGGGGAGTGGGACGGGGGGAGAGGGAAGGGGGGAGTGGGACGGAGGGAGAGGGATGGGAGGAGTGGGACGGGGAGAGTGGGACGGGGGGAAGTGGGACGGGGGGAGTGGGACGGGGGGGACAGGGACGGGGGGATTGGGACAGGGGGAGTGGGATGGGGGGAGAGGGAAGGGGGGAGTGGGACGAAGGGAGATAGACGGGAGGAGTGGGACGGGGGGAGAGGGATGTGGGGAGTGGACGGGGGGAGTGGGACGGGAGGAGTGGGACGGGGGGAGTGGGACGGGGGGAGTGGGACAGGGGGAGAGGGAAGGGGGGAGTGGGACGGAGGGAGAGGGACGGGGGGAGTGGGACGGGTGGGAGTGGGACGGGGGATTGGGACAGAGGGAGAGGGACGGGAGGATTGGGACGGGGGGAGTGGGACAGAGGGAGTGGGATGGGGTGATTGGGACGGGGGGAGTGGGACGGAGGGAGTGGGATGGAGGGAGAGGGACGGGAAGATTGGGATGGAGGGAGTGGGACGGAGGGAGAGGGACGGGGAGGTTGGGATGGGGGGAGTGGGACAGAGGGAGTGGGATGGAGGGAGTGGGACGGGGGGAGTGGGACAGAGGGAGTAGGACGGAGGGAGTGGGACGGGGGGAGTGGGACAGAGGGAGTGGGACGGAGGGAGTGGGACGGGAGGAGTGGGACGGGGGGAGAGGGACGGGGGGATTGGAATAGGGGGAGTGGGACGGGGGGAGTTGGACAGAGGGAGTGGGACGGAGGGAGTGGGACGGGAGGATGGGACGGAGGGAGTAGGATGGGGGGAGTGGGACAGAGGGAGTGGGACGGAGGGAGTGGGACGGGAGGAGTGGGATGGGGGGAGAGGGACGGGGGGATTGGGATGGGGGAGTGGGACGGGGGGAGTGAGTCGGGGGGAGAGGGATGGGGGGAGTGGGACGGAGGGAGAGGGACGGGAGGAGTGGGACGGGGGGATTGGGACGTGGGGAGTATGACGGGGGGATTGGGACATGGGGAGAGGGATGGGGGGATTGGGACAGAGGGAGAGGGACGGTAGGATTGGGACGGAGGGAGAGGGATGGGAGGATTGGGACGGAGGGAGTGGGATGGAGGGAGAGGGACGGGGGTAGAGGGACGGGGGGAGTGGGATGGAGGGAGTGGGATGCAGGGAGAGGGATGGAGGGAGTGGGACGGTAGGAGAGAGATAGGGGGAGAGGGACAGGGGGATTGGGACGGGGGGAAAGGGACGAGAGGAGTGGGACGGGGGGAGTGGGACGGGGGGAGAGGGACGGGGGGAGAGGGACGGGGGGAGTGGGATGGAGGGAGTGGGATGCAGGGAGAGGGATGGAGGGAGTGGGACGGTAGGAGAGAGATAGGGGGAGAGGGACAGGGGGATTGGGACGGGGGGGAAAGGGACGAGAGGAGTGGGACGGGGGGAGTGGGACGGGGGGAGAAGGACGGGGGGAGAGGGACGGGGGGGAGTGAGACGGAGGGAGTGGGACGGGAGGAGAGGGATGGAGGGAGAGGGACGGGAGGGGTGGGACGGAGCGAGAGGGATGGGGCGAGAGGGACGGGAGGATTGGGACAGAGGGAGTGAGATGGAGGGAGAGGGACGGGGGTAGAGGGACAGGGGGAGTGGGACGGGAGGAGAGGGACGGGGGGATTGGGACGGGGGGGAAAGGGATGAGAGGAGTGGGACGGGGAGAGTGGGACGGGGGGAGAGGGATGGGGGGAGAGGGACAGGGGGAGAGGGACGGGAGGGAGTGGGACGGAGGGAGTGGGACGGGAGGAGAGGGACGGAGGGAGTGGGACGGGAGGAGAGGGACGGGGGGAGAGGGACGGGGGGAGTGGGCCGGGGGGAGTGGGACGGGAGGAGTGGGATGGGGGGGAGAGGGACGGAGGGAGTGGAACGGAGGGAGTGGGACGGTGGGAGTGGGACGGGGGGGAAAGGGACGAGAGGAGTGGGATGGAGGGAGTGGGACGGAGGGAGTGGGACAGGGGGAGAGGGACGGGGGGAGTGGGCCGGAGGGAGTTGGATGGGGGGAGAGGGACGGAGGGAGAGGGACGGGGGGAATGGGACGGGGGAATGGGACAGGGGGAATGGGACGGGGGCGGGTGACCAAATCCACTCCCAAGGGGCGGAACGTCAATTTAGATATTCAAATGAGGCTGCAAGCCTACTTTTTTTTTTACCGTCATTTTGTTTTTAACGGCTTGTGGACTGGTTTCACACAATACGTGTAACCGGGCAGTTAAAGCAAGGAGGTAAGTGGCTTTATATCTGCCTCCTGGATCCAGGGTTCCTACCGAACCCATTCATTCCCTGCGATTGGAGACACAAGGCCTCCGATCAACCACCAGGCATTCCTATCCCCCACCCCAGCCCCAGCGATGATGCTGAGGCCGGCCATGGTCCTCCAGTGGCCGTCCCCTATCTTCTCCTCCCTCCTCACCCCCCAATCCGCCACCCCGATCCTTTCTTCAGCCCCTGGTCCTCTCTTTTAACCCCCCACCCCCCACCTCTCCGATCCACTGCCCGGCCCCCAAACTCTGATCGTCTCTTCACCCCGATCCATTTCACAGCCCAGCCCTCATGCAAACCCTCCCTCCCTTCTCCGTGTGGCCGATGGCTTACCTTCCCACAGCCAGCCAGCCTCTCAATCTGTTCAGCTGCGGGCGGGAAACCGAGGCCCTGCCATTAAAATCGCCCCCACCCCAACTTCCGTCAGAAAATTCCGGCTAATGTCATCCCATTGGTTGGGGTGGGTCAGTCCCACAACCCTCGAGGTGAAAGGACATTGTTCTTCACAGTGAAGACAAACGTAGGTCCATTGCAGTTGGATTCAGGTGAATTTATAATGGGGAACAAAGAAATGGCAGACCAATTGAACAAATACTTTGGTTCTGTCTTCACGAAGGAAGACACAAATAACCTTCCGGATGTACGAGGGGACCGAGGGTCTAGTGAGAAGGAGGAATAGAAGGATATCCTTATTAGGCAGGAAATTGTGTTCGGGAAATTGATGGGATTGAAGGCCAATAAATCCCTGGGGCCTGATAGTCTGCATCCCAGAGTACTTAAGGAAGTGGCCCTAGAAATAGTGGATGCATTGGTGATCATTTTCCAACAGTCTATCGACTCTGGATCAGTTCCTATGGTCTGGAGGGTAGATAATGTAATACCACTTTTTAAAAAAGGAGGGAGAGAGAAAGCGGGTAATTATAGACGGGTAGCCTGACATCAGTAGTGGGAAAAATGTTGGAATCAATCATTAAGGATGAAATAGCAGTGCATTTGGAAAGCAGTGACAGGATCGGACCAAGTCAGCATGGATTTATAAAAGGGAAATCATGCTTGCCAAATATTCTCGAATTCTTTGAGGATGTAACTAGTAGAGTGGACAAGGGAGAACCAGTGGATGTGGTGTACTTGGACTTTCAAAAGGCTTTTGACAAGGTCCCACACAAGAGATTGGTGTACAAAATCAAAGCACATAGTATTGGGGGTAATGTACTGACGTGGATAGAGAACTGGTTGGCAGATAAGAAGCAGGGAGTCGGGAAAACGGGTCCTTTTCAGAATGGCAGGCAGTGACTAGTGGAGTGCCACAGGGCTCAGTGCTGGGACCCCACCTATTTACAATATACATTAATGATTTAGATGAAGGAATTGAGTGTAATATATCCAAGTTTGTAGATGACACTAAACTGGGTGGCGGTGTAAGCTGTGAGGAGGATGCTAAGAGGCTGCAGGGTGACTTGGACAGGTTAGGTGAGTGGGCAAATGCATGGCAGATGCAGTATAATGTAGATAAATGTGAGGTTATCCACTTTGGGGGCAAAAACACGAAGGCAAAATATTATCTGAATGGCGGCAGATTAGGAAAAGGGGAGGTGCAACGAGACCTGGGTGTCATGGTTCATCAGTCATTGAAAGTTGACATGCAGGTACAGCAGGTGGTGAAGAAGGCAAATGGTATGTTGGCCTTCATAGCTAGAGGATTTGAGTATAGGAGCAGGGAGGTCTTACTGCAGTTGTACAGGGCCTTAGTGAGGCCTCAGCTGGAATATCGTGTTCAGTTTTGGTCTCCTAATCTGAAGAAGGACATTTTTGCTATTGAAGGAGTGCAGCGAAGGTTCACCAGACTGATTCCAGGGATGGCTGGTCTGACATATGAGGAGAGACTGGATCAACTGGGCCTTTATTCACTGGAGTTTAGAAGGATGAGAGGTGATCTCATAGAAATGTGTAAGATTCTGACATGACTGGACAGGTTAGATGTGGGAAGAATGTTCCCGATGTTGGGGAAGTCCAGAACCAGATGACACAGTCTTGGGATAAGTGGTAGGCCATTTAGGACTGAGATGAGGAGAAACTTCTTCACTCAGGGAGTTGTTAACCTGTGGAATTCCCTACCGCAGAGAGTTGTTGATGCCAGTTCATTGGATATATTCAAGAGGGAGTTGGATATGGCCCTTATGGCTAAAAGGATCAAGGGGTATGAAGAGAAAGCAGGAAAGAGGTACTGAGGGAATGATCAGCCAAATGGCCTACTCCTGCACCTATTTTCTATGTTTCTATATTTCTATGTTTCACTTACAAAACTCAAGAAAACATTTAAACTTATTGTATGAAAGTCATTGTATCTGGCTTTCCTGTGCCTGCTAATCAAAGCAAAAACCTGCCCATGACCAAAGATTGGTAAAATGCCATAGGATAACACCAGTGAACATCCGTTCCATGTTTAACACTACTCTGAGCTTACGAAGGGGAAGATTTTGAAGTATCATCAAGCAGTGAGAGAGGTAATTAATACGGATGAGTTTATTGTCCAAGAGCATAGATGAAGCAGTTAAGCTGGCACACATTAAATATTAAGCACGTCTTGGGATGTTCAATCAACTGTTTGTCTTATCCATGGCCAGTAAACAAAGTCTGAACTAGAATCAGATCTCACTGAATGCTTTCCACCGTAGCATTTTTTGAAAATTGATTCCTATTTAAATATTAACATACTATCATCAATGCTTTGTGTTGGACTACTGGATAACTACAGAGAAAAAAGAAAGACTTTCGTGATCTCCAGACGTCCCAAAGCACTTTACAACCCATGAAGTCATTTTGAAGTGTAGTCACTGCTGTAAGATTGGAAACGTACCAGCCAATTTGCGCAAGCTCCCACAAACAGCATTGAAGTAAAGAACCAGATCACTTGACTTAGGTGTTGTTTGAGGGGCACTGGGAGGATATCTCTGCCCTTCTTTGAATAGTTTAGTGCCTCATCTAAAAGACAGCAGCTCCAACAGTGCGGCACTCCCTCAGCACTGCATTGAAGTGTCAGCTTGCATTGTGTGCTCAGGTCTCTGGAGTGGGATTTGAACCCACAACCTTCTGACTCAGAGGCGAGAGTGATACCCACTGAGCCACAACTGACATATTATAATCTAATTTGTACTTCATAAACAAGAGTGACATAAAGAATCACCTGGGGTGGAGCACAGAGAGGAAAATCAGAGAGAGAACGTAAATTAAAATTCAGATTTTGCAGAACGTGTTTCAGTCGGACCAGGTCTAAACTAATTGAATCACTATTTGTGCAGATGATTCAATTAATATTCCATATAACAAGTTGGACAAAAAATTCTACATATTTTATATTGTTTAACTTGCTAAAGATGTACAAGATATTGCTCCTGACAGAGGAGGATCACACACCCTAACAAGGCCCATCTGATATTCCTTCCAGTTAAATTAATGAAAGGATATTTGAGCAGGCTCAGTTATGTGTGTGCGATCCTCCCTGTCTGATTTTCCTCCACCCAGGCCATCCTTAATGGCCAGGCAAAACAGACGGAAATCTATTCTGATTTCACTTCGACAATACAAAATTTGAAAGGTATCAAACACATTTTTACAGTTACGAAATGCAATTGCTGTATACTTAGGCCCACAGGGCACCGCCACTGGAAAGATACTATCGGAGTATCTCTGATTATAATCGCTCCACCATTGGTGGCCGTGCCTTCTGTTGTCTAGGCCCCAAGCCCTGGAACTCCCTGCCTAAACCTCGCTGCCTCTCTACCAATTTCCTCCTTTAAGACGCTCCTTAAAACCTACCTCTTTGACTAAGCTTTTGGTCACTTGCACTAATTTCTACTTGTGCGGCTCGGTGTCAAATTTTTATTGCATAACACTCCTGTGAAGCGCCTTGGGATGTTTCACTATAGTAAAGGCACTATATAAATACAGGTTGTTGTGTAATTTTGACGTTGTGTGATAGTGTAAAACGAGCGATCGTGAATCGGTAACCCGTTTTTCATCTCTCCCGATTATTACTTCCATTGAAGCCAATGAAAGTTAAAATGGGGAGAGATGTATAACGACCGTCCGATTCGCTATTGCCCGTGTTATACCATCACACACCCATGAGACTCTCCTATTTGATTATTGTGCTGGAATATGTAAATACGCTGCAGTTCCGGGGGGGTGGTGGGGCGGGGGGGGGGGAGTATTGTTGCTCCTAGTACTTAGCTTTATCCCAAGTTTAAAGCTGAATCAACTTTAAGTTTCAGTCGTATTCTCTGTGTTGCTTTTTTGTTCAAAAAGTTCTATCCATATTATACGACCCACGGCAATCTCCTGAAAACACTGGGGTACAGTCCATTCTCCATAGTGAGTACTGACAAGCCATCTGAGCACAGGAGCACATGATTGACTTCAATCAACGACATTTGCACTAACCCAGTGGGGTCACTAAACAAAGATCTTCTTTACCCAGAGAGCGGTGAGAATGTGGAACTCGCTACCACAGGGAGTGGTTGAAGCGAATAGTATCGATGCATTTAGATAAGCATATGAATGACTCCACGAGGCAATGTGTTGTAATCGAACTGTAGTGACCTTGGTCCTTTATTTGTAACTCCAGAGTGAGGCACAAGCATGGTGGGCAGCCTTTTATACTGGGCCCTGCACATCTATGCAGGTGACCCTCAGGTCTCCCACCACAGTGCCCTCTGGTGGACAGCCTCTGCCACAGGGGCAGGAAAGTCCGGTCTCCACCAGTAGCACCCTCTAGTGGTGCCAGCATGTATATACACAGTGTAAACCTTATTGATAGTACATCAGGTAACAAGTCTCCATTTTATGCAACTATACAGTGACTACACAGAGAGTATATCTATTGTCTGCATATTTAACAGCCAGCATGGACTGGTTGGGCAGCATGGCCTGTTTCTGTGCTGTATATCCAACATAAGATCAAGAGCAGAAACCCTGAAATAAAAACTGAAAATGCTGGAAATAATCAGTTCTGAAGAAAGGTTAACAACCTGAATCGTTAACCTTCTCTCTCTCTCTCTCTCTCTCTCCACAGATGCTGCCTGACCTGCTGAGTATTTCCAGCATTTTCTGTTTTTATTTCAGATTTCCAGTTTGTAGCAAAAACCCTGGTTCATTTCCCCCCGCCCATATCCGAGGGATATCGAGTCTAATAGTGAAGCTGCCAACATTACTCCATCCGAGATCATACAATTTAGCACAGATTAGAGACCTTCTGAATCTGTGTGGCTTAGTACATATTTAATACTGCATTAACCTATTGGGCCATCACGGGACCTCGGGGTGATTTTATGGTTTCATCTCTTTGTTGTAACTGCTGTACAAATTCGATAGTTATTATTTGATCCTTTTCTCTCTCTCTTGGCCTTCCCCTTCCCATGCACCAACGTTGGCTGAGAGAGAAGATACATATGCTGCTTTGGGTCTCGATCAATGCTTGTGAAGTTGATTTACTCTCCTGTCCTGTCATCCGGCCTCCATTCAGTGTCTCATTCACCGCAGCACAGTGAGATTGGGAACTGCTGTGAAATCCAGGGTAGAAATTACACTTAGCAGCTGGTGAAAGGCCTTAAATGGCAGATACAGGGTGCCCTCACTGCATAGTTTTAATGATTTAACACACTGACAAAGTAGTTTCAAACAACCAACATGTTTAATGGCCAGCTGTGTGACATACTAATCTCCATTCACGTGGCTGATTATAATCCAGTCACGATTTACCCACTAAGGCTCACCGTGGGGATGTTCATCATAATCACACTGTTAGCCGTGGTACACCCTCTACTTCATCGAATCATCGAATCATACAGCACACAAGGAGGCTATTCGGCCTGTTGTGCCTGTGCCAGCTCTTCGAAAGAGCTGTCCAATTAGTCTCACTCCCCATAACTCTTTCCCCATAGCCCTGTCATTTTTACCGCCTCAGGTATTTATCCAATTCGCTTTCCATTACTGCTGCAACTGTATATATTTATAATCAGGTCAATCTTAAACTAATGGGAGAAATTTGGAGCTTTTGCTCCTCCTGTTAGCCCCCCGACTTTTCACCCGGGCACAGTGCCACTACTGACTCCCGCAAAATTCCGCGGGGGTTTAGCGGCAGTGATAACTGGTAGCGGCCGACGGTAACCAGTAGCGCCCCATTCCGCTGTGCCAGTGATGACAATGTCGCCACTGTGTGCAGCGACCCGTTTTGGCCCCGAAGCGCAAATTCGGTAGCACTCCCTTAAGCTGCGGCGGGCGATGCTGGAGACCACTCGCGGGGTGAAAATTAAAGGGGAGTTGGGAATTTTTATTTAATGGCCTACTTACCTACTGGTTGCAGCCTTCTTCATCCTCGATCGCTGGTTCCATGCAGTCTGGCACGCCGCTTGTGTGCTGGGCTGCTGCCACGACATCCCGTTCTCTGGTGGTACAGTCCCCATTTCCTATAAGCAGAGTCGGCAGCTTGGTCCTCCCCTTTAATGAAGGGGAGGGCCCTGTCTACACACCAATGCTATAAGTCCCACCGCGTAGGACACGCGCAGAGCGATAGTTTGCATTCCACTTGCTCTCAGGAGTGGTACGCTGAATATAGGTCATGGAGTGGGACTTCCATGCCTGGTTCAGGGACTCCCACCTCGCGGCTATGACCACCCCAAAGCGGTTCGATAGTGTTTCCATCTGCTAAGGTGAAGAGGCAACACGTTTATCATTTTGATTTCTTAAAACAAATTATTTGAGTTATCACATACTTTTCATGGGCTTTTGAGCAGCAACTTGCCATCATCGGGTGTCCGATCCAGCGCGATGCTCTCCACAGGGGATCTGTGGCATGTGTGAGCAGGTCAAGCAACAGCGTGTCTCTTCAACCAATCAGATTGAAGAATCCTCACTGAGACATGCAAAATCTAAACCAGGAAGTATAAGTTAGATTTACGTCATGTACAGAAAGCAAACTAAAGAGAGGGAAAGAAAGATGGGATTAAGAGAGAGTGATAAAAGAGACAGACATAAAAAGTAAATAAACAATTATTTTCATTTTTTAAATATCTCCAACACTAATTAACTTCTGAAGGAATGAGATTCCACATTTATAAAATTACATTTTCTCTGCCAGAGAGGTTGTTTGGCAGTAATTATGACTTATCATGCCATTAAAAATTCAGTTATACCTGAATGTACCAACATTAACTTTTTGTGCCATGTTTAGTGGGTAAGTACAGCAACTTCATGCCCTTACATGGATCTCAATGCCGAGACTCTCAGCGAGGCACTGATACACCGCAGCCTGTGGAGGAGCAGGTAACTCAGACAACAACCTCCAAATTTCCACAGTTAACTGCATGTGTGCTGTTTGATTTACTCCATAATAACGGGGAGTGCTGTTAGTCTCACTGTTATTCTTAAAGATAAAGCAGAGGAGCGGGAATGTTGTGGCACACTTGCGACGAGTGATCGGGCGGAGGAGCGATGAGGGATCGTGGCTGAGACTTGATGGGTGATCGTGGCGGAGGTGCGCCGAATGTTTGTGGCGGAGGAGCGGCGAGAGATCATGGCGAAGGTGCGGCGAATGAGGGTACGGGGCCCAGAAGAGCCCAGGGCCCAGGGGCAACACAGGCCTGCCCGCACTGCGATATGTGTGCGCACTAGGTCCGTGTGGCAGAGCAGGTCTCCAGTCGTCCTGGTTAACCCTTGCCACTGGATAAAGGCCTAGCTCTGTCGAGCCCGTGTGGTGGCTGATGTGCAACGGTCACCACACGTTAACAAAAATCGACACACAGGCATCTTCCACCCCTTCGACTGGAGTTCAGAACTGGAATATCGGGTCCTTCATTGAAACATCTGTGAACTCATTTGGAAGCAAGTCATCCTCGTTCGAGGGACCGCCTATGATGATGATATTTTTAACGGAGAATAGACAATAGTATGGTTACGAAAAAAGACAAAGTTACTTAGAAGGCTGGCCAAAAGTACCTTTTTATTGTGAAAAAATTATAGTTTTTAAAAAATTCTTTAACAACCCATCTTGACAAGGTGCAAATTAAATCTCTCTTGCAGCTGCACTGACTGTTTCTTACAAGTGGTGTTGAATCACATCCTCTGGATTTTCGACCGAGATCCAAGTCCTTATTAGTTCCAAACCGCAACCACCTTCCTCGTCCAGAGGAGTAGAAATGCTGTCAGGAAAATGTTCCGCGACCTCCGTGACCTGAAGCTTCTGAAAGGGTAAAAAAAAATCACAATGGTGGAGCTCAGCTTGTAACCTGAGGTCCATCGAAGCCCAGAAATGTGTTGGAAGGATGGAGCGGAAAGTCCGTGATTGGAATGCGTTTAAAATAACACCCATCCATCTTTGTTTATTATCCATGAAAGAAAATGTAACCGCTTAATCAATCACAGAGTTCATACAGACCCTAATTTTTTGCAGACCTCGTGGATTTTCCCTCCTTTGGCTGCTCATTAGTATGAAGGATGGTATTTTCTGCGAGCTCTGAAAGAGCTTTATTACTTAAGTGAGGTGTATGTATGTGGGTCTGTCTGGCACACCAACACACCGCACTGCAAAAATAAGGCATTAAGAGTCTGTGGTCAAGAGACTAGTTGGCAAGAGACCAGTGGATCAGTTATAGAATCATAGAATGGTTACAGCACAGAAGGAGGCCATTCGGCCCGTCGAGCCCATGCCGGCTCTCTGCAAGAGCACCTCAGCTAGTCCCCCTGCAAATATTTTTCCTCCGGGTACTTATCCAACTCCCTTTTGAAAGCCTAGATTGAATCTGCCTCCACCACCCTTTCAGGCCGTGCAGTCGAGACCCTAACCCATTCGCTGCGTAAAAAAGCTGTACCTCATGTCGCCTTTGGATCTTTTGAACACACTTCAAAAATTCTTCCCCACCTCTGCCCTTTCTACGACCCATTTCATGTCAGTCCCAGCTGGTATCGGCTTCACATCAATGCAAAGTGATCAGGAATCAATGTGTCCAAATAGTGAGTGAAGTAATTTCATACCAGCATGTGAGTCCCTTCATTATTAATAAGCACTAGCAAGCATAATGACATGTAACTACTGCTAGCTCTATACTCGACCTCTGGAAAATATACAATCATTAAATACGTGTGATTTAACAGAGTTTTTCATGCCCTGCACCATCTTTCTCGTAGTTTTTCAATGCTTATTTCACACAACATGCTCACAACACTGGTTAACTGTGTTTATTGAGATTTTGTTTCTTTATGTGGTAAAACACAGCTAATTCAATGACTTTAACCAGCAAGCTAAATAGTGTTGAACCTGCAATTAGTACATGTAAGTTAAGGTATCTGGAGGTGAAAGCCTGTTACACTAGTTTTCAGTATTTATTTAATTTGAGTATCAGTTGCCACCCTTGCCAAGTGCTCACGCCTCTCCTTATTCGGTAGTTAACAGTGAGGTTTTTTTTACTCTTCACATTTTCACTTCCCCTTAGTTCAGATCGGCTGATAAAATTGCTGAGACGTAAAGTTGACTGGACTTAATCCGGATAAATAAATGACTGGCTGCGATCAAAATTTCTATAAACTACAGATAAAAGTGACTAACTGCACAACAGCAGGGGTATGTTTTAAAGGGACACTGGTAGTAATTTTGACCTTGTGCGACAGTGTAAAATGGGTGATCACGAATCGCCAGCCCGTTTTGCATCTCTCCGAATTTTATTGAAGTCAACGAAAATAACACTTGAGAGAGATGAAAAATGGGCTGCCGATTGACTATCACTCGTTTTACACTGTCGCACAAAGTCAAAATTATCCCCACTGTCTTCATAAAGAAAACATATTTGTCAACCTTTTTTCAGTTTGGAGAACAATCTTGTTCAACCCTTTCCAAAAGCCACATAATTACTCAGTGACGTCAGTTCCTCTACTCATTCAATGTTGTGTCATTTACTATATACAAATATATATACATATAATACACAAGGAGAATGGAGCAAGTCTCTAATTCTTTCAAAGTCTGGCTGTGGGTTCAAGTCCTACTCCAGGGACTTGAGCACATAAATCTAGGCTGACCCTCCAGTGCAGTGCTGAGGGAGTGCTGCACTGTCGGAGGTGTCATCTTTCAGATGAGATGTTAAACTGAGGCCCCGTCTGCCCTCTCAGGTGGACGTAAAAGATCTCATGGCACTATTTCTAAGAAGAGCAGGGGAGTTATCCCCGATGTCCTGGACAATATTTATTCCTCAATCAACATAACAAAAAAAAAGATTATCTGGTCATTATCACGTTGCTGTTTGTGAGAGCTTGATTGTGCGCAAATTGGCTGCCATGTTCCCATATTACAACACTGACTACACTCCAAAAGTAATTCATTGGCTGTAAAGCATTTTGAGACATCCGGTGGTCATGGTAGGTGCTATATAAATGCAAGTCTTATTTGTTTTAAATGTAGTGATAGTAACCAAACATCTGTAAATCATCCATCGCAGAGGTCAGTAAACAGCCTTGCTCCTTTCTACATTAATCTAACGATAAACCTCAAGGTTAGGAAAATAGTTTGCTATCAGCTGCAGTCGGCTATAAAATAAAACTAGCTTGCAGCAGACATAACTTCAAGCAGCTGTAGCTTGTAATAGTTGAGTGCACTTAAGTCTTTACTTGCGCATTCCTTTGTATGGGAGCCTTACTCTTTTATCTGTGTGACAACAAAGAATATGTTTTTGTATTTATATGTTACCTTCCACAATCTCAGGCCGTCCCAAAATACTTTGCGGCCAATTAAGTACTTTGCGGCCAATTAAGTACTTTTTCAAGTGCTGTCGCTGTTGCAACATGGAGACATGCAGCAGCTAATTTGTGCCAAAGCAAGGTCTCCTAAGAGCAATGAGGTATTTTTGGTGTTGTTGGTTGAGGATTAAATATTGGCCAGAATACTAGGAGAACACCCCAGTGGAATCTTGGCCTTTATTGCAAAGGGGATGGAGTATAAAAGCAGGGAAGTCTTGCTACAGTTATACAGGGTATTGGTGAGGCCACACCTGGAATACTGCATGCAGTTTTGATTTCCATATTTAAGAAAGGATATACTTGCTTTGGAGGCAGTTCAGAGAAGGTTCACTAGGTTGATTCCGGAGATGAGGGGGTTGACTTATGAAGAAGGGTTGAGTAGGTTGGGCCTTTACTCATTGGAATTCAGAAGAATGAGAGGTGATCTTATTGAAGCGTATAAGATTATTAGGGGGCTTGACAAGGTGGATGCAGAGAGGATGTTTCCACTGATAGGAGAGACTAGAACTAGGGCATAATCTTAGAATAAGGGGCCGGCCATTTCAAACTGAGATGAGGAGGAATTTCTTCTCTTAGAGGGTTGTAAATCTGCTTCAAAGAGCTGTGGAAGCTGGGACATTGAATACATTTAAGACAGAGATAGACAGTTTCTTAACCAATAAGGGAATAAGGGATTATGGGGAGCAGGCAGGGAAATGGATCTGAGTCCATGATCGGATCAGCCATGATCATAATAAATGGTGGAGCAGGCTCGAGGGGCCGTATGGCCTATTCCTGCTCCTATTTCTTATGTTCTTATGTTCTTAATGGAGCACTCCCCCAGTACTGCACCGAAGTATTAGAAGTCGAAATTCCATTTCTACCGCCGCCCGTTACCGGCGGCGGGAGACAGCTGATGGGCGGCAAAGGCCGACCTTCGATGGTAAGCAGCATCCACGCCTGCGCAGAAATTGAGTCGGCTTTTTGACAGCGGCCCAAGAGCTAACGTTGCGCCGGCTAACACCCCCCCGCGTGGTGACGTCATCCAGCGTGCAACGCCTCCTTGGCACCTCTATCGCGATATTTAATTTGAACGTCAGCCTTCCCGGCAGGCATTCTTACAGCCTGAAAAAAGTGGGGATTAAAAAGCGGAACTCGGACAAGGTACATTTTTTTAAATGTCTTTATTTCTTCATTTTTCCATTAGTTGTAACAGTGAGGAAGTTTGTGTGTGGGTCGGAGAAGTTGGAGGGCTTTTTTTCTATCTTCCCCTCTCGTCCCGTTTTCCAGCGAGCGCGGCGGCAGCCTCCCGTCGGGAAATTCAGTCGGCCTCCTAAGCTCCCGACGGAGGATGAGTGTGCAACGCCGCTTTTTAGTGCTGCTCTCTCATCTTTGGGCGTAAACACTGAATTTGGCAGTTGGAGCCTGCACCTAATGCATGGCGTTAAAATTAGCCTCAAATATGGCGGGACCGAATTTTCACCCCTTAGTCTAGATTGGATATTTCAGTCCTGGAGTGTGGGGCGTAAGTCCAAAACTTCCTAACCCAGAGCCGAGAGTGCTATCACTGATCCAAGACTGAGGGGGCGAAATTGTCACGTTTGTACAATTTGAATTAAATGAAAATGTAGCACCCAGTGAGATGGACAGCTAAATGTCTCGGAATTGGGGTCTTTGAATCCAAAACATCTGCGGGGCGATGTCGGAGGCGTAATTCGTCGCCACAAGCCAAGAGCAGGGCGGGAGCACGGCACGACGCTCAGCGCTGTGCTGAGCACGTCACAACATCCCTCCCCTTCTTTTAAAGGGGAGTGTCGCTGCGAACTCTGCAGCCGCAATCCGAGCACCCACTCGGCCACTAAGTAGGCTTCTTCAGGCTGGGCCAGAGACGCGGCACCCAAGAGGGGACGCCCGGCTGCCTGATGGCAGCCCGGCCGAACCAGCAGCCGCCGTTGTCGGGCCGACTGCAAAGTCGACCGGCAAAAACAAGATGGCAGCCGCGGCGCAAGGCCCTCCCCTCTACGGGCGGGCAGGGCGCCCCAGCCACGACACCGTTGCGCCCCGCGAAGCTGTCGCTGGCATCGCCCCACGCCAATCTTGCGTCCCGCGGAGCAATTACCCCCGCAGGGCGCAAAGGGGTCGGTGGGGGTGATAAAGGGTCGCGCGCGCACAGCGATGACATCATCGCCACGGGCGCCCCACCCCCCCGCACGGGGCGAAAAGTAAGAGGTGCAGAGCAAACCCGTTTTCGTCCTTGGCATCCCGGGGGCAATTCCAGGCAGGTCACCTCCTCTGCCCGCCCGCCCCCCCGGGCAATAATTCATTAGCTTCTAAACAACGAAGATCAAAATGGCAGCTGCACAAAACTTTGGCTGCATATGTGTAACATCTGAATCAATTAGCTCCAATCCAAATGCAGCTGTAATAACTCTCTGTGCAAATTTCTCACATAGCTAAGCAGCCACTTAACAAGGGCAACTAATTAAAAAAGATTCTCTAATCCAGCTGTGGAAATGCAATCATAATGCAAAAATGTCGAGATGGCCGATCACCCCCAAGGCGCAATGTTCCTGAGAAAAAAAAACATTCCCAGTTCCAAAAGGGAGCTTGTTCTCCCAATTTAAAGAGGCAGCGTTGGCTGAGCAGCAGGATATACTGCACGTGTCAACCACAGAAATCAGGGCCACCCCAGAGGTGTACGGGCTACAGTCAGTTAAAAACTTCAAAACCGCAGCTGTCAATATCATGATTTTATCACTGAACGATTAATGGTGCTGCGATCCTTGAGTTGATATGGGAGAAGTGGTCTTGGGAGTT
The DNA here is from genome assembly GCF_044704955.1 of Pristiophorus japonicus. Classification (NCBI taxonomy): domain Eukaryota; kingdom Metazoa; phylum Chordata; class Chondrichthyes; family Pristiophoridae; genus Pristiophorus; species Pristiophorus japonicus. Next base: position 37,603,603 of record NC_091979.1, read on the forward strand.
AGATTACATCGGTAAGATTAAATACCATTTAAAAAAAATTTAAAAATTTTAAGCGGAAATTAGTGCTTTAAATTCAGTTGGAATCACATAGAGGCACACCTCGGGCTGCTTGAGTAACAATCACAAAACGTCTTTGTGTCGTAGTCTGGTGTATATTAGTGCTGCCCCATCCTGTGCCTTTGCATTCAATTATAACTGAGAAAGACTTGAAACACACAAGTCGGAGAAACAGAACGGAAAGCCACACAGCGCACATGCTGTGGTGAATCTGTGTCCTTGGTGTTTCGCTGAATACTGTCTCCATGCAGCATGTATAATATAAAAGAGTCGGAGCTGGTGTATTTAAGAATGTTTCCAATATGTGAGGAAAAGCTTTTTTACAATATAACAAAAGTTGGCATTTCTATACTGCCTTTAACGTCGAAACAGGTCCCAAGGCGCTTCACAGGAGCCATTATCGCAAAACAAATTGACTCCGAGCCACATAAGGAGATCATAGAATCATAGAAATGTATGGCACAAAAGGACGCCATTCGGCCCATCATGTCTGTGCCGGCCAAAGAAGAGCTGGCCAGGCTAATCCCACATTCCAGCTCCTGGTCTGTACCCCTGGAGGTTACGGCACTTCAAGTGCATATCCAAGTATTTTTTAACTGTGATGAGGGTGTCTACTTCTACCACCCTTTCAGGCAGTGAGTTCCAAACCCCCACAACCATCTGGGTGAAAAAAGTTCTTCTCAACTCCCCTCTAATCCTTCTACTAATAACTTTAAATCTATGCCCCCTGGTTATTGACCTCTCTGCTAAGGGAAATAGGTCATTCCTATCCACTCTATCTAGGCCCCTCATAATTTTATACACCTCAATCAGGTCTCCCCTCAGACTCGTCTGTTCCAAAGAAAACAACCCCAGCTTATCCAATCTTTCATCATAGCTAAAATTCTCCAGTCCTGGCAACATCCCTGTGCCCTCCCCAGCACAATCACATCTTTCCTGTAATGTGGTGACCAGAACTGCATGCATTACTCTCGCTGTGGCCTAACTAGTGCTTTATACAGTTCAAGCATAACCTCCCCCTCTTATATTCTATGCCTCGGCTAATAAAGGAAATTATCCTGTTGCCTTTTTAACCACCTTATCTATCTGCCCTGCTACCTTCAGGGATCTGTGGACATGCACTCCAAGGTCCCTCTTTGCTTCTACACTTCCCAGTATCCTACCATTTATTGTGTATTCGCTTGCCTTGTTAGTTCTCCCCAAATGCATTACCTCACTATATGATTCTATGATTCTCACACTGCTCCTGATTGAATTCCATTTGCTACTTTACTGCCCACAAGACCAGTACATTAATATCTTCTTGGAGTCTACAGCTTTCTTACTCATTATCAACCACACGACCAATTTTTGTATCAGGTGCAAACTTCTTAATCATACACCCCCTACATTCAAGTCTAAATCGTTGACATATACCACAAAAAGCAAGGGACCTAGTACTGGGCCCTGTGGAACCCCACTGGAAACAACCTTCCAGTCACAAAAACATCCGTCGATGATTACTCTTTGCTTCCTGCCACTGAGCCAATTTTGGATCCAACTTGCCACTTTCCCTTGGATCCCATGGGCTTTTACATTTTCTGACCAGTCTTCCATGCGAGTCCTTGTCAAAAGCCTTGCTAAAATCCATGCAGACTACATC